>NC_082656.1:37795162-38113231 GCF_028023285.1 Balaenoptera ricei
TGGAAGCTCACCCTGCTCTGCTCTATAACTAAAGTGAAAGTCAAGGGGAGCACTAGCCTCGATGTAAGGCCCTGAATATCCTTATAAAACGCGAGGCATGCAGCAGCAGCTCCTTGAGGCCTTCAACGCTGTTCTCCTTTAGTTTCACGGTAGTAAGCTTCCCAAGACTCCTAGGAACCTTGCTTCAGCACCCGTTTCGGTAACAGAACACTGCCTAGAGCCAGGAAGCTCTGGTCCTCCGTGTATGCTGCGTGTCAACCTAGAAATTGGAGACTGATGGCACAAGGCTTGTTTTCCCAGTAGGAAAGCTCCGTTCATGCGGCCTCGAGGATACCTGAAAAGCATTGTTGTTGCCGGGGATTTAGTCACTGAGTGCCTGCTTCTGCGAAGAAAATGAGTTTTCCTGAAAGAAACCTTGTGCTGCCAGTTCCTAGTTGGAAGCTCACCCTGCTCTGCTCTATACCTAAAGTGAAAGTCAACGTGAGCCCAAGCCTCGAAGGAAGGCCCTGATTTGCCTTGCCAAACGGGAGGCATGGAGCAGCGCCATGAGGCCTTCTTCACTGTTCTGCTTTAGTTTCACGGTAGTAAGCTTTTCAAGACTGCTAGGGCCCTCTCTTCAGCAACCGTTTCGGTACCAGTACACTGAGTAGAGCCAAGAACCTCAGGGCCAGCTAAGCAACTTCAGCCCCGTAGGCCTTTGGGAACACCCCAGTGTTGGCTAGAGAAAGGCAACACACTGCACTCTTCCTTGGGAGAGCCAGATTACCTCAGCTATACACAGGATTCAGGAACACACTTCTAGAAGGTCCTCCATGCAATGGATGTAACCTCCTTCTCCTAGCTGAACTCTATTGAGAAAAACACTCTGCTTCTAATCCCTTTTCACCTTTTACACTTAGAGTCACGCATCCTCAAGGAGGTGGTCGGCTTGCATTCCAAGTAGAATTTCAGCACTGTTCTTGGTGGAACACTGCAGGTCTTTGGAAGAAGCACAGGCACCTAAGTCTCCCTCGCGCATCCTTAGTTTAGGCACTTTGCTGCACGCAGAGAAGCAGTCGTAGAAAAAAGTTGAATCAGGGAAAGCCCCAGTGGGTGTCCTGAATCTCTTTTGACTTGTTAGCATCAACATGTCCTTATGCTGCGTGTCAATCTGGAAATGTGAGACTGAGACACAAATCTTGTTTTCCCATTTTGAAAGCTCCACTCATGCAGTCTCGAAGCTACCTGAAAAGCACTGTTGTTACCGTGCTTTTAGTTACTGCCGGCATGGCTCAGAGAAGAAACTGAGTTTTCTCGAAAGAAACCTTGTGCTTCCAGTTCCTAGTTGGAAACTCACCCTGCTCTCCTCTATAGCAAAATTGAACGTCAACGTGAGCACTAACCTCCAAGTAAGGCCCTGATTATCCTTGCAAATCGGGAGGCATGCAGCAGCTCCATGAGGCCTTCATCGCGGTTCTGCTTTAGTTTCACGGTAGTAAGCTTCCCAAGACTCCTAGGAAGCTTGCTTCAGCACCCGTTTCGGTAACAGAACACTGCCTAGAGCCAGGAAGCTCTGGTCCTCCGTGTATGCCGCGTGTCAACCTAGAAATTGGAGACTGATGGCACAAGGCTTGTTTTCCCATTAGGAAAGCTCCGTTCATGCGGCCTCGAGGATACCTGAAAAGCATTGTTGTTGCCGGGGATTTAGTCACTGCCTGCCTGCTTCTGCGAAGAAAATGAGTTTTCCCAAAAGAAACCTTGTGCTTCCAGTTCCTAGTTGGAAGCTCACCCTGCTCTGCTCTATAACTAAAGTGAAAGTCAAGGGGAGCACTAGCCTCGATGTAAGGCCCTGAATATCCTTATAAAACGCGAGGCATGCAGCAGCAGCTCCTTGAGGCCTTCAACGCTGTTCTCCTTTAGTTTCACGGTAGTAAGCTTTCCAAGACTTCAAGGAACCTTACTTCAACACCCGTTTCGGTAACAGAACACTGCATAGAGCCAGGAAGCTCTTGAACTCCGTGTATGCTCCGTGTCAACCTAGAAATTGGAGACTGATGGCACAAGGCTTGTTTTCCCAATAGGAAAGCTCCGTTCATGCGGCCTCGAGGATACCTGAAAAGCATTGTTGTTGCCGGGGATTTAGTCACTGCCTGCCTGCTTCTGTGAAGAAAATGAGTTTTCCTGAAAGAAACCTTATGCTTCCAGTTCCTAGTTGGAAGCTCACCCTGCTCTGCTCTATAACTAAATGAAAGTCAAGGGGAGCACTAGCCTCGAGGTAATGCCCTGAATATCCTTACAATACGGGAGGCATGCAGCAGCTCCATGAGGCCTTCAACGCTGTTCTGCTTTAGTTTAACGGTAGTAAGCCTGCCAAGACTCCTAGAGACCTTACTTAAGCACCCGTTTGGGTATCAGAAAACTGCCTAGAGCCAGGAAGCTTTGGTCCTGCGTGTATGCTGCCTATCAACTTACAAACTGGAGACTGACGTCACAAGGCTTGTTTGCCCATTAAGAAAGCTCCGTTCATGCGGCCTCGAATAAACCTGAAAAGCACTGTTGTTGCCAGGGTTTTTGTCACTGCCGGCATGGTTCTGAGAAGATATTGACTTCTCCGGGAAGAAACCTTGTGCTGCCAGTTCCTAGTTGGAAGCTCACCCTGCTCTGCTCTATACCTAAAGTGAAAGTCAACGTGAGCCCAAGCCTGGAAGGAAGGCCCTGATTTGCCTTGCCAAACGGGAGGCATGGAGCAGCGCCATGAGGCCTTCTTCACTGTTCTGCTTTAGTTTCACGGTAGTAAGCTTTTCAAGACTGCTAGGGCCCTCTCTTCAGCAACCGTTTCGGTAACAGTACACTGAGTAGAGCCAAGAACCTCAGGGCCAGCTAAGCAACTTCAGCCCCGTAGGCCTTTGGGAACACCCCAGTGTTGGCTAGAGAAAGGCAACACACTGCACTCTTCCTTGGGAGAGCCAGATTACCTCAGCTATACACAAGATTCAGGAACACACTTCTAGAAGGTCCTCCATGCAATGGATGTAACCTCCTTCTCCTAGCTGAACTCTATTGAGAAAAACACTCTGCTTCTAATCCCTTTTCACCTTTTACACTTAGAGTCACGCATCCTCAAGGAGGTGGTCGGCTTGCATTCCAAGTAGAATTTCAGCACTGTTCTTGGTGGAACACTGCAGGTCTTTGGAAGAAGCACAGGCACCTAAGTCTCCCTGGCGCATCCTTAGTTTAGGCGCTTTGCTGCACGCAGAGAAGCAGTCGTAGAAAAAAGTTGAATCAGGGAAAGCCCCAGTGGGTGTCCTGAATCTCTTTTGACTTGTTAGCATCAACATGTCCTTATGCTGCGTGTCAATCTGGAAATGTGAGACTGAGACACAAATCTTGTTTTCCCATTTTGAAAGCTCCACTCATGCAGTCTCGAAGCTACCTGAAAAGCACTGTTGTTACCGTGCTTTTAGTTACTGCCGGCATGGCTCAGAGAAGAAACTGAGTTTTCTGGAAAGAAACCTTGCGCTTCCAGTTCCTAGTTGGAAGCTCACCCTGCTCTCCTCTATAGCAAAAGTGAACGTCAACGTGAGCACTAACCTCCAAGTAAGGCCCTGATTATCCTGGCAAATCGGGAGGCATGCAGCAGCTCCATGAGGCCTTCATCGCAGTTCTGCTTTAGTTTCACGGTAGTAAGCTTCCCAAGACTCCTAGGAAGCTTGCTTCAGCACCCGTTTCGGTAACAGAACACTGCCTAGAGCAGGAAGCTCTGGTCCTCCGTGTATGCTGCGTGTCAACCTAGAAATTGGAGACTGATGGCACAAGGCTTGTTTTCCCATTAGGAAAGCTCCGTTCATGCGGCCTCGAGGATACCTGAAAAGCATTGTTGTTGCCGGGGATTTAGTCACTGCCTGCCTGCTTCTGCGAAGAAAATGAGTTTTCCCAAAAGAAACCTTGTGCTTCCAGTTCCTAGTTGGAAGCTCACCCTGCTCTGCTCTATAACTAAAGTGAAAGTCAAGGGGAGCACTAGCCTCGATGTAAGGCCCTGAATATCCTTATAAAACGCGAGGCATGCAGCAGCAGCTCCTTGAGGCCTTCAACGCTGTTCTCCTTTAGTTTCACGGTAGTAAGCTTCCCAAGACTCCTAGGAACCTTGCTTCAGCACCCGTTTCGGTAACAGAACACTGCCTAGAGCCAGGAAGCTCTGGTCCTCCGTGTATGCTGCGTGTCAACCTAGAAATTGGAGACTGATGGCACAAGGCTTGTTTTCCCAGTAGGAAAGCTCCGTTCATGCGGCCTCGAGGATACCTGAAAAGCATTGTTGTTGCCGGGGATTTAGTCACTGAGTGCCTGCTTCTGCGAAGAAAATGAGTTTTCCTGAAAGAAACCTTGTGCTGCCAGTTCCTAGTTGGAAGCTCACCCTGCTCTGCTCTATACCTAAAGTGAAAGTCAACGTGAGCCCAAGCCTCGAAGGAAGGCCCTGATTTGCCTTGCCAAACGGGAGGCATGGAGCAGCGCCATGAGGCCTTCTTCACTGTTCTGCTTTAGTTTCACGGTAGTAAGCTTTTCAAGACTGCTAGGGCCCTCTCTTCAGCAACCGTTTCGGTACCAGTACACTGAGTAGAGCCAAGAACCTCAGGGCCAGCTAAGCAACTTCAGCCCCGTAGGCCTTTGGGAACACCCCAGTGTTGGCTAGAGAAAGGCAACACACTGCACTCTTCCTTGGGAGAGCCAGATTACCTCAGCTATACACAGGATTCAGGAACACACTTCTAGAAGGTCCTCCATGCAATGGATGTAACCTCATTCTCCTAGCGGAACTCTATTGAGAAAAACACTCTGCTTCTAATCCCTTTTCACCTTTTACACTTAGAGTCAGGCATCCTCAAGGAGGTGGTCGGCTTGCATTCCAAGTAGAATTTCAGCACTGTTCTTGGTGGAACACTGCAGGTCTTTGGAAGAAGCACAGGCACCTAAGTCTCCCTCGCGCATCCTTAGTTTAGGCGCTTTGCTGCACGCAGAGAAGCAGTCGTAGAAAAAAGTTGAATCAGGGAAAGCCCCAGTGGGTGTCCTGAATCTCTTTTGACTTGTTAGCATCAACATGTCCTTATGCTGCGTGTCAATCTGGAAATGTGAGACTGAGACACAAATCTTGTTTTCCCATTTTGAAAGCTCCACTCATGCAGTCTCGAAGCTACCTGAAAAGCACTGTTGTTACCGTGCTTTTAGTTACTGCCGGCATGGCTCAGAGAAGAAACTGAGTTTTCTGGAAAGAAACCTTGCGCTTCCAGTTCCTAGTTGGAAGCTCACCCTGCTCTCCTCTATAGCAAAAGTGAACGTCAACGTGAGCACTAACCTCCAAGTAAGGCCCTGATTATCCTGGCAAATCGGGAGGCATGCAGCAGCTCCATGAGGCCTTCATCGCAGTTCTGCTTTAGTTTCACGGTAGTAAGCTTCCCAAGACTCCTAGGAAGCTTGCTTCAGCACCCGTTTCGGTAACAGAACACTGCCTAGAGCCAGGAAGCTCTGGTCCTCCGTGTATGCCGCGTGTCAACCTAGAAATTGGAGACTGATGGCACAAGGCTTGTTTTCCCATTAGGAAAGCTCCGTTCATGCGGCCTCGAGGATACCTGAAAAGCATTGTTGTTGCCGGGGATTTAGTCACTGCCTGCCTGCTTCTGCGAAGAAAATGAGTTTTCCCAAAAGAAACCTTGTGCTTCCAGTTCCTAGTTGGAAGCTCACCCTGCTCTGCTCTATAACTAAAGTGAAAGTCAAGGGGAGCACTAGCCTCGATGTAAGGCCCTGAATATCCTTATAAAACGCGAGGCATGCAGCAGCAGCTCCTTGAGGCCTTCAACGCTGTTCTCCTTTAGTTTCACGGTAGTAAGCTTTCCAAGACTTCAAGGAACCTTACTTCAACACCCGTTTCGGTAACAGAACACTGCATAGAGCCAGGAAGCTCTTGAACTCCGTGTATGCTCCGTGTCAACCTAGAAATTGGAGACTGATGGCACAAGGCTTGTTTTCCCAATAGGAAAGCTCCGTTCATGCGGCCTCGAGGATACCTGAAAAGCATTGTTGTTGCCGGGGATTTAGTCACTGCCTGCCTGCTTCTGTGAAGAAAATGAGTTTTCCTGAAAGAAACCTTATGCTTCCAGTTCCTAGTTGGAAGCTCACCCTGCTCTGCTCTATAACTAAATGAAAGTCAAGGGGAGCACTAGCCTCGAGGTAATGCCCTGAATATCCTTACAATACGGGAGGCATGCAGCAGCTCCATGAGGCCTTCAACGCTGTTCTGCTTTAGTTTAACGGTAGTAAGCCTGCCAAGACTCCTAGAGACCTTACTTAAGCACCTGTTTGGGTATCAGAAAACTGCCTAGAGCCAGGAAGCTTTGGTCCTGCGTGTATGCTGCCTATCAACTTACAAACTGGAGACTGACGTCACAAGGCTTGTTTGCCCATTAAGAAAGCTCCGTTCATGCGGCCTCGAATAAACCTGAAAAGCACTGTTGTTGCCAGGGTTTTTGTCACTGCCGGCATGGTTCTGAGAAGATATTGACTTCTCCGGGAAGAAACCTTGTGCTGCCAGTTCCTAGTTGGAAGCTCACCCTGCTCTGCTCTATACCTAAAGTGAAAGTCAACGTGAGCCCAAGCCTGGAAGGAAGGCCCTGATTTGCCTTGCCAAACGGGAGGCATGGAGCAGCGCCATGAGGCCTTCTTCACTGTTCTGCTTTAGTTTCACGGTAGTAAGCTTTTCAAGACTGCTAGGGCCCTCTCTTCAGCAACCGTTTCGGTAACAGTACACTGAGTAGAGCCAAGAACCTCAGGGCCAGCTAAGCAACTTCAGCCCCGTAGGCCTTTGGGAACACCCCAGTGTTGGCTAGAGAAAGGCAACACACTGCACTCTTCCTTGGGAGAGCCAGATTACCTCAGCTATACACAAGATTCAGGAACACACTTCTAGAAGGTCCTCCATGCAATGGATGTAACCTCCTTCTCCTAGCTGAACTCTATTGAGAAAAACACTCTGCTTCTAATCCCTTTTCACCTTTTACACTTAGAGTCACGCATCCTCAAGGAGGTGGTCGGCTTGCATTCCAAGTAGAATTTCAGCACTGTTCTTGGTGGAACACTGCAGGTCTTTGGAAGAAGCACAGGCACCTAAGTCTCCCTGGCGCATCCTTAGTTTAGGCGCTTTGCTGCACGCAGAGAAGCAGTCGTAGAAAAAAGTTGAATCAGGGAAAGCCCCAGTGGGTGTCCTGAATCTCTTTTGACTTGTTAGCATCAACATGTCCTTATGCTGCGTGTCAATCTGGAAATGTGAGACTGAGACACAAATCTTGTTTTCCCATTTTGAAAGCTCCACTCATGCAGTCTCGAAGCTACCTGAAAAGCACTGTTGTTACCGTGCTTTTAGTTACTGCCGGCATGGCTCAGAGAAGAAACTGAGTTTTCTGGAAAGAAACCTTGCGCTTCCAGTTCCTAGTTGGAAGCTCACCCTGCTCTCCTCTATAGCAAAAGTGAACGTCAACGTGAGCACTAACCTCCAAGTAAGGCCCTGATTATCCTGGCAAATCGGGAGGCATGCAGCAGCTCCATGAGGCCTTCATCGCAGTTCTGCTTTAGTTTCACGGTAGTAAGCTTCCCAAGACTCCTAGGAAGCTTGCTTCAGCACCCGTTTCGGTAACAGAACACTGCCTAGAGCCAGGAAGCTCTGGTCCTCCGTGTATGCTGCGTGTCAACCTAGAAATTGGAGACTGATGGCACAAGGCTTGTTTTCCCATTAGGAAAGCTCCGTTCATGCGGCCTCGAGGATACCTGAAAAGCATTGTTGTTGCCGGGGATTTAGTCACTGCCTGCCTGCTTCTGCGAAGAAAATGAGTTTTCCCAAAAGAAACCTTGTGCTTCCAGTTCCTAGTTGGAAGCTCACCCTGCTCTGCTCTATAACTAAAGTGAAAGTCAAGGGGAGCACTAGCCTCGATGTAAGGCCCTGAATATCCTTATAAAACGCGAGGCATGCAGCAGCAGCTCCTTGAGGCCTTCAACGCTGTTCTCCTTTAGTTTCACGGTAGTAAGCTTCCCAAGACTCCTAGGAACCTTGCTTCAGCACCCGTTTCGGTAACAGAACACTGCCTAGAGCCAGGAAGCTCTGGTCCTCCGTGTATGCTGCGTGTCAACCTAGAAATTGGAGACTGATGGCACAAGGCTTGTTTTCCCAGTAGGAAAGCTCCGTTCATGCGGCCTCGAGGATACCTGAAAAGCATTGTTGTTGCCGGGGATTTAGTCACTGAGTGCCTGCTTCTGCGAAGAAAATGAGTTTTCCTGAAAGAAACCTTGTGCTGCCAGTTCCTAGTTGGAAGCTCACCCTGCTCTGCTCTATACCTAAAGTGAAAGTCAACGTGAGCCCAAGCCTCGAAGGAAGGCCCTGATTTGCCTTGCCAAACGGGAGGCATGGAGCAGCGCCATGAGGCCTTCTTCACTGTTCTGCTTTAGTTTCACGGTAGTAAGCTTTTCAAGACTGCTAGGGCCCTCTCTTCAGCAACCGTTTCGGTACCAGTACACTGAGTAGAGCCAAGAACCTCAGGGCCAGCTAAGCAACTTCAGCCCCGTAGGCCTTTGGGAACACCCCAGTGTTGGCTAGAGAAAGGCAACACACTGCACTCTTCCTTGGGAGAGCCAGATTACCTCAGCTATACACAGGATTCAGGAACACACTTCTAGAAGGTCCTCCATGCAATGGATGTAACCTCCTTCTCCTAGCTGAACTCTATTGAGAAAAACACTCTGCTTCTAATCCCTTTTCACCTTTTACACTTAGAGTCACGCATCCTCAAGGAGGTGGTCGGCTTGCATTCCAAGTAGAATTTCAGCACTGTTCTTGGTGGAACACTGCAGGTCTTTGGAAGAAGCACAGGCACCTAAGTCTCCCTCGCGCATCCTTAGTTTAGGCACTTTGCTGCACGCAGAGAAGCAGTCGTAGAAAAAAGTTGAATCAGGGAAAGCCCCAGTGGGTGTCCTGAATCTCTTTTGACTTGTTAGCATCAACATGTCCTTATGCTGCGTGTCAATCTGGAAATGTGAGACTGAGACACAAATCTTGTTTTCCCATTTTGAAAGCTCCACTCATGCAGTCTCGAAGCTACCTGAAAAGCACTGTTGTTACCGTGCTTTTAGTTACTGCCGGCATGGCTCAGAGAAGAAACTGAGTTTTCTCGAAAGAAACCTTGTGCTTCCAGTTCCTAGTTGGAAACTCACCCTGCTCTCCTCTATAGCAAAATTGAACGTCAACGTGAGCACTAACCTCCAAGTAAGGCCCTGATTATCCTTGCAAATCGGGAGGCATGCAGCAGCTCCATGAGGCCTTCATCGCGGTTCTGCTTTAGTTTCACGGTAGTAAGCTTCCCAAGACTCCTAGGAAGCTTGCTTCAGCACCCGTTTCGGTAACAGAACACTGCCTAGAGCCAGGAAGCTCTGGTCCTCCGTGTATGCCGCGTGTCAACCTAGAAATTGGAGACTGATGGCACAAGGCTTGTTTTCCCATTAGGAAAGCTCCGTTCATGCGGCCTCGAGGATACCTGAAAAGCATTGTTGTTGCCGGGGATTTAGTCACTGCCTGCCTGCTTCTGCGAAGAAAATGAGTTTTCCCAAAAGAAACCTTGTGCTTCCAGTTCCTAGTTGGAAGCTCACCCTGCTCTGCTCTATAACTAAAGTGAAAGTCAAGGGGAGCACTAGCCTCGATGTAAGGCCCTGAATATCCTTATAAAACGCGAGGCATGCAGCAGCAGCTCCTTGAGGCCTTCAACGCTGTTCTCCTTTAGTTTCACGGTAGTAAGCTTTCCAAGACTTCAAGGAACCTTACTTCAACACCCGTTTCGGTAACAGAACACTGCATAGAGCCAGGAAGCTCTTGAACTCCGTGTATGCTCCGTGTCAACCTAGAAATTGGAGACTGATGGCACAAGGCTTGTTTTCCCAATAGGAAAGCTCCGTTCATGCGGCCTCGAGGATACCTGAAAAGCATTGTTGTTGCCGGGGATTTAGTCACTGCCTGCCTGCTTCTGTGAAGAAAATGAGTTTTCCTGAAAGAAACCTTATGCTTCCAGTTCCTAGTTGGAAGCTCACCCTGCTCTGCTCTATAACTAAATGAAAGTCAAGGGGAGCACTAGCCTCGAGGTAATGCCCTGAATATCCTTACAATACGGGAGGCATGCAGCAGCTCCATGAGGCCTTCAACGCTGTTCTGCTTTAGTTTAACGGTAGTAAGCCTGCCAAGACTCCTAGAGACCTTACTTAAGCACCCGTTTGGGTATCAGAAAACTGCCTAGAGCCAGGAAGCTTTGGTCCTGCGTGTATGCTGCCTATCAACTTACAAACTGGAGACTGACGTCACAAGGCTTGTTTGCCCATTAAGAAAGCTCCGTTCATGCGGCCTCGAATAAACCTGAAAAGCACTGTTGTTGCCAGGGTTTTTGTCACTGCCGGCATGGTTCTGAGAAGATATTGACTTCTCCGGGAAGAAACCTTGTGCTGCCAGTTCCTAGTTGGAAGCTCACCCTGCTCTGCTCTATACCTAAAGTGAAAGTCAACGTGAGCCCAAGCCTGGAAGGAAGGCCCTGATTTGCCTTGCCAAACGGGAGGCATGGAGCAGCGCCATGAGGCCTTCTTCACTGTTCTGCTTTAGTTTCACGGTAGTAAGCTTTTCAAGACTGCTAGGGCCCTCTCTTCAGCAACCGTTTCGGTAACAGTACACTGAGTAGAGCCAAGAACCTCAGGGCCAGCTAAGCAACTTCAGCCCCGTAGGCCTTTGGGAACACCCCAGTGTTGGCTAGAGAAAGGCAACACACTGCACTCTTCCTTGGGAGAGCCAGATTACCTCAGCTATACACAAGATTCAGGAACACACTTCTAGAAGGTCCTCCATGCAATGGATGTAACCTCCTTCTCCTAGCTGAACTCTATTGAGAAAAACACTCTGCTTCTAATCCCTTTTCACCTTTTACACTTAGAGTCACGCATCCTCAAGGAGGTGGTCGGCTTGCATTCCAAGTAGAATTTCAGCACTGTTCTTGGTGGAACACTGCAGGTCTTTGGAAGAAGCACAGGCACCTAAGTCTCCCTGGCGCATCCTTAGTTTAGGCGCTTTGCTGCACGCAGAGAAGCAGTCGTAGAAAAAAGTTGAATCAGGGAAAGCCCCAGTGGGTGTCCTGAATCTCTTTTGACTTGTTAGCATCAACATGTCCTTATGCTGCGTGTCAATCTGGAAATGTGAGACTGAGACACAAATCTTGTTTTCCCATTTTGAAAGCTCCACTCATGCAGTCTCGAAGCTACCTGAAAAGCACTGTTGTTACCGTGCTTTTAGTTACTGCCGGCATGGCTCAGAGAAGAAACTGAGTTTTCTGGAAAGAAACCTTGCGCTTCCAGTTCCTAGTTGGAAGCTCACCCTGCTCTCCTCTATAGCAAAAGTGAACGTCAACGTGAGCACTAACCTCCAAGTAAGGCCCTGATTATCCTGGCAAATCGGGAGGCATGCAGCAGCTCCATGAGGCCTTCATCGCAGTTCTGCTTTAGTTTCACGGTAGTAAGCTTCCCAAGACTCCTAGGAAGCTTGCTTCAGCACCCGTTTCGGTAACAGAACACTGCCTAGAGCCAGGAAGCTCTGGTCCTCCGTGTATGCTGCGTGTCAACCTAGAAATTGGAGACTGATGGCACAAGGCTTGTTTTCCCATTAGGAAAGCTCCGTTCATGCGGCCTCGAGGATACCTGAAAAGCATTGTTGTTGCCGGGGATTTAGTCACTGCCTGCCTGCTTCTGCGAAGAAAATGAGTTTTCCCAAAAGAAACCTTGTGCTTCCAGTTCCTAGTTGGAAGCTCACCCTGCTCTGCTCTATAACTAAAGTGAAAGTCAAGGGGAGCACTAGCCTCGATGTAAGGCCCTGAATATCCTTATAAAACGCGAGGCATGCAGCAGCAGCTCCTTGAGGCCTTCAACGCTGTTCTCCTTTAGTTTCACGGTAGTAAGCTTCCCAAGACTCCTAGGAACCTTGCTTCAGCACCCGTTTCGGTAACAGAACACTGCCTAGAGCCAGGAAGCTCTGGTCCTCCGTGTATGCTGCGTGTCAACCTAGAAATTGGAGACTGATGGCACAAGGCTTGTTTTCCCAGTAGGAAAGCTCCGTTCATGCGGCCTCGAGGATACCTGAAAAGCATTGTTGTTGCCGGGGATTTAGTCACTGAGTGCCTGCTTCTGCGAAGAAAATGAGTTTTCCTGAAAGAAACCTTGTGCTGCCAGTTCCTAGTTGGAAGCTCACCCTGCTCTGCTCTATACCTAAAGTGAAAGTCAACGTGAGCCCAAGCCTCGAAGGAAGGCCCTGATTTGCCTTGCCAAACGGGAGGCATGGAGCAGCGCCATGAGGCCTTCTTCACTGTTCTGCTTTAGTTTCACGGTAGTAAGCTTTTCAAGACTGCTAGGGCCCTCTCTTCAGCAACCGTTTCGGTACCAGTACACTGAGTAGAGCCAAGAACCTCAGGGCCAGCTAAGCAACTTCAGCCCCGTAGGCCTTTGGGAACACCCCAGTGTTGGCTAGAGAAAGGCAACACACTGCACTCTTCCTTGGGAGAGCCAGATTACCTCAGCTATACACAGGATTCAGGAACACACTTCTAGAAGGTCCTCCATGCAATGGATGTAACCTCATTCTCCTAGCGGAACTCTATTGAGAAAAACACTCTGCTTCTAATCCCTTTTCACCTTTTACACTTAGAGTCAGGCATCCTCAAGGAGGTGGTCGGCTTGCATTCCAAGTAGAATTTCAGCACTGTTCTTGGTGGAACACTGCAGGTCTTTGGAAGAAGCACAGGCACCTAAGTCTCCCTCGCGCATCCTTAGTTTAGGCGCTTTGCTGCACGCAGAGAAGCAGTCGTAGAAAAAAGTTGAATCAGGGAAAGCCCCAGTGGGTGTCCTGAATCTCTTTTGACTTGTTAGCATCAACATGTCCTTATGCTGCGTGTCAATCTGGAAATGTGAGACTGAGACACAAATCTTGTTTTCCCATTTTGAAAGCTCCACTCATGCAGTCTCGAAGCTACCTGAAAAGCACTGTTGTTACCGTGCTTTTAGTTACTGCCGGCATGGCTCAGAGAAGAAACTGAGTTTTCTGGAAAGAAACCTTGCGCTTCCAGTTCCTAGTTGGAAGCTCACCCTGCTCTCCTCTATAGCAAAAGTGAACGTCAACGTGAGCACTAACCTCCAAGTAAGGCCCTGATTATCCTGGCAAATCGGGAGGCATGCAGCAGCTCCATGAGGCCTTCATCGCAGTTCTGCTTTAGTTTCACGGTAGTAAGCTTCCCAAGACTCCTAGGAAGCTTGCTTCAGCACCCGTTTCGGTAACAGAACACTGCCTAGAGCCAGGAAGCTCTGGTCCTCCGTGTATGCCGCGTGTCAACCTAGAAATTGGAGACTGATGGCACAAGGCTTGTTTTCCCATTAGGAAAGCTCCGTTCATGCGGCCTCGAGGATACCTGAAAAGCATTGTTGTTGCCGGGGATTTAGTCACTGCCTGCCTGCTTCTGCGAAGAAAATGAGTTTTCCCAAAAGAAACCTTGTGCTTCCAGTTCCTAGTTGGAAGCTCACCCTGCTCTGCTCTATAACTAAAGTGAAAGTCAAGGGGAGCACTAGCCTCGATGTAAGGCCCTGAATATCCTTATAAAACGCGAGGCATGCAGCAGCAGCTCCTTGAGGCCTTCAACGCTGTTCTCCTTTAGTTTCACGGTAGTAAGCTTTCCAAGACTTCAAGGAACCTTACTTCAACACCCGTTTCGGTAACAGAACACTGCATAGAGCCAGGAAGCTCTTGAACTCCGTGTATGCTCCGTGTCAACCTAGAAATTGGAGACTGATGGCACAAGGCTTGTTTTCCCAATAGGAAAGCTCCGTTCATGCGGCCTCGAGGATACCTGAAAAGCATTGTTGTTGCCGGGGATTTAGTCACTGCCTGCCTGCTTCTGTGAAGAAAATGAGTTTTCCTGAAAGAAACCTTATGCTTCCAGTTCCTAGTTGGAAGCTCACCCTGCTCTGCTCTATAACTAAATGAAAGTCAAGGGGAGCACTAGCCTCGAGGTAATGCCCTGAATATCCTTACAATACGGGAGGCATGCAGCAGCTCCATGAGGCCTTCAACGCTGTTCTGCTTTAGTTTAACGGTAGTAAGCCTGCCAAGACTCCTAGAGACCTTACTTAAGCACCTGTTTGGGTATCAGAAAACTGCCTAGAGCCAGGAAGCTTTGGTCCTGCGTGTATGCTGCCTATCAACTTACAAACTGGAGACTGACGTCACAAGGCTTGTTTGCCCATTAAGAAAGCTCCGTTCATGCGGCCTCGAATAAACCTGAAAAGCACTGTTGTTGCCAGGGTTTTTGTCACTGCCGGCATGGTTCTGAGAAGATATTGACTTCTCCGGGAAGAAACCTTGTGCTGCCAGTTCCTAGTTGGAAGCTCACCCTGCTCTGCTCTATACCTAAAGTGAAAGTCAACGTGAGCCCAAGCCTGGAAGGAAGGCCCTGATTTGCCTTGCCAAACGGGAGGCATGGAGCAGCGCCATGAGGCCTTCTTCACTGTTCTGCTTTAGTTTCACGGTAGTAAGCTTTTCAAGACTGCTAGGGCCCTCTCTTCAGCAACCGTTTCGGTAACAGTACACTGAGTAGAGCCAAGAACCTCAGGGCCAGCTAAGCAACTTCAGCCCCGTAGGCCTTTGGGAACACCCCAGTGTTGGCTAGAGAAAGGCAACACACTGCACTCTTCCTTGGGAGAGCCAGATTACCTCAGCTATACACAAGATTCAGGAACACACTTCTAGAAGGTCCTCCATGCAATGGATGTAACCTCCTTCTCCTAGCTGAACTCTATTGAGAAAAACACTCTGCTTCTAATCCCTTTTCACCTTTTACACTTAGAGTCACGCATCCTCAAGGAGGTGGTCGGCTTGCATTCCAAGTAGAATTTCAGCACTGTTCTTGGTGGAACACTGCAGGTCTTTGGAAGAAGCACAGGCACCTAAGTCTCCCTGGCGCATCCTTAGTTTAGGCGCTTTGCTGCACGCAGAGAAGCAGTCGTAGAAAAAAGTTGAATCAGGGAAAGCCCCAGTGGGTGTCCTGAATCTCTTTTGACTTGTTAGCATCAACATGTCCTTATGCTGCGTGTCAATCTGGAAATGTGAGACTGAGACACAAATCTTGTTTTCCCATTTTGAAAGCTCCACTCATGCAGTCTCGAAGCTACCTGAAAAGCACTGTTGTTACCGTGCTTTTAGTTACTGCCGGCATGGCTCAGAGAAGAAACTGAGTTTTCTGGAAAGAAACCTTGCGCTTCCAGTTCCTAGTTGGAAGCTCACCCTGCTCTCCTCTATAGCAAAAGTGAACGTCAACGTGAGCACTAACCTCCAAGTAAGGCCCTGATTATCCTGGCAAATCGGGAGGCATGCAGCAGCTCCATGAGGCCTTCATCGCAGTTCTGCTTTAGTTTCACGGTAGTAAGCTTCCCAAGACTCCTAGGAAGCTTGCTTCAGCACCCGTTTCGGTAACAGAACACTGCCTAGAGCCAGGAAGCTCTGGTCCTCCGTGTATGCTGCGTGTCAACCTAGAAATTGGAGACTGATGGCACAAGGCTTGTTTTCCCATTAGGAAAGCTCCGTTCATGCGGCCTCGAGGATACCTGAAAAGCATTGTTGTTGCCGGGGATTTAGTCACTGCCTGCCTGCTTCTGCGAAGAAAATGAGTTTTCCCAAAAGAAACCTTGTGCTTCCAGTTCCTAGTTGGAAGCTCACCCTGCTCTGCTCTATAACTAAAGTGAAAGTCAAGGGGAGCACTAGCCTCGATGTAAGGCCCTGAATATCCTTATAAAACGCGAGGCATGCAGCAGCAGCTCCTTGAGGCCTTCAACGCTGTTCTCCTTTAGTTTCACGGTAGTAAGCTTCCCAAGACTCCTAGGAACCTTGCTTCAGCACCCGTTTCGGTAACAGAACACTGCCTAGAGCCAGGAAGCTCTGGTCCTCCGTGTATGCTGCGTGTCAACCTAGAAATTGGAGACTGATGGCACAAGGCTTGTTTTCCCAGTAGGAAAGCTCCGTTCATGCGGCCTCGAGGATACCTGAAAAGCATTGTTGTTGCCGGGGATTTAGTCACTGAGTGCCTGCTTCTGCGAAGAAAATGAGTTTTCCTGAAAGAAACCTTGTGCTGCCAGTTCCTAGTTGGAAGCTCACCCTGCTCTGCTCTATACCTAAAGTGAAAGTCAACGTGAGCCCAAGCCTCGAAGGAAGGCCCTGATTTGCCTTGCCAAACGGGAGGCATGGAGCAGCGCCATGAGGCCTTCTTCACTGTTCTGCTTTAGTTTCACGGTAGTAAGCTTTTCAAGACTCCTAGGGCCCTCTCTTCAGCAACCGTTTCGGTAACAGTACACTGAGTAGAGCCAAGAACCTCAGGGCCAGCTAAGCAACTTCAGCCCCGTAGGCCTTTGGGAACACCCCAGTGTTGGCTAGAGAAAGGCAACACACTGCACTCTTCCTTGGGAGAGCCAGATTACCTCAGCTATACACAAGATTCAGGAACACACTTCTAGAAGGTCCTCCATGCAATGGATGTAACCTCCTTCTCCTAGCTGAACTCTATTGAGAAAAACACTCTGCTTCTAATCCCTTTTCACCTTTTACACTTAGAGTCACGCATCCTCAAGGAGGTGGTCGGCTTGCATTCCAAGTAGAATTTCAGCACTGTTCTTGGTGGAACACTGCAGGTCTTTGGAAGAAGCACAGGCACCTAAGTCTCCCTCGCGCATCCTTAGTTTAGGCACTTTGCTGCACGCAGAGAAGCAGTCGTAGAAAAAAGTTGAATCAGGGAAAGCCCCAGTGGGTGTCCTGAATCTCTTTTGACTTGTTAGCATCAACATGTCCTTATGCTGCGTGTCAATCTGGAAATGTGAGACTGAGACACAAATCTTGTTTTCCCATTTTGAAAGCTCCACTCATGCAGTCTCGAAGCTACCTGAAAAGCACTGTTGTTACAGTGCTTTTAGTTACTGCCGGCATGGCTCAGAGAAGAAACTGAGTTTTCTCGAAAGAAACCTTGTGCTTCCAGTTCCTAGATGGAAACTCACCCTGCTCTCCTCTATAGCAAAATTGAACGTCAACGTGAGCACTAACCTCCAAGTAAGGCCCTGATTATCCTTGCAAATCGGGAGGCATGCAGCAGCTCCATGAGGCCTTCATCGCGGTTCTGCTTTAGTTTCACGGTAGTAAGCTTCCCAAGACTCCTAGGAAGCTTGCTTCAGCACCCGTTTCGGTAACAGAACACTGCCTAGAGCCAGGAAGCTCTGGTCCTCCGTGTATGCCGCGTGTCAACCTAGAAATTGGAGACTGATGGCACAAGGCTTGTTTTCCCATTAGGAAAGCTCCGTTCATGCGGCCTCGAGGATACCTGAAAAGCATTGTTGTTGCCGGGGATTTAGTCACTGCCTGCCTGCTTCTGCGAAGAAAATGAGTTTTCCCAAAAGAAACCTTGTGCTTCCAGTTCCTAGTTGGAAGCTCACCCTGCTCTGCTCTATAACTAAAGTGAAAGTCAAGGGGAGCACTAGCCTCGATGTAAGGCCCTGAATATCCTTATAAAACGCGAGGCATGCAGCAGCAGCTCCTTGAGGCCTTCAACGCTGTTCTCCTTTAGTTTCACGGTAGTAAGCTTTCCAAGACTTCAAGGAACCTTACTTCCACACCCGTTTCGGTAACAGAACACTGCATAGAGCCAGGAAGGTCTTGAACTCCGTGTATGCTCCGTGTCAACCTAGAAATTGGAGACTGATGGCACAAGGCTTGTTTTCCCAATAGGAAAGCTCCGTTCATGCGGCCTCGAGGATACCTGAAAAGCATTGTTGTTGCCGGGGATTTAGTCACTGCCTGCCTGCTTCTGTGAAGAAAATGAGTTTTCCTGAAAGAAACCTTATGCTTCCAGTTCCTAGTTGGAAGCTCACCCTGCTCTGCTCTATAACTAAATGAAAGTCAAGGGGAGCACTAGCCTCGAGGTAATGCCCTGAATATCCTTACAATACGGGAGGCATGCAGCAGCTCCATGAGGCCTTCAACGCTGTTCTGCTTTAGTTTAACGGTAGTAAGCCTGCCAAGACTCCTAGAGACCTTACTTAAGCACCCGTTTGGGTATCAGAAAACTGCCTAGAGCCAGGAAGCTTTGGTCCTGCGTGTATGCTGCCTATCAACTTACAAACTGGAGACTGACGTCACAAGGCTTGTTTGCCCATTAAGAAAGCTCCGTTCATGCGGCCTCGAATAAACCTGAAAAGCACTGTTGTTGCCAGGGTTTTTGTCACTGCCGGCATGGTTCTGAGAAGATATTGACTTCTCCGGGAAGAAACCTTGTGCTGCCAGTTCCTAGTTGGAAGCTCACCCTGCTCTGCTCTATACCTAAAGTGAAAGTCAACGTGAGCCCAAGCCTGGAAGGAAGGCCCTGATTTGCCTTGCCAAACGGGAGGCATGGAGCAGCGCCATGAGGCCTTCTTCACTGTTCTGCTTTAGTTTCACGGTAGTAAGCTTTTCAAGACTGCTAGGGCCCTCTCTTCAGCAACCGTTTCGGTAACAGTACACTGAGTAGAGCCAAGAACCTCAGGGCCAGCTAAGCAACTTCAGCCCCGTAGGCCTTTGGGAACACCCCAGTGTTGGCTAGAGAAAGGCAACACACTGCACTCTTCCTTGGGAGAGCCAGATTACCTCAGCTATACACAAGATTCAGGAACACACTTCTAGAAGGTCCTCCATGCAATGGATGTAACCTCCTTCTCCTAGCTGAACTCTATTGAGAAAAACACTCTGCTTCTAATCCCTTTTCACCTTTTACACTTAGAGTCACGCATCCTCAAGGAGGTGGTCGGCTTGCATTCCAAGTAGAATTTCAGCACTGTTCTTGGTGGAACACTGCAGGTCTTTGGAAGAAGCACAGGCACCTAAGTCTCCCTGGCGCATCCTTAGTTTAGGCGCTTTGCTGCACGCAGAGAAGCAGTTGTAGAAAAAAGTTGAATCAGGGAAAGCCCCAGTGGGTGTCCTGAATCTCTTTTGACTTGTTAGCATCAACATGTCCTTATGCTGCGTGTCAATCTGGAAATGTGAGACTGAGACACAAATCTTGTTTTCCCATTTTGAAAGCTCCACTCATGCAGTCTCGAAGCTACCTGAAAAGCACTGTTGTTACCGTGCTTTTAGTTACTGCCGGCATGGCTCAGAGAAGAAACTGAGTTTTCTGGAAAGAAACCTTGCGCTTCCAGTTCCTAGTTGGAAGCTCACCCTGCTCTCCTCTATAGCAAAAGTGAACGTCAACGTGAGCACTAACCTCCAAGTAAGGCCCTGATTATCCTGGCAAATCGGGAGGCATGCAGCAGCTCCATGAGGCCTTCATCGCAGTTCTGCTTTAGTTTCACGGTAGTAAGCTTCCCAAGACTCCTAGGAAGCTTGCTTCAGCACCCGTTTCGGTAACAGAACACTGCCTAGAGCCAGGAAGCTCTGGTCCTCCGTGTATGCCGCGTGTCAACCTAGAAATTGGAGACTGATGGCACAAGGCTTGTTTTCCCATTAGGAAAGCTCCGTTCATGCGGCCTCGAGGATACCTGAAAAGCATTGTTGTTGCCGGGGATTTAGTCACTGCCTGCCTGCTTCTGCGAAGAAAATGAGTTTTCCCAAAAGAAACCTTGTGCTTCCAGTTCCTAGTTGGAAGCTCACCCTGCTCTGCTCTATAACTAAAGTGAAAGTCAAGGGGAGCACTAGCCTCGATGTAAGGCCCTGAATATCCTTATAAAACGCGAGGCATGCAGCAGCAGCTCCTTGAGGCCTTCAACGCTGTTCTCCTTTAGTTTCACGGTAGTAAGCTTTCCAAGACTTCAAGGAACCTTACTTCAACACCCGTTTCGGTAACAGAACACTGCATAGAGCCAGGAAGCTCTTGAACTCCGTGTATGCTCCGTGTCAACCTAGAAATTGGAGACTGATGGCACAAGGCTTGTTTTCCCAATAGGAAAGCTCCGTTCATGCGGCCTCGAGGATACCTGAAAAGCATTGTTGTTGCCGGGGATTTAGTCACTGCCTGCCTGCTTCTGTGAAGAAAATGAGTTTTCCTGAAAGAAACCTTATGCTTCCAGTTCCTAGTTGGAAGCTCACCCTGCTCTGCTCTATAACTAAATGAAAGTCAAGGGGAGCACTAGCCTCGAGGTAATGCCCTGAATATCCTTACAATACGGGAGGCATGCAGCAGCTCCATGAGGCCTTCAACGCTGTTCTGCTTTAGTTTAACGGTAGTAAGCCTGCCAAGACTCCTAGAGACCTTACTTAAGCACCTGTTTGGGTATCAGAAAACTGCCTAGAGCCAGGAAGCTTTGGTCCTGCGTGTATGCTGCCTATCAACTTACAAACTGGAGACTGACGTCACAAGGCTTGTTTGCCCATTAAGAAAGCTCCGTTCATGCGGCCTCAAATAAACCTGAAAAGCACTGTTGTTGCCAGGGTTTTTGTCACTGCCGGCATGGTTCTGAGAAGATATTGACTTCTCCGGGAAGAAACCTTGTGCTGCCAGTTCCTAGTTGGAAGCTCACCCTGCTCTGCTCTATACCTAAAGTGAAAGTCAACGTGAGCCCAAGCCTGGAAGGAAGGCCCTGATTTGCCTTGCCAAACGGGAGGCATGGAGCAGCGCCATGAGGCCTTCTTCACTGTTCTGCTTTAGTTTCACGGTAGTAAGCTTTTCAAGACTGCTAGGGCCCTCTCTTCAGCAACCGTTTCGGTAACAGTACACTGAGTAGAGCCAAGAACCTCAGGGCCAGCTAAGCAACTTCAGCCCCGTAGGCCTTTGGGAACACCCCAGTGTTGGCTAGAGAAAGGCAACACACTGCACTCTTCCTTGGGAGAGCCAGATTACCTCAGCTATACACAAGATTCAGGAACACACTTCTAGAAGGTCCTCCATGCAATGGATGTAACCTCCTTCTCCTAGCTGAACTCTATTGAGAAAAACACTCTGCTTCTAATCCCTTTTCACCTTTTACACTTAGAGTCACGCATCCTCAAGGAGGTGGTCGGCTTGCATTCCAAGTAGAATTTCAGCACTGTTCTTGGTGGAACACTGCAGGTCTTTGGAAGAAGCACAGGCACCTAAGTCTCCCTGGCGCATCCTTAGTTTAGGCGCTTTGCTGCACGCAGAGAAGCAGTCGTAGAAAAAAGTTGAATCAGGGAAAGCCCCAGTGGGTGTCCTGAATCTCTTTTGACTTGTTAGCATCAACATGTCCTTATGCTGCGTGTCAATCTGGAAATGTGAGACTGAGACACAAATCTTGTTTTCCCATTTTGAAAGCTCCACTCATGCAGTCTCGAAGCTACCTGAAAAGCACTGTTGTTACCGTGCTTTTAGTTACTGCCGGCATGGCTCAGAGAAGAAACTGAGTTTTCTGGAAAGAAACCTTGCGCTTCCAGTTCCTAGTTGGAAGCTCACCCTGCTCTCCTCTATAGCAAAAGTGAACGTCAACGTGAGCACTAACCTCCAAGTAAGGCCCTGATTATCCTGGCAAATCGGGAGGCATGCAGCAGCTCCATGAGGCCTTCATCGCAGTTCTGCTTTAGTTTCACGGTAGTAAGCTTCCCAAGACTCCTAGGAAGCTTGCTTCAGCACCCGTTTCGGTAACAGAACACTGCCTAGAGCCAGGAAGCTCTGGTCCTCCGTGTATGCTGCGTGTCAACCTAGAAATTGGAGACTGATGGCACAAGGCTTGTTTTCCCATTAGGAAAGCTCCGTTCATGCGGCCTCGAGGATACCTGAAAAGCATTGTTGTTGCCGGGGATTTAGTCACTGCCTGCCTGCTTCTGCGAAGAAAATGAGTTTTCCCAAAAGAAACCTTGTGCTTCCAGTTCCTAGTTGGAAGCTCACCCTGCTCTGCTCTATAACTAAAGTGAAAGTCAAGGGGAGCACTAGCCTCGATGTAAGGCCCTGAATATCCTTATAAAACGCGAGGCATGCAGCAGCAGCTCCTTGAGGCCTTCAACGCTGTTCTCCTTTAGTTTCACGGTAGTAAGCTTCCCAAGACTCCTAGGAACCTTGCTTCAGCACCCGTTTCGGTAACAGAACACTGCCTAGAGCCAGGAAGCTCTGGTCCTCCGTGTATGCTGCGTGTCAACCTAGAAATTGGAGACTGATGGCACAAGGCTTGTTTTCCCAGTAGGAAAGCTCCGTTCATGCGGCCTCGAGGATACCTGAAAAGCATTGTTGTTGCCGGGGATTTAGTCACTGAGTGCCTGCTTCTGCGAAGAAAATGAGTTTTCCTGAAAGAAACCTTGTGCTGCCAGTTCCTAGTTGGAAGCTCACCCTGCTCTGCTCTATACCTAAAGTGAAAGTCAACGTGAGCCCAAGCCTCGAAGGAAGGCCCTGATTTGCCTTGCCAAACGGGAGGCATGGAGCAGCGCCATGAGGCCTTCTTCACTGTTCTGCTTTAGTTTCACGGTAGTAAGCTTTTCAAGACTCCTAGGGCCCTCTCTTCAGCAACCGTTTCGGTAACAGTACACTGAGTAGAGCCAAGAACCTCAGGGCCAGCTAAGCAACTTCAGCCCCGTAGGCCTTTGGGAACACCCCAGTGTTGGCTAGAGAAAGGCAACACACTGCACTCTTCCTTGGGAGAGCCAGATTACCTCAGCTATACACAAGATTCAGGAACACACTTCTAGAAGGTCCTCCATGCAATGGATGTAACCTCCTTCTCCTAGCTGAACTCTATTGAGAAAAACACTCTGCTTCTAATCCCTTTTCACCTTTTACACTTAGAGTCACGCATCCTCAAGGAGGTGGTCGGCTTGCATTCCAAGTAGAATTTCAGCACTGTTCTTGGTGGAACACTGCAGGTCTTTGGAAGAAGCACAGGCACCTAAGTCTCCCTCGCGCATCCTTAGTTTAGGCACTTTGCTGCACGCAGAGAAGCAGTCGTAGAAAAAAGTTGAATCAGGGAAAGCCCCAGTGGGTGTCCTGAATCTCTTTTGACTTGTTAGCATCAACATGTCCTTATGCTGCGTGTCAATCTGGAAATGTGAGACTGAGACACAAATCTTGTTTTCCCATTTTGAAAGCTCCACTCATGCAGTCTCGAAGCTACCTGAAAAGCACTGTTGTTACCGTGCTTTTAGTTACTGCCGGCATGGCTCAGAGAAGAAACTGAGTTTTCTGGAAAGAAACCTTGTGCTTCCAGTTCCTAGTTGGAAACTCACCCTGCTCTCCTCTATAGCAAAATTGAACGTCAATGTGAGCACTAACCTCCAAGTAAGGCCCTGATTATCCTTGCAAATCGGGAGGCATGCAGCAGCTCCATGAGGCCTTCATCGCGGTTCTGCTTTAGTTTCACGGTAGTAAGCTTCCCAAGACTCCTAGGAAGCTTGCTTCAGCACCCGTTTCGGTAACAGAACACTGCCTAGAGCCAGGAAGCTCTGGTCCTCCGTGTATGCCGCGTGTCAACCTAGAAATTGGAGACTGATGGCACAAGGCTTGTTTTCCCATTAGGAAAGCTCCGTTCATGCGGCCTCGAGGATACCTGAAAAGCATTGTTGTTGCCGGGGATTTAGTCACTGCCTGCCTGCTTCTGCGAAGAAAATGAGTTTTCCCAAAAGAAACCTTGTGCTTCCAGTTCCTAGTTGGAAGCTCACCCTGCTCTGCTCTATAACTAAAGTGAAAGTCAAGGGGAGCACTAGCCTCGATGTAAGGCCCTGAATATCCTTATAAAACGCGAGGCATGCAGCAGCAGCTCCTTGAGGCCTTCAACGCTGTTCTCCTTTAGTTTCACGGTAGTAAGCTTTCCAAGACTTCAAGGAACCTTACTTCAACACCCGTTTCGGTAACAGAACACTGCATAGAGCCAGGAAGCTCTTGAACTCCGTGTATGCTCCGTGTCAACCTAGAAATTGGAGACTGATGGCACAAGGCTTGTTTTCCCAATAGGAAAGCTCCGTTCATGCGGCCTCGAGGATACCTGAAAAGCATTGTTGTTGCCGGGGATTTAGTCACTGCCTGCCTGCTTCTGTGAAGAAAATGAGTTTTCCTGAAAGAAACCTTATGCTTCCAGTTCCTAGTTGGAAGCTCACCCTGCTCTGCTCTATAACTAAATGAAAGTCAAGGGGAGCACTAGCCTCGAGGTAATGCCCTGAATATCCTTACAATACGGGAGGCATGCAGCAGCTCCATGAGGCCTTCAACGCTGTTCTGCTTTAGTTTAACGGTAGTAAGCCTGCCAAGACTCCTAGAGACCTTACTTAAGCACCTGTTTGGGTATCAGAAAACTGCCTAGAGCCAGGAAGCTTTGGTCCTGCGTGTATGCTGCCTATCAACTTACAAACTGGAGACTGACGTCACAAGGCTTGTTTGCCCATTAAGAAAGCTCCGTTCATGCGGCCTCGAATAAACCTGAAAAGCACTGTTGTTGCCAGGGTTTTTGTCACTGCCGGCATGGTTCTGAGAAGATATTGACTTCTCCGGGAAGAAACCTTGTGCTGCCAGTTCCTAGTTGGAAGCTCACCCTGCTCTGCTCTATACCTAAAGTGAAAGTCAACGTGAGCCCAAGCCTGGAAGGAAGGCCCTGATTTGCCTTGCCAAACGGGAGGCATGGAGCAGCGCCATGAGGCCTTCTTCACTGTTCTGCTTTAGTTTCACGGTAGTAAGCTTTTCAAGACTGCTAGGGCCCTCTCTTCAGCAACCGTTTCGGTAACAGTACACTGAGTAGAGCCAAGAACCTCAGGGCCAGCTAAGCAACTTCAGCCCCGTAGGCCTTTGGGAACACCCCAGTGTTGGCTAGAGAAAGGCAACACACTGCACTCTTCCTTGGGAGAGCCAGATTACCTCAGCTATACACAAGATTCAGGAACACACTTCTAGAAGGTCCTCCATGCAATGGATGTAACCTCCTTCTCCTAGCTGAACTCTATTGAGAAAAACACTCTGCTTCTAATCCCTTTTCACCTTTTACACTTAGAGTCACGCATCCTCAAGGAGGTGGTCGGCTTGCATTCCAAGTAGAATTTCAGCACTGTTCTTGGTGGAACACTGCAGGTCTTTGGAAGAAGCACAGGCACCTAAGTCTCCCTGGCGCATCCTTAGTTTAGGCGCTTTGCTGCACGCAGAGAAGCAGTCGTAGAAAAAAGTTGAATCAGGGAAAGCCCCAGTGGGTGTCCTGAATCTCTTTTGACTTGTTAGCATCAACATGTCCTTATGCTGCGTGTCAATCTGGAAATGTGAGACTGAGACACAAATCTTGTTTTCCCATTTTGAAAGCTCCACTCATGCAGTCTCGAAGCTACCTGAAAAGCACTGTTGTTACCGTGCTTTTAGTTACTGCCGGCATGGCTCAGAGAAGAAACTGAGTTTTCTGGAAAGAAACCTTGCGCTTCCAGTTCCTAGTTGGAAGCTCACCCTGCTCTCCTCTATAGCAAAAGTGAACGTCAACGTGAGCACTAACCTCCAAGTAAGGCCCTGATTATCCTGGCAAATCGGGAGGCATGCAGCAGCTCCATGAGGCCTTCATCGCAGTTCTGCTTTAGTTTCACGGTAGTAAGCTTCCCAAGACTCCTAGGAAGCTTGCTTCAGCACCCGTTTCGGTAACAGAACACTGCCTAGAGCCAGGAAGCTCTGGTCCTCCGTGTATGCTGCGTGTCAACCTAGAAATTGGAGACTGATGGCACAAGGCTTGTTTTCCCATTAGGAAAGCTCCGTTCATGCGGCCTCGAGGATACCTGAAAAGCATTGTTGTTGCCGGGGATTTAGTCACTGCCTGCCTGCTTCTGCGAAGAAAATGAGTTTTCCCAAAAGAAACCTTGTGCTTCCAGTTCCTAGTTGGAAGCTCACCCTGCTCTGCTCTATAACTAAAGTGAAAGTCAAGGGGAGCACTAGCCTCGATGTAAGGCCCTGAATATCCTTATAAAACGCGAGGCATGCAGCAGCAGCTCCTTGAGGCCTTCAACGCTGTTCTCCTTTAGTTTCACGGTAGTAAGCTTCCCAAGACTCCTAGGAACCTTGCTTCAGCACCCGTTTCGGTAACAGAACACTGCCTAGAGCCAGGAAGCTCTGGTCCTCCGTGTATGCTGCGTGTCAACCTAGAAATTGGAGACTGATGGCACAAGGCTTGTTTTCCCAGTAGGAAAGCTCCGTTCATGCGGCCTCGAGGATACCTGAAAAGCATTGTTGTTGCCGGGGATTTAGTCACTGAGTGCCTGCTTCTGCGAAGAAAATGAGTTTTCCTGAAAGAAACCTTGTGCTGCCAGTTCCTAGTTGGAAGCTCACCCTGCTCTGCTCTATACCTAAAGTGAAAGTCAACGTGAGCCCAAGCCTCGAAGGAAGGCCCTGATTTGCCTTGCCAAACGGGAGGCATGGAGCAGCGCCATGAGGCCTTCTTCACTGTTCTGCTTTAGTTTCACGGTAGTAAGCTTTTCAAGACTCCTAGGGCCCTCTCTTCAGCAACCGTTTCGGTAACAGTACACTGAGTAGAGCCAAGAACCTCAGGGCCAGCTAAGCAACTTCAGCCCCGTAGGCCTTTGGGAACACCCCAGTGTTGGCTAGAGAAAGGCAACACACTGCACTCTTCCTTGGGAGAGCCAGATTACCTCAGCTATACACAAGATTCAGGAACACACTTCTAGAAGGTCCTCCATGCAATGGATGTAACCTCCTTCTCCTAGCTGAACTCTATTGAGAAAAACACTCTGCTTCTAATCCCTTTTCACCTTTTACACTTAGAGTCACGCATCCTCAAGGAGGTGGTCGGCTTGCATTCCAAGTAGAATTTCAGCACTGTTCTTGGTGGAACACTGCAGGTCTTTGGAAGAAGCACAGGCACCTAAGTCTCCCTCGCGCATCCTTAGTTTAGGCACTTTGCTGCACGCAGAGAAGCAGTCGTAGAAAAAAGTTGAATCAGGGAAAGCCCCAGTGGGTGTCCTGAATCTCTTTTGACTTGTTAGCATCAACATGTCCTTATGCTGCGTGTCAATCTGGAAATGTGAGACTGAGACACAAATCTTGTTTTCCCATTTTGAAAGCTCCACTCATGCAGTCTCGAAGCTACCTGAAAAGCACTGTTGTTACCGTGCTTTTAGTTACTGCCGGCATGGCTCAGAGAAGAAACTGAGTTTTCTCGAAAGAAACCTTGTGCTTCCAGTTCCTAGTTGGAAACTCACCCTGCTCTCCTCTATAGCAAAATTGAACGTCAACGTGAGCACTAACCTCCAAGTAAGGCCCTGATTATCCTTGCAAATCGGGAGGCATGCAGCAGCTCCATGAGGCCTTCATCGCGGTTCTGCTTTAGTTTCACGGTAGTAAGCTTCCCAAGACTCCTAGGAAGCTTGCTTCAGCACCCGTTTCGGTAACAGAACACTGACTAGAGCCAGGAAGCTCTGGTCCTCCGTGTATGCTGCGTGTCAACCTAGAAATTGGAGACTGATGGCACAAGGCTTGTTTTCCCATTAGGAAAGCTCCGTTCATGCGGCCTCGAGGATACCTGAAAAGCATTGTTGTTGCCGGGGATTTAGTCACAGCCTGCCTGCTTCTGTGAAGAAAATGAGTTTTCCTGAAAGAAACCTTATGCTTCCAGTTCCTAGTTGGAAGCTCACCCTGCTCTGCTCTATAACTAAATGAAAGTCAAGGGGAGCACTAGCCTCGAGGTAATGCCCTGAATATCCTTACAATACGGGAGGCATGCAGCAGCTCCATGAGGCCTTCAACGCTGTTCTGCTTTAGTTTAACGGTAGTAAGCCTGCCAAGACTCCTAGAGACCTTACTTAAGCACCCGTTTGGGTATCAGAAAACTGCCTAGAGCCAGGAAGCTTTGGTCCTGCGTGTATGCTGCCTATCAACTTACAAACTGGAGACTGACGTCACAAGGCTTGTTTGCCCATTAAGAAAGCTCCGTTCATGCGGCCTCGAATAAACCTGAAAAGCACTGTTGTTGCCAGGGTTTTTGTCACTGCCGGCATGGTTCTGAGAAGATATTGACTTCTCCGGGAAGAAACCTTGTGCTGCCAGTTCCTAGTTGGAAGATCACCCTGCTCTGCTCTATACCTAAAGTGAAAGTCAACGTGAGCCCAAGCCTCGAAGGAAGGCCCTGATTTGCCTTGCCAAACGGGAGGCATGGAGCAGCGCCATGAGGCCTTCTTCACTGTTCTGCTTTAGTTTCACGGTAGTAAGCTTTTCAAGACTGCTAGGGCCCTCTCTTCAGCAACCGTTTCGGTACCAGTACACTGAGTAGAGCCAAGAACCTCAGGGCCAGCTAAGCAACTTCAGCCCCGTAGGCCTTTGGGAACACCCCAGTGTTGGCTAGAGAAAGGCAACACACTGCACTCTTCCTTGGGAGAGCCAGATTACCTCAGCTATACACAAGATTCAGGAACACACTTCTAGAAGGTCCTCCATGCAATGGATGTAACCTCCTTCTCCTAGCTGAACTCTATTGAGAAAAACACTCTGCTTCTAATCCCTTTTCACCTTTTACACTTAGAGTCACGCATCCTCAAGGAGGTGGTCGGCTTGCATTCCAAGTAGAATTTCAGCACTGTTCTTGGTGGAACACTGCAGGTCTTTGGAAGAAGCACAGGCACCTAAGTCTCCCTGGCGCATCCTTAGTTTAGGCGCTTTGCTGCACGCAGAGAAGCAGTCGTAGAAAAAAGTTGAATCAGGGAAAGCCCCAGTGGGTGACCTGAATCTCTTTTGACTTGTTAGCATCAACATGTCCTTATGCTGCGTGTCAATCTGGAAATGTGAGACTGAGACACAAATCTTGTTTTCCCATTTTGAAAGCTCCACTCATGCAGTCTCGAAGCTACCTGAAAAGCACTGTTGTTACCGTGCTTTTAGTTACTGCCGGCATGGCTCAGAGAAGAAACTGAGTTTTCTGGAAAGAAACCTTGCGCTTCCAGTTCCTAGTTGGAAGCTCACCCTGCTCTCCTCTATAGCAAAAGTGAACGTCAACGTGAGCACTAACCTCCAAGTAAGGCCCTGATTATCCTGGCAAATCGGGAGGCATGCAGCAGCTCCATGAGGCCTTCATCGCAGTTCTGCTTTAGTTTCACGGTAGTAAGCTTCCCAAGACTCCTAGGAAGCTTGCTTCAGCACCCGTTTCGGTAACAGAACACTGCCTAGAGCCAGGAAGCTCTGGTCCTCCGTGTATGCCGCGTGTCAACCTAGAAATTGGAGACTGATGGCACAAGGCTTGTTTTCCCATTAGGAAAGCTCCGTTCATGCGGCCTCGAGGATACCTGAAAAGCATTGTTGTTGCCGGGGATTTAGTCACTGCCTGCCTGCTTCTGCGAAGAAAATGAGTTTTCCCAAAAGAAACCTTGTGCTTCCAGTTCCTAGTTGGAAGCTCACCCTGCTCTGCTCTATAACTAAAGTGAAAGTCAAGGGGAGCACTAGCCTCGATGTAAGGCCCTGAATATCCTTATAAAACGCGAGGCATGCAGCAGCAGCTCCTTGAGGCCTTCAACGCTGTTCTCCTTTAGTTTCACGGTAGTAAGCTTTCCAAGACTTCAAGGAACCTTACTTCAACACCCGTTTCGGTAACAGAACACTGCATAGAGCCAGGAAGCTCTTGAACTCCGTGTATGCTCCGTGTCAACCTAGAAATTGGAGACTGATGGCACAAGGCTTGTTTTCCCAATAGGAAAGCTCCGTTCATGCGGCCTCGAGGATACCTGAAAAGCATTGTTGTTGGCGGGGATTTAGTCACTGCCTGCCTGCTTCTGTGAAGAAAATGAGTTTTCCTGAAAGAAACCTTATGCTTCCAGTTCCTAGTTGGAAGCTCACCCTGCTCTGCTCTATAACTAAATGAAAGTCAAGGGGAGCACTAGCCTCGAGGTAATGCCCTGAATATCCTTACAATACGGGAGGCATGCAGCAGCTCCATGAGGCCTTCAACGCTGTTCTGCTTTAGTTTAACGGTAGTAAGCCTGCCAAGACTCCTAGAGACCTTACTTAAGCACCCGTTTGGGTATCAGAAAACTGCCTAGAGCCAGGAAGCTTTGGTCCTGCGTGTATGCTGCCTATCAACTTACAAACTGGAGACTGACGTCACAAGGCTTGTTTGCCCATTAAGAAAGCTCCGTTCATGCGGCCTCGAATAAACCTGAAAAGCACTGTTGTTGCCAGGGTTTTTGTCACTGCCGGCATGGTTCTGAGAAGATATTGACTTCTCCGGGAAGAAACCTTGTGCTGCCAGTTCCTAGTTGGAAGATCACCCTGCTCTGCTCTATACCTAAAGTGAAAGTCAACGTGAGCCCAAGCCTCGAAGGAAGGCCCTGATTTGCCTTGCCAAACGGGAGGCGTGGAGCAGCGCCATGAGGCCTTCTTCACTGTTCTGCTTTAGTTTCACGGTAGTAAGCTTTTCAAGACTCCTAGGGCCCTTGCTTCAGCAACCGTTTCGGTACCAGTACACTGAGTAGAGCCAAGAACCTCAGGGCCAGCTAAGCAACTTCAGCCCCGTAGGCCTTTGGGAACACCCCAGTGTTGGCTAGAGAAAGGCAACACACTGCACTCTTCCTTGGGAGAGCCAGATTACCTCAGCTATACATAGGATTCAGGAACACACTTCTAGAAGGTCCTCCATGCAATGGATGTAACCTCATTCTCCTAGCGGAACTCTATTGAGAAAAACACTCTGCTTCTAATCCCTTTTCACCTTTTACACTTAGAGTCAGGCATCCTCAAGGAGGTGGTCGGCTTGCATTCCAAGTAGAATTTCAGCACTGTTCTTGGTGGAACACTGCAGGTCTTTGGAAGAAGCACAGGCACCTAAGTCTCCCTCGCGCATCCTTAGTTTAGGCACTTTGCTGCACGCAGAGAAGCAGTCGTAGAAAAAAGTTGAATCAGGGAAAGCCCCAGTGGGTGTCCTGAATCTCTTTTGACTTGTTAGCATCAACATGTCCTTATGCTGCGTGTCAATCTGGAAATGTGAGACTGAGACACAAATCTTGTTTTCCCATTTTGAAAGCTCCACTCATGCAGTCTCGAAGCTACCTGAAAAGCACTGTTGTTACCGTGCTTTTAGTTACTGCCGGCATGGCTCAGAGAAGAAACTGAGTTTTCTGGAAAGAAACCTTGCGCTTCCAGTTCCTAGTTGGAAGCTCACCCTGCTCTCCTCTATAGCAAAAGTGAACGTCAACGTGAGCACTAACCTCCAAGTAAGGCCCTGATTATCCTGGCAAATCGGGAGGCATGCAGCAGCTCCATGAGGCCTTCATCGCTGTTCTGCTTTAGTTTCACGGTAGTAAGCTTCCCAAGACTCCTAGGAAGCTTGCTTCAGCACCCGTTTCGGTAACAGAACACTGCCTAGAGCCAGGAAGCTCTGGTCCTCCGTGTATGCCGCGTGTCAACCTAGAAATTGGAGACTGATGGCACAAGGCTTGTTTTCCCATTAGGAAAGCTCCGTTCATGCGGCCTCGAGGATACCTGAAAAGCATTGTTGTTGCCGGGGATTTAGTCACTGCCTGCCTGCTTCTGCGAAGAAAATGAGTTTTCCCAAAAGAAACCTTGTGCTTCCAGTTCCTAGTTGGAAGCTCACCCTGCTCTGCTCTATAACTAAAGTGAAAGTCAAGGGGAGCACTAGCCTCGATGTAAGGCCCTGAATATCCTTATAAAACGCGAGGCATGCAGCAGCAGCTCCTTGAGGCCTTCAACGCTGTTCTCCTTTAGTTTCACGGTAGTAAGTTTCCCAAGACTCCTAGGAACCATGCTTCAGCACCCGTTTCGGTAACAGAACACTGCCTAGAGCCAGGAAGCTCTGGTCCTCCGTGTATGCTGCGTGTCAACCTAGAAATTGGAGACTGATGGCACAAGGCTTGTTTTCCCAGTAGGAAAGCTCCGTTCATGCGGCCTCGAGGATACCTGAAAAGCATTGTTGTTGCCGGGGATTTAGTCACTGCCTGCCTGCTTCTGTGAAGAAAATGAGTTTTCCTGAAAGAAACCTTATGCTTCCAGTTCCTAGTTGGAAGCTCACCCTGCTCTGCTCTATAACTAAATGAAAGTCAAGGGGAGCACTAGCCTCGAGGTAATGCCCTGAATATCCTTACAATACGGGAGGCATGCAGCAGCTCCATGAGGCCTTCAACGCTGTTCTGCTTTAGTTTAACGGTAGTAAGCCTGCCAAGACTCCTAGAGACCTTACTTAAGCACCTGTTTGGGTATCAGAAAACTGCCTAGAGCCAGGAAGCTTTGGTCCTGCGTGTATGCTGCCTATCAACTTACAAACTGGAGACTGACGTCACAAGGCTTGTTTGCCCATTAAGAAAGCTCCGTTCATGCGGCCTCGAATAAACCTGAAAAGCACTGTTGTTGCCAGGGTTTTTGTCACTGCCGGCATGGTTCTGAGAAGATATTGACTTCTCCGGGAAGAAACCTTGTGCTGCCAGTTCCTAGTTGGAAGATCACCCTGCTCTGCTCTATACCTAAAGTGAAAGTCAACGTGAGCCCAAGCCTCGAAGGAAGGCCCTGATTTGCCTTGCCAAACGGGAGGCGTGGAGCAGCGCCATGAGGCCTTCTTCACTGTTCTGCTTTAGTTTCACGGTAGTAAGCTTTTCAAGACTCCTAGGGCCCTTGCTTCAGCAACCGTTTCGGTACCAGTACACTGAGTAGAGCCAAGAACCTCAGGGCCAGCTAAGCAACTTCAGCCCCGTAGGCCTTTGGGAACACCCCAGTGTTGGCTAGAGAAAGGCAACACACTGCACTCTTCCTTGGGAGAGCCAGATTACCTCAGCTATACACAGGATTCAGGAACACACTTCTAGAAGGTCCTCCATGCAATGGATGTAACCTTATTCTCCTAGCGGAACTCTATTGAGAAAAACACTCTGCTTCTAATCCCTTTTCACCTTTTACACTTAGAGTCAGGCATCCTCAAGGAGGTGGTCGGCTTGCATTCCAAGTAGAATTTCAGCACTGTTCTTGGTGGAACACTGCAGGTCTTTGGAAGAAGCACAGGCACCTAAGTCTCCCTCGCGCATCCTTAGTTTAGGCACTTTGCTGCACGCAGAGAAGCAGTCGTAGAAAAAAGTTGAATCAGGGAAAGCCCCAGTGGGTGTCCTGAATCTCTTTTGACTTGTTAGCATCAACATGTCCTTATGCTGCGTGTCAATCTGGAAATGTGAGACTGAGACACAAATCTTGTTTTCCCATTTTGAAAGCTCCACTCATGCAGTCTCGAAGCTACCTGAAAAGCACTGTTGTTACCGTGCTTTTAGTTACTGCCGGCATGGCTCAGAGAAGAAACTGAGTTTTCTCGAAAGAAACCTTGTGCTTCCAGTTCCTAGTTGGAAACTCACCCTGCTCTCCTCTATAGCAAAAGTGAACGTCAACGTGAGCACTAACCTCCAAGTAAGGCCCTGATTATCCTTGCAAATCGGGAGGCATGCAGCAGCTCCATGAGGCCTTCATCGCGGTTCTGCTTTAGTTTCACGGTAGTAAGCTTCCCAAGACTCCTAGGAAGCTTGCTTCAGCACCCGTTTCGGTAACAGAACACTGCCTAGAGCCAGGAAGCTCTGGTCCTCCGTGTATGCTGCGTGTCTACCTAGAAATTGGAGACTGATGGTACAAGGCTTGTTTTCCCATTAGGAAAGCTCCGTTCATGCGGCCTCGAGGATACCTGAAAAGCATTGTTGTTGCCGGGGATTTAGTCACTGCCTGCCTGCTTCTGTGAAGAAAATGAGTTTTCCTGAAAGAAACCTTATGCTTCCAGTTCCTAGTTGGAAGCTCACCCTGCTCTGCTCTATAACTAAATGAAAGTCAAGGGGAGCACTAGCCTCGAGGTAATGCCCTGAATATCCTTACAATACGGGAGGCATGCAGCAGCTCCATGAGGCCTTCAACGCTGTTCTGCTTTAGTTTAACGGTAGTAAGCCTGCCAAGACTCCTAGAGACCTTACTTAAGCACCCGTTTGGGTATCAGAAAACTGCCTAGAGCCAGGAAGCTTTGGTCCTGCGTGTATGCTGCCTATCAACTTACAAACTGGAGACTGACGTCACAAGGCTTGTTTGCCCATTAAGAAAGCTCCGTTCATGCGGCCTCGAATAAACCTGAAAAGCACTGTTGTTGCCAGGGTTTTTGTCACTGCCGGCATGGTTCTGAGAAGATATTGACTTCTCCGGGAAGAAACCTTGTGCTGCCAGTTCCTAGTTGGAAGCTCACCCTGCTCTGCTCTATACCTAAAGTGAAAGTCAACGTGAGCCCAAGCCTCGAAGGAAGGCCCTGATTTGCCTTGCCAAACGGGAGGCATGGAGCAGCGCCATGAGGCCTTCTTCACTGTTCTGCTTTAGTTTCACGGTAGTAAGCTTTTCAAGACTGCTAGGGCCCTCTCTTCAGCAACCGTTTCGGTACCAGTACACTGAGTAGAGCCAAGAACCTCAGGGCCAGCTAAGCAACTTCAGCCCCGTAGGCCTTTGGGAACACCCCAGTGTTGGCTAGAGAAAGGCAACACACTGCACTCTTCCTTGGGAGAGCCAGATTACCTCAGCTATACACAGGGTTCAGGAACACACTTCTAGAAGGTCCTCCATGCAATGGATGTAACCTCCTTCTCCTAGCTGAACTCTATTGAGAAAAACACTCTGCTTCTAATCCCTTTTCACCTTTTACACTTAGAGTCAGGCATCCTCAAGGAGGTGGTCGGCTTGCATTCCAAGTAGAATTTCAGCACTGTTCTTGGTGGAACACTGCAGGTCTTTGGAAGAAGCACAGGCACCTAAGTCTCCCTGGCGCATCCTTAGTTTAGGCGCTTTGCTGCACGCAGAGAAGCAGTCGTAGAAAAAAGTTGAATCAGGGAAAGCCCCAGTGGGTGTCCTGAATCTCTTTTGACTTGTTAGCATCAACATGTCCTTATGCTGCGTGTCAATCTGGAAATGTGAGACTGAGACACAAATCTTGTTTTCCCATTTTGAAAGCTCCACTCATGCAGTCTCGAAGCTACCTGAAAAGCACTGTTGTTACCGTGCTTTTAGTTACTGCCGGCATGGCTCAGAGAAGAAACTGAGTTTTCTGGAAAGAAACCTTGCGCTTCCAGTTCCTAGTTGGAAGCTCACCCTGCTCTCCTCTATAGCAAAAGTGAACGTCAACGTGAGCACTAACCTCCAAGTAAGGCCCTGATTATCCTGGCAAATCGGGAGGCATGCAGCAGCTCCATGAGGCCTTCATCGCAGTTCTGCTTTAGTTTCACGGTAGTAAGCTTCCCAAGACTCCTAGGAAGCTTGCTTCAGCACCCGTTTCGGTAACAGAACACTGCCTAGAGCCAGGAAGCTCTGGTCCTCCGTGTATGCCGCGTGTCAACCTAGAAATTGGAGACTGATGGCACAAGGCTTGTTTTCCCATTAGGAAAGCTCCGTTCATGCGGCCTCGAGGATACCTGAAAAGCATTGTTGTTGCCGGGGATTTAGTCACTGCCTGCCTGCTTCTGCGAAGAAAATGAGTTTTCCCAAAAGAAACCTTGTGCTTCCAGTTCCTAGTTGGAAGCTCACCCTGCTCTGCTCTATAACTAAAGTGAAAGTCAAGGGGAGCACTAGCCTCGATGTAAGGCCCTGAATATCCTTATAAAACGCGAGGCATGCAGCAGCATCTCCTTGAGGCCTTCAACGCTGTTCTCCTTTAGTTTCACGGTAGTAAGCTTCCCAAGACTCCTAGGAACCTTGCTTCAGCACCCGTTTCGGTAACAGAACACTGCCTAGAGCCAGGAAGCTCTGGTCCTCCGTGTATGCTGCGTGTCAACCTAGAAATTGGAGACTGATGGCACAAGGCTTGTTTTCCCAGTAGGAAAGCTCCGTTCATGCGGCCTCGAGGATACCTGAAAAGCATTGTTGTTGCCGGGGATTTAGTCACTGAGTGCCTGCTTCTGCGAAGAAAATGAGTTTTCCTGAAAGAAACCTTGTGCTGCCAGTTCCTAGTTGGAAGCTCACCCTGCTCTGCTCTATACCTAAAGTGAAAGTCAACGTGAGCCCAAGCCTCGAAGGAAGGCCCTGAATATCCTTACAATACGGGAGGCATGCAGCAGCTCCATGAGGCCTTCAACGCTGTTCTGCTTTAGTTTAACGGTAGTAAGCCTGCCAAGACTCCTAGAGACCTTACTTAAGCACCCGTTTGGGTATCAGAAAACTGCCTAGAGCCAGGAAGCTTTGGTCCTGCGTGTATGCTGCCTATCAACTTACAAACTGGAGACTGACGTCACAAGGCTTGTTTGCCCATTAAGAAAGCTCCGTTCATGCGGCCTCGAATAAACCTGAAAAGCACTGTTGTTGCCAGGGTTTTTGTCACTGCCGGCATGGTTCTGAGAAGATATTGACTTCTCCGGGAAGAAACCTTGTGCTGCCAGTTCCTAGTTGGAAGATCACCCTGCTCTGCTCTATACCTAAAGTGAAAGTCAACGTGAGCCCAAGCCTCGAAGGAAGGCCCTGATTTGCCTTGCCAAACGGGAGGCATGGAGCAGCGCCATGAGGCCTTCTTCACTGTTCTGCTTTAGTTTCACGGTAGTAAGCTTTTCAAGACTGCTAGGGCCCTCTCTTCAGCAACCGTTTCGGTACCAGTACACTGAGTAGAGCCAAGAACCTCAGGGCCAGCTAAGCAACTTCAGCCCCGTAGGCCTTTGGGAACACCCCAGTGTTGGCTAGAGAAAGGCAACACACTGCACTCTTCCTTGGGAGAGCCAGATTACCTCAGCTATACACAAGATTCAGGAACACACTTCTAGAAGGTCCTCCATGCAATGGATGTAACCTCCTTCTCCTAGCTGAACTCTATTGAGAAAAACACTCTGCTTCTAATCCCTTTTCACCTTTTACACTTAGAGTCACGCATCCTCAAGGAGGTGGTCGGCTTGCATTCCAAGTAGAATTTCAGCACTGTTCTTGGTGGAACACTGCAGGTCTTTGGAAGAAGCACAGGCACCTAAGTCTCCCTGGCGCATCCTTAGTTTAGGCGCTTTGCTGCACGCAGAGAAGCAGTCGTAGAAAAAAGTTGAATCAGGGAAAGCCCCAGTGGGTGTCCTGAATCTCTTTTGACTTGTTAGCATCAACATGTCCTTATGCTGCGTGTCAATCTGGAAATGTGAGACTGAGACACAAATCTTGTTTTCCCATTTTGAAAGCTCCACTCATGCAGTCTCGAAGCTACCTGAAAAGCACTGTTGTTACCGTGCTTTTAGTTACTGCCGGCATGGCTCAGAGAAGAAACTGAGTTTTCTGGAAAGAAACCTTGCGCTTCCAGTTCCTAGTTGGAAGCTCACCCTGCTCTCCTCTATAGCAAAAGTGAACGTCAACGTGAGCACTAACCTCCAAGTAAGGCCCTGATTATCCTGGCAAATCGGGAGGCATGCAGCAGCTCCATGAGGCCTTCATCGCAGTTCTGCTTTAGTTTCACGGTAGTAAGCTTCCCAAGACTCCTAGGAAGCTTGCTTCAGCACCCGTTTCGGTAACAGAACACTGCCTAGAGCCAGGAAGCTCTGGTCCTCCGTGTATGCCGCGTGTCAACCTAGAAATTGGAGACTGATGGCACAAGGCTTGTTTTCCCATTAGGAAAGCTCCGTTCATGCGGCCTCGAGGATACCTGAAAAGCATTGTTGTTGCCGGGGATTTAGTCACTGCCTGCCTGCTTCTGCGAAGAAAATGAGTTTTCCCAAAAGAAACCTTGTGCTTCCAGTTCCTAGTTGGAAGCTCACCCTGCTCTGCTCTATAACTAAAGTGAAAGTCAAGGGGAGCACTAGCCTCGATGTAAGGCCCTGAATATCCTTATAAAACGCGAGGCATGCAGCAGCAGCTCCTTGAGGCCTTCAACGCTGTTCTCCTTTAGTTTCACGGTAGTAAGCTTCCCAAGACTCCTAGGAACCTTGCTTCAGCACCCGTTTCGGTAACAGAACACTGCCTAGAGCCAGGAAGCTCTGGTCCTCCGTGTATGCTGCGTGTCAACCTAGAAATTGGAGACTGATGGCACAAGGCTTGTTTTCCCAGTAGGAAAGCTCCGTTCATGCGGCCTCGAGGATACCTGAAAAGCATTGTTGTTGCCGGGGATTTAGTCACTGCCTGCCTGCTTCTGTGAAGAAAATGAGTTTTCCTGAAAGAAACCTTATGCTTCCAGTTCCTAGTTGGAAGCTCACCCTGCTCTGCTCTATAACTAAATGAAAGTCAAGGGGAGCACTAGCCTCGAGGTAATGCCCTGAATATCCTTACAATACGGGAGGCATGCAGCAGCTCCATGAGGCCTTCAACGCTGTTCTGCTTTAGTTTAACGGTAGTAAGCCTGCCAAGACTCCTAGAGACCTTACTTAAGCACCCGTTTGGGTATCAGAAAACTGCCTAGAGCCAGGAAGCTTTGGTCCTGCGTGTATGCTGCCTATCAACTTACAAACTGGAGACTGACGTCACAAGGCTTGTTTGCCCATTAAGAAAGCTCCGTTCATGCGGCCTCGAATAAACCTGAAAAGCACTGTTGTTGCCAGGGTTTTTGTCACTGCCGGCATGGTTCTGAGAAGATACTGACTTCTCCGGGAAGAAACCTTGTGCTGCCAGTTCCTAGTTGGAAGATCACCCTGCTCTGCTCTATACCTAAAGTGAAAGTCAACGTGAGCCCAAGCCTCGAAGGAAGGCCCTGATTTGCCTTGCCAAACGGGAGGCGTGGAGCAGCGCCATGAGGCCTTCTTCACTGTTCTGCTTTAGTTTCACGGTAGTAAGCTTTTCAAGACTCCTAGGGCCCTTGCTTCAGCAACCGTTTCGGTACCAGTACACTGAGTAGAGCCAAGAACCTCAGGGCCAGCTAAGCAACTTCAGCCCCGTAGGCCTTTGGGAACACCCCAGTGTTGGCTAGAGAAAGGCAACACACTGCACTCTTCCTTGGGAGAGCCAGATTACCTCAGCTATACATAGGATTCAGGAACACACTTCTAGAAGGTCCTCCATGCAATGGATGTAACCTCATTCTCCTAGCGGAACTCTATTGAGAAAAACACTCTGCTTCTAATCCCTTTTCACCTTTTACACTTAGAGTCAGGCATCCTCAAGGAGGTGGTCGGCTTGCATTCCAAGTAGAATTTCAGCACTGTTCTTGGTGGAACACTGCAGGTCTTTGGAAGAAGCACAGGCACCTAAGTCTCCCTCGCGCATCCTTAGTTTAGGCACTTTGCTGCACGCAGAGAAGCAGTCGTAGAAAAAAGTTGAATCAGGGAAAGCCCCAGTGGGTGTCCTGAATCTCTTTTGACTTGTTAGCATCAACATGTCCTTATGCTGCGTGTCAATCTGGAAATGTGAGACTGAGACACAAATCTTGTTTTCCCATTTTGAAAGCTCCACTCATGCAGTCTCGAAGCTACCTGAAAAGCACTGTTGTTACCGTGCTTTTAGTTACTGCCGGCATGGCTCAGAGAAGAAACTGAGTTTTCTGGAAAGAAACCTTGCGCTTCCAGTTCCTAGTTGGAAGCTCACCCTGCTCTCCTCTATAGCAAAAGTGAACGTCAACGTGAGCACTAACCTCCAAGTAAGGCCCTGATTATCCTGGCAAATCGGGAGGCATGCAGCAGCTCCATGAGGCCTTCATCGCTGTTCTGCTTTAGTTTCACGGTAGTAAGCTTCCCAAGACTCCTAGGAAGCTTGCTTCAGCACCCGTTTCGGTAACAGAACACTGCCTAGAGCCAGGAAGCTCTGGTCCTCCGTGTATGCCGCGTGTCAACCTAGAAATTGGAGACTGATGGCACAAGGCTTGTTTTCCCATTAGGAAAGCTCCGTTCATGCGGCCTCGAGGATACCTGAAAAGCATTGTTGTTGCCGGGGATTTAGTCACTGCCTGCCTGCTTCTGCGAAGAAAATGAGTTTTCCCAAAAGAAACCTTGTGCTTCCAGTTCCTAGTTGGAAGCTCACCCTGCTCTGCTCTATAACTAAAGTGAAAGTCAAGGGGAGCACTAGCCTCGATGTAAGGCCCTGAATATCCTTATAAAACGCGAGGCATGCAGCAGCAGCTCCTTGAGGCCTTCAACGCTGTTCTCCTTTAGTTTCACGGTAGTAAGTTTCCCAAGACTCCTAGGAACCATGCTTCAGCACCCGTTTCGGTAACAGAACACTGCCTAGAGCCAGGAAGCTCTGGTCCTCCGTGTATGCTGCGTGTCAACCTAGAAATTGGAGACTGATGGCACAAGGCTTGTTTTCCCAGTAGGAAAGCTCCGTTCATGCGGCCTCGAGGATACCTGAAAAGCATTGTTGTTGCCGGGGATTTAGTCACTGCCTGCCTGCTTCTGTGAAGAAAATGAGTTTTCCTGAAAGAAACCTTATGCTTCCAGTTCCTAGTTGGAAGCTCACCCTGCTCTGCTCTATAACTAAATGAAAGTCAAGGGGAGCACTAGCCTCGAGGTAATGCCCTGAATATCCTTACAATACGGGAGGCATGCAGCAGCTCCATGAGGCCTTCAACGCTGTTCTGCTTTAGTTTAACGGTAGTAAGCCTGCCAAGACTCCTAGAGACCTTACTTAAGCACCTGTTTGGGTATCAGAAAACTGCCTAGAGCCAGGAAGCTTTGGTCCTGCGTGTATGCTGCCTATCAACTTACAAACTGGAGACTGACGTCACAAGGCTTGTTTGCCCATTAAGAAAGCTCCGTTCATGCGGCCTCGAATAAACCTGAAAAGCACTGTTGTTGCCAGGGTTTTTGTCACTGCCGGCATGGTTCTGAGAAGATATTGACTTCTCCGGGAAGAAACCTTGTGCTGCCAGTTCCTAGTTGGAAGATCACCCTGCTCTGCTCTATACCTAAAGTGAAAGTCAACGTGAGCCCAAGCCTCGAAGGAAGGCCCTGATTTGCCTTGCCAAACGGGAGGCGTGGAGCAGCGCCATGAGGCCTTCTTCACTGTTCTGCTTTAGTTTCACGGTAGTAAGCTTTTCAAGACTCCTAGGGCCCTTGCTTCAGCAACCGTTTCGGTACCAGTACACTGAGTAGAGCCAAGAACCTCAGGGCCAGCTAAGCAACTTCAGCCCCGTAGGCCTTTGGGAACACCCCAGTGTTGGCTAGAGAAAGGCAACACACTGCACTCTTCCTTGGGAGAGCCAGATTACCTCAGCTATACACAGGATTCAGGAACACACTTCTAGAAGGTCCTCCATGCAATGGATGTAACCTCATTCTCCTAGCGGAACTCTATTGAGAAAAACACTCTGCTTCTAATCCCTTTTCACCTTTTACACTTAGAGTCAGGCATCCTCAAGGAGGTGGTCGGCTTGCATTCCAAGTAGAATTTCAGCACTGTTCTTGGTGGAACACTGCAGGTCTTTGGAAGAAGCACAGGCACCTAAGTCTCCCTCGCGCATCCTTAGTTTAGGCACTTTGCTGCACGCAGAGAAGCAGTCGTAGAAAAAAGTTGAATCAGGGAAAGCCCCAGTGGGTGTCCTGAATCTCTTTTGACTTGTTAGCATCAACATGTCCTTATGCTGCGTGTCAATCTGGAAATGTGAGACTGAGACACAAATCTTGTTTTCCCATTTTGAAAGCTCCACTCATGCAGTCTCGAAGCTACCTGAAAAGCACTGTTGTTACCGTGCTTTTAGTTACTGCCGGCATGGCTCAGAGAAGAAACTGAGTTTTCTCGAAAGAAACCTTGTGCTTCCAGTTCCTAGTTGGAAACTCACCCTGCTCTCCTCTATAGCAAAAGTGAACGTCAACGTGAGCACTAACCTCCAAGTAAGGCCCTGATTATCCTTGCAAATCGGGAGGCATGCAGCAGCTCCATGAGGCCTTCATCGCGGTTCTGCTTTAGTTTCACGGTAGTAAGCTTCCCAAGACTCCTAGGAAGCTTGCTTCAGCACCCGTTTCGGTAACAGAACACTGCCTAGAGCCAGGAAGCTCTGGTCCTCCGTGTATGCTGCGTGTCAACCTAGAAATTGGAGACTGATGGTACAAGGCTTGTTTTCCCATTAGGAAAGCTCCGTTCATGCGGCCTCGAGGATACCTGAAAAGCATTGTTGTTGCCGGGGATTTAGTCACTGCCTGCCTGCTTCTGTGAAGAAAATGAGTTTTCCTGAAAGAAACCTTATGCTTCCAGTTCCTAGTTGGAAGCTCACCCTGCTCTGCTCTATAACTAAATGAAAGTCAAGGGGAGCACTAGCCTCGAGGTAATGCCCTGAATATCCTTACAATACGGGAGGCATGCAGCAGCTCCATGAGGCCTTCAACGCTGTTCTGCTTTAGTTTAACGGTAGTAAGCCTGCCAAGACTCCTAGAGACCTTACTTAAGCACCCGTTTGGGTATCAGAAAACTGCCTAGAGCCAGGAAGCTTTGGTCCTGCGTGTATGCTGCCTATCAACTTACAAACTGGAGACTGACGTCACAAGGCTTGTTTGCCCATTAAGAAAGCTCCGTTCATGCGGCCTCGAATAAACCTGAAAAGCACTGTTGTTGCCAGGGTTTTTGTCACTGCCGGCATGGTTCTGAGAAGATATTGACTTCTCCGGGAAGAAACCTTGTGCTGCCAGTTCCTAGTTGGAAGCTCACCCTGCTCTGCTCTATACCTAAAGTGAAAGTCAACGTGAGCCCAAGCCTCGAAGGAAGGCCCTGATTTGCCTTGCCAAACGGGAGGCATGGAGCAGCGCCATGAGGCCTTCTTCACTGTTCTGCTTTAGTTTCACGGTAGTAAGCTTTTCAAGACTGCTAGGGCCCTCTCTTCAGCAACCGTTTCGGTACCAGTACACTGAGTAGAGCCAAGAACCTCAGGGCCAGCTAAGCAACTTCAGCCCCGTAGGCCTTTGGGAACACCCCAGTGTTGGCTAGAGAAAGGCAACACACTGCACTCTTCCTTGGGAGAGCCAGATTACCTCAGCTATACACAAGATTCAGGAACACACTTCTAGAAGGTCCTCCATGCAATGGATGTAACCTCCTTCTCCTAGCTGAACTCTATTGAGAAAAACACTCTGCTTCTAATCCCTTTTCACCTTTTACACTTAGAGTCAGGCATCCTCAAGGAGGTGGTCGGCTTGCATTCCAAGTAGAATTTCAGCACTGTTCTTGGTGGAACACTGCAGGTCTTTGGAAGAAGCACAGGCACCTAAGTCTCCCTGGCGCATCCTTAGTTTAGGCGCTTTGCTGCACGCAGAGAAGCAGTCGTAGAAAAAAGTTGAATCAGGGAAAGCCCCAGTGGGTGTCCTGAATCTCTTTTGACTTGTTAGCATCAACATGTCCTTATGCTGCGTGTCAATCTGGAAATGTGAGACTGAGACACAAATCTTGTTTTCCCATTTTGAAAGCTCCACTCATGCAGTCTCGAAGCTACCTGAAAAGCACTGTTGTTACCGTGCTTTTAGTTACTGCCGGCATGGCTCAGAGAAGAAACTGAGTTTTCTGGAAAGAAACCTTGCGCTTCCAGTTCCTAGTTGGAAGCTCACCCTGCTCTCCTCTATAGCAAAAGTGAACGTCAACGTGAGCACTAACCTCCAAGTAAGGCCCTGATTATCCTGGCAAATCGGGAGGCATGCAGCAGCTCCATGAGGCCTTCATCGCAGTTCTGCTTTAGTTTCACGGTAGTAAGCTTCCCAAGACTCCTAGGAAGCTTGCTTCAGCACCCGTTTCGGTAACAGAACACTGCCTAGAGCCAGGAAGCTCTGGTCCTCCGTGTATGCCGCGTGTCAACCTAGAAATTGGAGACTGATGGCACAAGGCTTGTTTTCCCATTAGGAAAGCTCCGTTCATGCGGCCTCGAGGATACCTGAAAAGCATTGTTGTTGCCGGGGATTTAGTCACTGCCTGCCTGCTTCTGCGAAGAAAATGAGTTTTCCCAAAAGAAACCTTGTGCTTCCAGTTCCTAGTTGGAAGCTCACCCTGCTCTGCTCTATAACTAAAGTGAAAGTCAAGGGGAGCACTAGCCTCGATGTAAGGCCCTGAATATCCTTATAAAACGCGAGGCATGCAGCAGCAGCTCCTTGAGGCCTTCAACGCCGTTCTCCTTTAGTTTCACGGTAGTAAGTTTCCCAAGACTCCTAGGAACCATGCTTCAGCACCCGTTTCGGTAACAGAACACTGCCTAGAGCCAGGAAGCTCTGGTCCTCCGTGTATGCTGCGTGTCAACCTAGAAATTGGAGACTGATGGCACAAGGCTTGTTTTCCCAGTAGGAAAGCTCCGTTCATGCGGCCTCGAGGATACCTGAAAAGCATTGTTGTTGCCGGGGATTTAGTCACTGCCTGCCTGCTTCTGTGAAGAAAATGAGTGTTCCTGAAAGAAACCTTATGCTTCCAGTTCCTAGTTGGAAGCTCACCCTGCTCTGCTCTATAACTAAATGAAAGTCAAGGGGAGCACTAGCCTCGAGGTAATGCCCTGAATATCCTTACAATACGGGAGGCATGCAGCAGCTCCATGAGGCCTTCAACGCTGTTCTGCTTTAGTTTAACGGTAGTAAGCCTGCCAAGACTCCTAGAGACCTTACTTAAGCACCTGTTTGGGTACCAGAAAACTGCCTAGAGCCAGGAAGCTTTGGTCCTGCGTGTATGCTGCCTATCAACTTACAAACTGGAGACTGACGTCACAAGGCTTGTTTGCCCATTAAGAAAGCTCCGTTCATGCGGCCTCGAATAAACCTGAAAAGCACTGTTGTTGCCAGGGTTTTTGTCACTGCCGGCATGGTTCTGAGAAGATATTGACTTCTCCGGGAAGAAACCTTGTGCTGCCAGTTCCTAGTTGGAAGATCACCCTGCTCTGCTCTATACCTAAAGTGAAAGTCAACGTGAGCCCAAGCCTCGAAGGAAGGCCCTGATTTGCCTTGCCAAACGGGAGGCGTGGAGCAGCGCCATGAGGCCTTCTTCACTGTTCTGATTTAGTTTCACGGTAGTAAGCTTTTCAAGACTCCTAGGGCCCTTGCTTCAGCAACCGTTTCGGTACCAGTACACTGAGTAGAGCCAAGAACCTCAGGGCCAGCTAAGCAACTTCAGCCCCGTAGGCCTTTGGGAACACCCCAGTGTTGGCTAGAGAAAGGCAACACACTGCACTCTTCCTTGGGAGAGCCAGATTACCTCAGCTATACACAGGATTCAGGAACACACTTCTAGAAGGTCCTCCATGCAATGGATGTAACCTCATTCTCCTAGCGGAACTCTATTGAGAAAAACACTCTGCTTCTAATCCCTTTTCACCTTTTACACTTAGAGTCAGGCATCCTCAAGGAGGTGGTCGGCTTGCATTCCAAGTAGAATTTCAGCACTGTTCTTGGTGGAACACTGCAGGTCTTTGGAAGAAGCACAGGCACCTAAGTCTCCCTCGCGCATCCTTAGTTTAGGCACTTTGCTGCACGCAGAGAAGCAGTCGTAGAAAAAAGTTGAATCAGGGAAAGCCCCAGTGGGTGTCCTGAATCTCTTTTGACTTGTTAGCATCAACATGTCCTTATGCTGCGTGTCAATCTGGAAATGTGAGACTGAGACACAAATCTTGTTTTCCCATTTTGAAAGCTCCACTCATGCAGTCTCGAAGCTACCTGAAAAGCACTGTTGTTACCGTGCTTTTAGTTACTGCCGGCATGGCTCAGAGAAGAAACTGAGTTTTCTCGAAAGAAACCTTGTGCTTCCAGTTCCTAGTTGGAAACTCACCCTGCTCTCCTCTATAGCAAAAGTGAACGTCAACGTGAGCACTAACCTCCAAGTAAGGCCCTGATTATCCTTGCAAATCGGGAGGCATGCAGCAGCTCCATGAGGCCTTCATCGCGGTTCTGCTTTAGTTTCACGGTAGTAAGCTTCCCAAGACTCCTAGGAAGCTTGCTTCAGCACCCGTTTCGGTAACAGAACACTGCCTAGAGCCAGGAAGCTCTGGTCCTCCGTGTATGCTGCGTGTCAACCTAGAAATTGGAGACTGATGGTACAAGGCTTGTTTTCCCATTAGGAAAGCTCCGTTCATGCGGCCTCGAGGATACCTGAAAAGCATTGTTGTTGCCGGGGATTTAGTCACTGCCTGCCTGCTTCTGTGAAGAAAATGAGTTTTCCTGAAAGAAACCTTATGCTTCCAGTTCCTAGTTGGAAGCTCACCCTGCTCTGCTCTATAACTAAATGAAAGTCAAGGGGAGCACTAGCCTCGAGGTAATGCCCTGAATATCCTTACAATACGGGAGGCATGCAGCAGCTCCATGAGGCCTTCAACGCTGTTCTGCTTTAGTTTAACGGTAGTAAGCCTGCCAAGACTCCTAGAGACCTTACTTAAGCACCCGTTTGGGTATCAGAAAACTGCCTAGAGCCAGGAAGCTTTGGTCCTGCGTGTATGCTGCCTATCAACTTACAAACTGGAGACTGACGTCACAAGGCTTGTTTGCCCATTAAGAAAGCTCCGTTCATGCGGCCTCGAATAAACCTGAAAAGCACTGTTGTTGCCAGGGTTTTTGTCACTGCCGGCATGGTTCTGAGAAGATATTGACTTCTCCGGGAAGAAACCTTGTGCTGCCAGTTCCTAGTTGGAAGATCACCCTGCTCTGCTCTATACCTAAAGTGAAAGTCAACGTGAGCCCAAGCCTCGAAGGAAGGCCCTGATTTGCCTTGCCAAACGGGAGGCATGGAGCAGCGCCATGAGGCCTTCTTCACTGTTCTGCTTTAGTTTCACGGTAGTAAGCTTTTCAAGACTGCTAGGGCCCTCTCTTCAGCAACCGTTTCGGTAACAGTACACTGAGTAGAGCCAAGAACCTCAGGGCCAGCTAAGCAACTTCAGCCCCGTAGGCCTTTGGGAACACCCCAGTGTTGGCTAGAGAAAGGCAACACACTGCACTCTTCCTTGGGAGAGCCAGATTACCTCAGCTATACACAAGATTCAGGAACACACTTCTAGAAGGTCCTCCATGCAATGGATGTAACCTCCTTCTCCTAGCTGAACTCTATTGAGAAAAACACTCTGCTTCTAATCCCTTTTCACCTTTTACACTTAGAGTCAGGCATCCTCAAGGAGGTGGTCGGCTTGCATTCCAAGTAGAATTTCAGCACTGTTCTTGGTGGAACACTGCAGGTCTTTGGAAGAAGCACAGGCACCTAAGTCTCCCTGGCGCATCCTTAGTTTAGGCGCTTTGCTGCACGCAGAGAAGCAGTCGTAGAAAAAAGTTGAATCAGGGAAAGCCCCAGTGGGTGTCCTGAATCTCTTTTGACTTGTTAGCATCAACATGTCCTTATGCTGCGTGTCAATCTGGAAATGTGAGACTGAGACACAAATCTTGTTTTCCCATTTTGAAAGCTCCACTCATGCAGTCTCGAAGCTACCTGAAAAGCACTGTTGTTACCGTGCTTTTAGTTACTGCCGGCATGGCTCAGAGAAGAAACTGAGTTTTCTGGAAAGAAACCTTGCGCTTCCAGTTCCTAGTTGGAAGCTCACCCTGCTCTCCTCTATAGCAAAAGTGAACGTCAACGTGAGCACTAACCTCCAAGTAAGGCCCTGATTATCCTGGCAAATCGGGAGGCATGCAGCAGCTCCATGAGGCCTTCATCGCAGTTCTGCTTTAGTTTCACGGTAGTAAGCTTCCCAAGACTCCTAGGAAGCTTGCTTCAGCACCCGTTTCGGTAACAGAACACTGCCTAGAGCCAGGAAGCTCTGGTCCTCCGTGTATGCCGCGTGTCAACCTAGAAATTGGAGACTGATGGCACAAGGCTTGTTTTCCCATTAGGAAAGCTCCGTTCATGCGGCCTCGAGGATACCTGAAAAGCATTGTTGTTGCCGGGGATTTAGTCACTGCCTGCCTGCTTCTGCGAAGAAAATGAGTTTTCCCAAAAGAAACCTTGTGCTTCCAGTTCCTAGTTGGAAGCTCACCCTGCTCTGCTCTATAACTAAAGTGAAAGTCAAGGGGAGCACTAGCCTCGATGTAAGGCCCTGAATATCCTTATAAAACGCGAGGCATGCAGCAGCAGCTCCTTGAGGCCTTCAACGCCGTTCTCCTTTAGTTTCACGGTAGTAAGCTTTCCAAGACTTCAAGGAACCTTACTTCAACACCCGTTTCGGTAACAGAACACTGCATAGAGCCAGGAAGCTCTTGAACTCCGTGTATGCTCCGTGTCAACCTAGAAATTGGAGACTGATGGCACAAGGCTTGTTTTCCCAATAGGAAAGCTCCGTTCATGCGGCCTCGAGGATACCTGAAAAGCATTGTTGTTGCCGGGGATTTAGTCACTGCCTGCCTGCTTCTGTGAAGAAAATGAGTTTTCCTGAAAGAAACCTTATGCTTCCAGTTCCTAGTTGGAAGCTCACCCTGCTCTGCTCTATAACTAAATGAAAGTCAAGGGGAGCACTAGCCTCGAGGTAATGCCCTGAATATCCTTACAATACGGGAGGCATGCAGCAGCTCCATGAGGCCTTCAACGCTGTTCTGCTTTAGTTTCACGGTAGTAAGCTTCCCAAGACTCCTAGGAACCTTGCTTCAGCACCCGTTTCGGTAACAGAACACTGCCTAGAGCCAGGAAGCTCTGGTCCTCCGTGTATGCTGCGTGTCAACCTAGAAATTGGAGACTGATGGCACAAGGCTTGTTTTCCCAGTAGGAAAGCTCCGTTCATGCGGCCTCGAGGATACCTGAAAAGCATTGTTGTTGCCGGGGATTTAGTCACTGAGTGCCTGCTTCTGCGAAGAAAATGAGTTTTCCTGAAAGAAACCTTGTGCTGCCAGTTCCTAGTTGGAAGCTCACCCTGCTCTGCTCTATACCTAAAGTGAAAGTCAACGTGAGCCCAAGCCTCGAAGGAAGGCCCTGATTTGCCTTGCCAAACGGGAGGCATGGAGCAGCGCCATGAGGCCTTCTTCACTGTTCTGCTTTAGTTTCACGGTAGTAAGCTTTTCAAGACTCCTAGGGCCCTCTCTTCAGCAACCGTTTCGGTACCAGTACACTGAGTAGAGCCAAGAACCTCAGGGCCAGCTAAGCAACTTCAGCCCCGTAGGCCTTTGGGAACACCCCAGTGTTGGCTAGAGAAAGGCAACACACTGCACTCTTCCTTGGGAGAGCCAGATTACCTCAGCTATACACAGGATTCAGGAACACACTTCTAGAAGGTCCTCCATGCAATGGATGTAACCTCCTTCTCCTAGCTGAACTCTATTGAGAAAAACACTCTGCTTCTAATCCCTTTTCACCTTTTACACTTAGAGTCACGCATCCTCAAGGAGGTGGTCGGCTTGCATTCCAAGTAGAATTTCAGCACTGTTCTTGGTGGAACACTGCAGGTCTTTGGAAGAAGCACAGGCACCTAAGTCTCCCTCGCGCATCCTTAGTTTAGGCACTTTGCTGCACGCAGAGAAGCAGTCGTAGAAAAAAGTTGAATCAGGGAAAGCCCCAGTGGGTGTCCTGAATCTCTTTTGACTTGTTAGCATCAACATGTCCTTATGCTGCGTGTCAATCTGGAAATGTGAGACTGAGACACAAATCTTGTTTTCCCATTTTGAAAGCTCCACTCATGCAGTCTCGAAGCTACCTGAAAAGCACTGTTGTTACCGTGCTTTTAGTTACTGCCGGCATGGCTCAGAGAAGAAACTGAGTTTTCTCGAAAGAAACCTTGTGCTTCCAGTTCCTAGTTGGAAACTCACCCTGCTCTCCTCTATAGCAAAATTGAACGTCAACGTGAGCACTAACCTCCAAGTAAGGCCCTGATTATCCTTGCAAATCGGGAGGCATGCAGCAGCTCCATGAGGCCTTCATCGCGGTTCTGCTTTAGTTTCACGGTAGTAAGCTTCCCAAGACTCCTAGGAAGCTTGCTTCAGCACCCGTTTCGGTAACAGAACACTGCCTAGAGCCAGGAAGCTCTGGTCCTCCGTGTATGCTGCGTGTCAACCTAGAAATTGGAGACTGATGGCACAAGGCTTGTTTTCCCATTAGAAAAGCTCCGTTCATGCGGCCTCGAGGATACCTGAAAAGCATTGTTGTTGCCGGGGATTTAGTCACTGCCTGCCTGCTTCTGTGAGGAAAATGAGTTTTCCTGAAAGAAACCTTATGCTTCCAGTTCCTAGTTGGAAGCTCACCCTGCTCTGCTCTATAACTAAATGAAAGTCAAGGGGAGCACTAGCCTCGAGGTAATGCCCTGAATATCCTTACAATACGGGAGGCATGCAGCAGCTCCATGAGGCCTTCAACGCTGTTCTGCTTTAGTTTAACGGTAGTAAGCCTGCCAAGACTCCTAGAGACCTTACTTAAGCACCTGTTTGGGTATCAGAAAACTGCCTAGAGCCAGGAAGCTTTGGTCCTGCGTGTATGCTGCCTATCAACTTACAAACTGGAGACTGACGTCACAAGGCTTGTTTGCCCATTAAGAAAGCTCCGTTCATGCGGCCTCGAATAAACCTGAAAAGCACTGTTGTTGCCAGGGTTTTTGTCACTGCCGGCATGGTTCTGAGAAGATATTGACTTCTCCGGGAAGAAACCTTGTGCTGCCAGTTCCTAGTTGGAAGATCACCCTGCTCTGCTCTATACCTAAAGTGAAAGTCAACGTGAGCCCAAGCCTCGAAGGAAGGCCCTGATTTGCCTTGCCAAACGGGAGGCGTGGAGCAGCGCCATGAGGCCTTCTTCACTGTTCTGCTTTAGTTTCACGGTAGTAAGCTTTTCAAGACTCCTAGGGCCCTTGCTTCAGCAACCGTTTCGGTACCAGTACACTGAGTAGAGCCAAGAACCTCAGGGCCAGCTAAGCAACTTCAGCCCCGTAGGCCTTTGGGAACACCCCAGTGTTGGCTAGAGAAAGGCAACACACTGCACTCTTCCTTGGGAGAGCCAGATTACCTCAGCTATACACAGGATTCAGGAACACACTTCTAGAAGGTCCTCCATGCAATGGATGTAACCTCCTTCTCCTAGCGGAACTCTATTGAGAAAAACACTCTGCTTCTAATCCCTTTTCACCTTTTACACTTAGAGTCAGGCATCCTCAAGGAGGTGGTCGGCTTGCATTCCAAGTAGAATTTCAGCACTGTTCTTGGTGGAACACTGCAGGTCTTTGGAAGAAGCACAGGCACCTAAGTCTCCCTGGCGCATCCTTAGTTTAGGCGCTTTGCTGCACGCAGAGAAGCAGTCGTAGAAAAAAGTTGAATCAGGGAAAGCCCCAGTGGGTGTCCTGAATCTCTTTTGACTTGTTAGCATCAACATGTCCTTATGCTGCGTGTCAATCTGGAAATGTGAGACTGAGACACAAATCTTGTTTTCCCATTTTGAAAGCTCCACTCATGCAGTCTCGAAGCTACCTGAAAAGCACTGTTGTTACCGTGCTTTTAGTTACTGCCGGCATGGCTCAGAGAAGAAACTGAGTTTTCTGGAAAGAAACCTTGCGCTTCCAGTTCCTAGTTGGAAGCTCACCCTGCTCTCCTCTATAGCAAAAGTGAACGTCAACGTGAGCACTAACCTCCAAGTAAGGCCCTGATTATCCTTGCAAATCGGGAGGCATGCAGCAGCTCCATGAGGCCTTCATCGCAGTTCTGCTTTAGTTTCACGGTAGTAAGCTTCCCAAGACTCCTAGGAAGCTTGCTACAGCACCCGTTTCGGTAACAGAACACTGCCTAGAGCCAGGAAGCTCTGGTCCTCCGTGTATGCCGCGTGTCAACCTAGAAATTGGAGACTGATGGCACAAGGCTTGTTTTCCCATTAGGAAAGCTCCGTTCATGCGGCCTCGAGGATACCTGAAAAGCATTGTTGTTGCCGGGGATTTAGTCACTGCCTGCCTGCTTCTGCGAAGAAAATGAGTTTTCCCAAAAGAAACCTTGTGCTTCCAGTTCCTAGTTGGAAGCTCACCCTGCTCTGCTCTATAACTAAAGTGAAAGTCAAGGGGAGCACTAGCCTCGATGTAAGGCCCTGAATATCCTTATAAAACGTGAGGCATGCAGCAGCAGCTCCTTGAGGCCTTCAACGCTGTTCTCCTTTAGTTTCACGGTAGTAAGCTTCCCAAGACTCCTAGGAACCTTGCTTCAGCACCCGTTTCGGTAACAGAACACTGCCTAGAGCCAGGAAGCTCTGGTCCTCCGTGTATGCTGCGTGTCAACCTAGAAATTGGAGACTGATGGCACAAGGCTTGTTTTCCCAGTAGGAAAGCTCCGTTCATGCGGCCTCGAGGATACCTGAAAAGCATTGTTGTTGCCGGGGATTTAGTCACTGCCTGCCTGCTTCTGCGAAGAAAATGAGTTTTCCTGAAAGAAACCTTATGCTTCCAGTTCCTAGTTGGAAGCTCACCCTGCTCTGCTCTATAACTAAATGAAAGTCAAGGGGAGCACTAGCCTCGAGGTAATGCCCTGAATATCCTTACAATACGGGAGGCATGCAGCAGCTCCATGAGGCCTTCAACGCTGTTCTGCTTTAGTTTAACGGTAGTAAGCCTGCCAAGACTCCTAGAGACCTTACTTAAGCACCCGTTTGGGTATCAGAAAACTGCCTAGAGCCAGGAAGCTTTGGTCCTGCGTGTATGCTGCCTATCAACTTACAAACTGGAGACTGACGTCACAAGGCTTGTTTGCCCATTAAGAAAGCTCCGTTCATGCGGCCTCGAATAAACCTGAAAAGCACTGTTGTTGCCAGGGTTTTTGTCACTGCCGGCATGGTTCTGAGAAGATATTGACTTCTCCGGGAAGAAACCTTGTGCTGCCAGTTCCTAGTTGGAAGCTCACCCTGCTCTGCTCTATACCTAAAGTGAAAGTCAACGTGAGCCCAAGCCTCGAAGGAAGGCCCTGATTTGCCTTGCCAAACGGGAGGCATGGAGCAGCGCCATGAGGCCTTCTTCACTGTTCTGCTTTAGTTTCACGGTAGTAAGCTTTTCAAGACTGCTAGGGCCCTCTCTTCAGCAACCGTTTCGGTACCAGTACACTGAGTAGAGCCAAGAACCTCAGGGCCAGCTAAGCAACTTCAGCCCCGTAGGCCTTTGGGAACACCCCAGTGTTGGCTAGAGAAAGGCAACACACTGCACTCTTCCTTGGGAGAGCCAGATTACCTCAGCTATACACAAGATTCAGGAACACACTTCTAGAAGGTCCTCCATGCAATGGATGTAACCTCCTTCTCCTAGCTGAACTCTATTGAGAAAAACACTCTGCTTCTAATCCCTTTTCACCTTTTACACTTAGAGTCAGGCATCCTCAAGGAGGTGGTCGGCTTGCATTCCAAGTAGAATTTCAGCACTGTTCTTGGTGGAACACTGCAGGTCTTTGGAAGAAGCACAGGCACCTAAGTCTCCCTGGCGCATCCTTAGTTTAGGCGCTTTGCTGCACGCAGAGAAGCAGTCGTAGAAAAAAGTTGAATCAGGGAAAGCCCCAGTGGGTGTCCTGAATCTCTTTTGACTTGTTAGCATCAACATGTCCTTATGCTGCGTGTCAATCTGGAAATGTGAGACTGAGACACAAATCTTGTTTTCCCATTTTGAAAGCTCCACTCATGCAGTCTCGAAGCTACCTGAAAAGCACTGTTGTTACCGTGCTTTTAGTTACTGCCGGCATGGCTCAGAGAAGAAACTGAGTTTTCTGGAAAGAAACCTTGCGCTTCCAGTTCCTAGTTGGAAGCTCACCCTGCTCTCCTCTATAGCAAAAGTGAACGTCAACGTGAGCACTAACCTCCAAGTAAGGCCCTGATTATCCTGGCAAATCGGGAGGCATGCAGCAGCTCCATGAGGCCTTCATCGCAGTTCTGCTTTAGTTTCACGGTAGTAAGCTTCCCAAGACTCCTAGGAAGCTTGCTTCAGCACCCGTTTCGGTAACAGAACACTGCCTAGAGCCAGGAAGCTCTGGTCCTCCGTGTATGCCGCGTGTCAACCTAGAAATTGGAGACTGATGGCACAAGGCTTGTTTTCCCATTAGGAAAGCTCCGTTCATGCGGCCTCGAGGATACCTGAAAAGCATTGTTGTTGCCGGGGATTTAGTCACTGCCTGCCTGCTTCTGCGAAGAAAATGAGTTTTCCCAAAAGAAACCTTGTGCTTCCAGTTCCTAGTTGGAAGCTCACCCTGCTCTGCTCTATAACTAAAGTGAAAGTCAAGGGGAGCACTAGCCTCGATGTAAGGCCCTGAATATCCTTATAAAACGCGAGGCATGCAGCAGCAGCTCCTTGAGGCCTTCAACGCTGTTCTCCTTTAGTTTCACGGTAGTAAGCTTTCCAAGACTTCAAGGAACCTTACTTCAACACCCGTTTCGGTAACAGAACACTGCATAGAGCCAGGAAGCTCTTGAACTCCGTGTATGCTCCGTGTCAACCTAGAAATTGGAGACTGATGGCACAAGGCTTGTTTTCCCAATAGGAAAGCTCCGTTCATGCGGCCTCGAGGATACCTGAAAAGCATTGTTGTTGCCGGGGATTTAGTCACTGCCTGCCTGCTTCTGTGAAGAAAATGAGTTTTCCTGAAAGAAACCTTATGCTTCCAGTTCCTAGTTGGAAGCTCACCCTGCTCTGCTCTATAACTAAATGAAAGTCAAGGGGAGCACTAGCCTCGAGGTAATGCCCTGAATATCCTTACAATACGGGAGGCATGCAGCAGCTCCATGAGGCCTTCAACGCTGTTCTGCTTTAGTTTAACGGTAGTAAGCCTGCCAAGACTCCTAGAGACCTTACTTAAGCACCCGTTTGGGTATCAGAAAACTGCCTAGAGCCAGGAAGCTTTGGTCCTGCGTGTATGCTGCCTATCAACTTACAAACTGGAGACTGACGTCACAAGGCTTGTTTGCCCATTAAGAAAGCTCCGTTCATGCGGCCTCGAATAAACCTGAAAAGCACTGTTGTTGCCAGGGTTTTTGTCACTGCCGGCATGGTTCTGAGAAGATATTGACTTCTCCGGGAAGAAACCTTGTGCTGCCAGTTCCTAGTTGGAAGCTCACCCTGCTCTGCTCTATACCTAAAGTGAAAGTCAACGTGAGCCCAAGCCTCGAAGGAAGGCCCTGATTTGCCTTGCCAAACGGGAGGCATGGAGCAGCGCCATGAGGCCTTCTTCACTGTTCTGCTTTAGTTTCACGGTAGTAAGCTTTTCAAGACTGCTAGGGCCCTCTCTTCAGCAACCGTTTCGGTACCAGTACACTGAGTAGAGCCAAGAACCTCAGGGCCAGCTAAGCAACTTCAGCCCCGTAGGCCTTTGGGAACACCCCAGTGTTGGCTAGAGAAAGGCAACACACTGCACTCTTCCTTGGGAGAGCCAGATTACCTCAGCTATACACAAGATTCAGGAACACACTTCTAGAAGGTCCTCCATGCAATGGATGTAACCTCCTTCTCCTAGCTGAACTCTATTGAGAAAAACACTCTGCTTCTAATCCCTTTTCACCTTTTACACTTAGAGTCACGCATCCTCAAGGAGGTGGTCGGCTTGCATTCCAAGTAGAATTTCAGCACTGTTCTTGGTGGAACACTGCAGGTCTTTGGAAGAAGCACAGGCACCTAAGTCTCCCTGGCGCATCCTTAGTTTAGGCGCTTTGCTGCACGCAGAGAAGCAGTCGTAGAAAAAAGTTGAATCAGGGAAAGCCCCAGTGGGTTTCCTGAATCTCTTTTGACTTGTTAGCATCAACATGTCCTTATGCTGCGTGTCAATCTGGAAATGTGAGACTGAGACACAAATCTTGTTTTCCCATTTTGAAAGCTCCACTCATGCAGTCTCGAAGCTACCTGAAAAGCACTGTTGTTACCGTGCTTTTAGTTACTGCCGGCATGGCTCAGAGAAGAAACTGAGTTTTCTGGAAAGAAACCTTGCGCTTCCAGTTCCTAGTTGGAAGCTCACCCTGCTCTCCTCTATAGCAAAAGTGAACGTCAACGTGAGCACTAACCTCCAAGTAAGGCCCTGATTATCCTGGCAAATCGGGAGGCATGCAGCAGCTCCATGAGGCCTTCATCGCAGTTCTGCTTTAGTTTCACGGTAGTAAGCTTCCCAAGACTCCTAGGAAGCTTGCTTCAGCACCCGTTTCGGTAACAGAACACTGCCTAGAGCCAGGAAGCTCTGGTCCTCCGTGTATGCCACGTGTCAACCTAGAAATTGGAGACTGATGGCACAAGGCTTGTTTTCCCATTAGGAAAGCTCCGTTCATGCGGCCTCGAGGATACCTGAAAAGCATTGTTGTTGCCGGGGATTTAGTCACTGCCTGCCTGCTTCTGCGAAGAAAATGAGTTTTCCCAAAAGAAACCTTGTGCTTCCAGTTCCTAGTTGGAAGCTCACCCTGCTCTGCTCTATAACTAAAGTGAAAGTCAAGGGGAGCACTAGCCTCGATGTAAGGCCCTGAATATCCTTATAAAACGCGAGGCATGCAGCAGCAGCTCCTTGAGGCCTTCAACGCTGTTCTCCTTTAGTTTCACGGTAGTAAGCTTCCCAAGACTCCTAGGAACCTTGCTTCAGCACCCGTTTCGGTAACAGAACACTGCCTAGAGCCAGGAAGCTCTGGTCCTCCGTGTATGCTGCGTGTCAACCTAGAAATTGGAGACTGATGGCACAAGGCATGTTTTCCCAGTAGGAAAGCTCCGTTCATGCGGCCTCGAGGATACCTGAAAAGCATTGTTGTTGCCGGGGATTTAGTCACTGAGTGCCTGCTTCTGCGAAGAAAATGAGTTTTCCTGAAAGAAACCTTGTGCTGCCAGTTCCTAGTTGGAAGCTCACCCTGCTCTGCTCTATACCTAAAGTGAAAGTCAACGTGAGCCCAAGCCTCGAAGGAAGGCCCTGATTTGCCTTGCCAAACAGGAGGCATGGAGCAGCGCCATGAGGCCTTCTTCACTGTTCTGCTTTAGTTTCACGGTAGTAAGCTTTTCAAGACTCCTAGGGCCCTTGCTTCAGCAACCGTTTCGGTACCAGTACACTGAGTAGAGCCAAGAACCTCAGGGCCAGCTAAGCAACTTCAGCCCCGTAGGCCTTTGGGAACACCCCAGTGTTGGCTAGAGAAAGGCAACACACTGCACTCTTCCTTGGGAGAGCCAGATTACCTCAGCTATACACAGGATTCAGGAACACACTTCTAGAAGGTCCTCCATGCAATGGATGTAACCTCATTCTCCTAGCGGAACTCTATTGAGAAAAACACTCTGCTTCTAATCCCTTTTCACCTTTTACACTTAGAGTCAGGCATCCTCAAGGAGGTGGTCGGCTTGCATTCCAAGTAGAATTTCAGCACTGTTCTTGGTGGAACACTGCAGGTCTTTGGAAGAAGCACAGGCACCTAAGTCTCCCTCGCGCATCCTTAGTTTAGGCACTTTGCTGCACGCAGAGAAGCAGTCGTAGAAAAAAGTTGAATCAGGGAAAGCCCCAGTGGGTGTCCTGAATCTCTTTTGACTTGTTAGCATCAACATGTCCTTATGCTGCGTGTCAATCTGGAAATGTGAGACTGAGACACAAATCTTGTTTTCCCATTTTGAAAGCTCCACTCATGCAGTCTCGAAGCTACCTGAAAAGCACTGTTGTTACCGTGCTTTTAGTTACTGCCGGCATGGCTCAGAGAAGAAACTGAGTTTTCTGGAAAGAAACCTTGCGCTTCCAGTTCCTAGTTGGAAGCTCACCCTGCTCTCCTCTATAGCAAAAGTGAACGTCAACGTGAGCACTAACCTCCAAGTAAGGCCCTGATTATCCTGGCAAATCGGGAGGCATGCAGCAGCTCCATGAGGCCTTCATCGCAGTTCTGCTTTAGTTTCACGGTAGTAAGCTTCCCAAGACTCCTAGGAAGCTTGCTTCAGCACCCGTTTCGGTAACAGAACACTGCCTAGAGCCAGGAAGCTCTGGTCCTCCGTGTATGCCGCGTGTCAACCTAGAAATTGGAGACTGATGGCACAAGGCTTGTTTTCCCATTAGGAAAGCTCCGTTCATGCGGCCTCGAGGATACCTGAAAAGCATTGTTGTTGCCGGGGATTTAGTCACTGCCTGCCTGCTTCTGCGAAGAAAATGAGTTTTCCCAAAAGAAACCTTGTGCTTCCAGTTCCTAGTTGGAAGCTCACCCTGCTCTGCTCTATAACTAAAGTGAAAGTCAAGGGGAGCACTAGCCTCGATGTAAGGCCCTGAATATCCTTATAAAACGCGAGGCATGCAGCAGCAGCTCCTTGAGGCCTTCAACGCTGTTCTCCTTTAGTTTCACGGTAGTAAGCTTTCCAAGACTTCAAGGAACCTTACTTCAACACCCGTTTCGGTAACAGAACACTGCATAGAGCCAGGAAGCTCTTGAACTCCGTGTATGCTCCGTGTCAACCTAGAAATTGGAGACTGATGGCACAAGGCTTGTTTTCCCAATAGGAAAGCTCCGTTCATGCGGCCTCGAGGATACCTGAAAAGCATTGTTGTTGCCGGGGATTTAGTCACTGCCTGCCTGCTTCTGCGAAGAAAATGAGTTTTCCTGAAAGAAACCTTATGCTTCCAGTTCCTAGTTGGAAGCTCACCCTGCTCTGCTCTATAACTAAATGAAAGTCAAGGGGAGCACTAGCCTCGAGGTAATGCCCTGAATATCCTTACAATACGGGAGGCATGCAGCAGCTCCATGAGGCCTTCAACGCTGTTCTGCTTTAGTTTAACGGTAGTAAGCCTGCCAAGACTCCTAGAGACCTTACTTAAGCACCCGTTTGGGTATCAGAAAACTGCCTAGAGCCAGGAAGCTTTGGTCCTGCGTGTATGCTGCCTATCAACTTACAAACTGGAGACTGACGTCACAAGGCTTGTTTGCCCATTAAGAAAGCTCCGTTCATGCGGCCTCGAATAAACCTGAAAAGCACTGTTGTTGCCAGGGTTTTTGTCACTGCCGGCATGGTTCTGAGAAGATATTGACTTCTCCGGGAAGAAACCTTGTGCTGCCAGTTCCTAGTTGGAAGCTCACCCTGCTCTGCTCTATACCTAAAGTGAAAGTCAACGTGAGCCCAAGCCTGGAAGGAAGGCCCTGATTTGCCTTGCCAAACGGGAGGCATGGAGCAGCGCCATGAGGCCTTCTTCACTGTTCTGCTTTAGTTTCACGGTAGTAAGCTTCCCAAGACTCCTAGGAAGCTTGCTTCAGCACCCGTTTCGGTAACAGAACACTGCCTAGAGCCAGGAAGCTCTGGTCCTCCGTGTATGCCGCGTGTCAACCTAGAAATTGGAGACTGATGGCACAAGGCTTGTTTTCCCATTAGGAAAGCTCCGTTCATGCGGCCTCGAGGATACCTGAAAAGCATTGTTGTTGCCGGGGATTTAGTCACTGCCTGCCTGCTTCTGCGAAGAAAATGAGTTTTCCCAAAAGAAACCTTGTGCTTCCAGTTCCTAGTTGGAAGCTCACCCTGCTCTGCTCTATAACTAAAGTGAAAGTCAAGGGGAGCACTAGCCTCGATGTAAGGCCCTGAATATCCTTATAAAACGCGAGGCATGCAGCAGCAGCTCCTTGAGGCCTTCAACGCTGTTCTCCTTTAGTTTCACGGTAGTAAGCTTCCCAAGACTCCTAGGAACCTTGCTTCAGCACCCGTTTCGGTAACAGAACACTGCCTAGAGCCAGGAAGCTCTGGTCCTCCGTGTATGCTGCGTGTCAACCTAGAAATTGGAGACTGATGGCACAAGGCATGTTTTCCCAGTAGGAAAGCTCCGTTCATGCGGCCTCGAGGATACCTGAAAAGCATTGTTGTTGCCGGGGATTTAGTCACTGAGTGCCTGCTTCTGCGAAGAAAATGAGTTTTCCTGAAAGAAACCTTGTGCTGCCAGTTCCTAGTTGGAAGCTCACCCTGCTCTGCTCTATACCTAAAGTGAAAGTCAACGTGAGCCCAAGCCTGGAAGGAAGGCCCTGATTTGCCTTGCCAAACGGGAGGCATGGAGCAGCGCCATGAGGCCTTCTTCACTGTTCTGCTTTAGTTTCACGGTAGTAAGCTTTTCAAGACTCCTAGGGCCCTCTCTTCAGCAACCGTTTCGGTAACAGTACACTGAGTAGAGCCAAGAACCTCAGGGCCAGCTAAGCAACTTCAGCCCCGTAGGCCTTTGGGAACACCCCAGTGTTGGCTAGAGAAAGGCAACACACTGCACTCTTCCTTGGGAGAGCCAGATTACCTCAGCTATACACAAGATTCAGGAACACACTTCTAGAAGGTCCTCCATGCAATGGATGTAACCTCCTTCTCCTAGCTGAACTCTATTGAGAAAAACACTCTGCTTCTAATCCCTTTTCACCTTTTACACTTAGAGTCAGGCATCCTCAAGGAGGTGGTCGGCTTGCATTCCAAGTAGAATTTCAGCACTCTTCTTGGTGGAACACTGCAGGTCTTTGGAAGAAGCACAGGCACCTAAGTCTCCCTGGCGCATCCTTAGTTTAGGCGCTTTGCTGCACGCAGAGAAGCAGTCGTAGAAAAAAGTTGAATCAGGGAAAGCCCCAGTGGGTTTCCTGAATCTCTTTTGACTTGTTAGCATCAACATGTCCTTATGCTGCGTGTCAATCTGGAAATGTGAGACTGAGACACAAATCTTGTTTTCCCATTTTGAAAGCTCCACTCATGCAGTCTCGAAGCTACCTGAAAAGCACTGTTGTTACCGTGCTTTTAGTTACTGCCGGCATGGCTCAGAGAAGAAACTGAGTTTTCTGGAAAGAAACCTTGCGCTTCCAGTTCCTAGTTGGAAGCTCACCCTGCTCTCCTCTATAGCAAAAGTGAACGTCAACGTGAGCACTAACCTCCAAGTAAGGCCCTGATTATCCTGGCAAATCGGGAGGCATGCAGCAGCTCCATGAGGCCTTCATCGCAGTTCTGCTTTAGTTTCACGGTAGTAAGCTTCCCAAGACTCCTAGGAAGCTTGCTTCAGCACCCGTTTCGGTAACAGAACACTGCCTAGAGCCAGGAAGCTCTGGTCCTCCGTGTATGCCGCGTGTCAACCTAGAAATTGGAGACTGATGGCACAAGGCTTGTTTTCCCATTAGGAAAGCTCCGTTCATGCGGCCTCGAGGATACCTGAAAAGCATTGTTGTTGCCGGGGATTTAGTCACTGCCTGCCTGCTTCTGCGAAGAAAATGAGTTTTCCCAAAAGAAACCTTGTGCTTCCAGTTCCTAGTTGGAAGCTCACCCTGCTCTGCTCTATAACTAAAGTGAAAGTCAAGGGGAGCACTAGCCTCGATGTAAGGCCCTGAATATCCTTATAAAACGCGAGGCATGCAGCAGCAGCTCCTTGAGGCCTTCAACGCTGTTCTCCTTTAGTTTCACGGTAGTAAGCTTCCCAAGACTCCTAGGAACCTTGCTTCAGCACCCGTTTCGGTAACAGAACACTGCCTAGAGCCAGGAAGCTCTGGTCCTCCGTGTATGCTGCGTGTCAACCTAGAAATTGGAGACTGATGGCACAAGGCATGTTTTCCCAGTAGGAAAGCTCCGTTCATGCGGCCTCGAGGATACCTGAAAAGCATTGTTGTTGCCGGGGATTTAGTCACTGAGTGCCTGCTTCTGCGAAGAAAATGAGTTTTCCTGAAAGAAACCTTGTGCTGCCAGTTCCTAGTTGGAAGCTCACCCTGCTCTGCTCTATACCTAAAGTGAAAGTCAACGTGAGCCCAAGCCTGGAAGGAAGGCCCTGATTTGCCTTGCCAAACGGGAGGCATGGAGCAGCGCCATGAGGCCTTCTTCACTGTTCTGCTTTAGTTTCACGGTAGTAAGCTTTTCAAGACTCCTAGGGCCCTCTCTTCAGCAACCGTTTCGGTAACAGTACACTGAGTAGAGCCAAGAACCTCAGGGCCAGCTAAGCAACTTCAGCCCCGTAGGCCTTTGGGAACACCCCAGTGTTGGCTAGAGAAAGGCAACACACTGCACTCTTCCTTGGGAGAGCCAGATTACCTCAGCTATACACAAGATTCAGGAACACACTTCTAGAAGGTCCTCCATGCAATGGATGTAACCTCCTTCTCCTAGCTGAACTCTATTGAGAAAAACACTCTGCTTCTAATCCCTTTTCACCTTTTACACTTAGAGTCAGGCATCCTCAAGGAGGTGGTCGGCTTGCATTCCAAGTAGAATTTCAGCACTCTTCTTGGTGGAACACTGCAGGTCTTTGGAAGAAGCACAGGCACCTAAGTCTCCCTCGCGCATCCTTAGTTTAGGCACTTTGCTGCACGCAGAGAAGCAGTCGTAGAAAAAAGTTGAATCAGGGAAAGCCCCAGTGGGTGTCCTGAATCTCTTTTGACTTGTTAGCATCAACATGTCCTTATGCTGCGTGTCAATCTGGAAATGTGAGACTGAGACACAAATCTTGTTTTCCCATTTTGAAAGCTCCACTCATGCAGTCTCGAAGCTACCTGAAAAGCACTGTTGTTACCGTGCTTTTAGTTACTGCCGGCATGGCTCAGAGAAGAAACTGAGTTTTCTGGAAAGAAACCTTGCGCTTCCAGTTCCTAGTTGGAAGCTCACCCTGCTCTCCTCTATAGCAAAAGTGAACGTCAACGTGAGCACTAACCTCCAAGTAAGGCCCTGATTATCCTGGCAAATCGGGAGGCATGCAGCAGCTCCATGAGGCCTTCATCGCAGTTCTGCTTTAGTTTCACGGTAGTAAGCTTCCCAAGACTCCTAGGAAGCTTGCTTCAGCACCCGTTTCGGTAACAGAACACTGCCTAGAGCCAGGAAGCTCTGGTCCTCCGTGTATGCCGCGTGTCAACCTAGAAATTGGAGACTGATGGCACAAGGCTTGTTTTCCCATTAGGAAAGCTCCGTTCATGCGGCCTCGAGGATACCTGAAAAGCATTGTTGTTGCCGGGGATTTAGTCACTGCCTGCCTGCTTCTGCGAAGAAAATGAGTTTTCCCAAAAGAAACCTTGTGCTTCCAGTTCCTAGTTGGAAGCTCACCCTGCTCTGCTCTATAACTAAAGTGAAAGTCAAAGGGAGCACTAGCCTCGATGTAAGGCCCTGAATATCCTTATAAAACGCGAGGCATGCAGCAGCAGCTCCTTGAGGCCTTCAACGCTGTTCTCCTTTAGTTTCACGGTAGGAAGCTTTCCAAGACTTCAAGGAACCTTACTTCAACACCCGTTTCGGTAACAGAACACTGCATAGAGCCAGGAAGCTCTTGAACTCCGTGTATGCTCCGTGTCAACCTAGAAATTGGAGACTGATGGCACAAGGCTTGTTTTCCCAATAGGAAAGCTCCGTTCATGCGGCCTCGAGGATACCTGAAAAGCATTGTTGTTGCCGGGGATTTAGTCACTGCCTGCCTGCTTCTGTGAAGAAAATGAGTTTTCCTGAAAGAAACCTTATGCTTCCAGTTCCTAGTTGGAAGCTCACCCTGCTCTGCTCTATAACTAAATGAAAGTCAAGGGGAGCACTAGCCTCGAGGTAATGCCCTGAATATCCTTACAATACGGGAGGCATGCAGCAGCTCCATGAGGCCTTCAACGCTGTTCTGCTTTAGTTTAACGGTAGTAAGCCTGCCAAGACTCCTAGAGACCTTACTTAAGCACCCGTTTGGGTATCAGAAAACTGCCTAGAGCCAGGAAGCTTTGGTCCTGCGTGTATGCTGCCTATCAACTTACAAACTGGAGACTGACGTCACAAGGCTTGTTTGCCCATTAAGAAAGCTCCGTTCATGCGGCCTCGAATAAACCTGAAAAGCACTGTTGTTGCCAGGGTTTTTGTCACTGCCGGCATGGTTCTGAGAAGATATTGACTTCTCCGGGAAGAAACCTTGTGCTGCCAGTTCCTAGTTGGAAGCTCACCCTGCTCTGCTCTATACCTAAAGTGAAAGTCAACGTGAGCCCAAGCCTGGAAGGAAGGCCCTGATTTGCCTTGCCAAACGGGAGGCATGGAGCAGCGCCATGAGGCCTTCTTCACTGTTCTGCTTTAGTTTCACGGTAGTAAGCTTTTCAAGACTGCTAGGGCCCTCTCTTCAGCAACCGTTTCGGTAACAGTACACTGAGTAGAGCCAAGAACCTCACGGCCAGCTAAGCAACTTCAGCCCCGTAGGCCTTTGGGAACACCCCAGTGTTGGCTAGAGAAAGGCAACACACTGCACTCTTCCTTGGGAGAGCCAGATTACCTCAGCTATACACAAGATTCAGGAACACACTTCTAGAAGGTCCTCCATGCAATGGATGTAACCTCCTTCTCCTAGCTGAACTCTATTGAGAAAAACACTCTGCTTCTAATCCCTTTTCACCTTTTACACTTAGAGTCAGGCATCCTCAAGGAGGTGGTCGGCTTGCATTCCAAGTAGAATTTCAGCACTGTTCTTGGTGGAACACTGCAGGTCTTTGGAAGAAGCACAGGCACCTAAGTCTCCCTGGCGCATCCTTAGTTTAGGCGCTTTGCTGCACGCAGAGAAGCAGTCGTAGAAAAAAGTTGAATCAGGGAAAGCCCCAGTGGGTTTCCTGAATCTCTTTTGACTTGTTAGCATCAACATGTCCTTATGCTGCGTGTCAATCTGGAAATGTGAGACTGAGACACAAATCTTGTTTTCCCATTTTGAAAGCTCCACTCATGCAGTCTCGAAGCTACCTGAAAAGCACTGTTGTTACCGTGCTTTTAGTTACTGCCGGCATGGCTCAGAGAAGAAACTGAGTTTTCTCGAAAGAAACCTTGCGCTTCCAGTTCCTAGTTGGAAGCTCACCCTGCTCTCCTCTATAGCAAAAGTGAACGTCAACGTGAGCACTAACCTCCAAGTAAGGCCCTGATTATCCTGGCAAATCGGGAGGCATGCAGCAGCTCCATGAGGCCTTCATCGCAGTTCTGCTTTAGTTTCACGGTAGTAAGCTTCCCAAGACTCCTAGGAAGCTTGCTTCAGCACCCGTTTCGGTAACAGAACACTGCCTAGAGCCAGGAAGCTCTGGTCCTCCGTGTATGCCGCGTGTCAACCTAGAAATTGGAGACTGATGGCACAAGGCTTGTTTTCCCATTAGGAAAGCTCCGTTCATGCGGCCTCGAGGATACCTGAAAAGCATTGTTGTTGCCGGGGATTTAGTCACTGCCTGCCTGCTTCTGCGAAGAAAATGAGTTTTCCCAAAAGAAACCTTGTGCTTCCAGTTCCTAGTTGGAAGCTCACCCTGCTCTGCTCTATAACTAAAGTGAAAGTCAAGGGGAGCACTAGCCTCGATGTAAGGCCCTGAATATCCTTATAAAACGCGAGGCATGCAGCAGCAGCTCCTTGAGGCCTTCAACGCTGTTCTCCTTTAGTTTCACGGTAGTAAGCTTCCCAAGACTCCTAGGAACCTTGCTTCAGCACCCGTTTCGGTAACAGAACACTGCCTAGAGCCAGGAAGCTCTGGTCCTCCGTGTATGCTGCGTGTCAACCTAGAAATTGGAGACTGATGGCACAAGGCATGTTTTCCCAGTAGGAAAGCTCCGTTCATGCGGCCTCGAGGATACCTGAAAAGCATTGTTGTTGCCGGGGATTTAGTCACTGAGTGCCTGCTTCTGCGAAGAAAATGAGTTTTCCTGAAAGAAACCTTGTGCTGCCAGTTCCTAGTTGGAAGCTCACCCTGCTCTGCTCTATACCTAAAGTGAAAGTCAACGTGAGCCCAAGCCTGGAAGGAAGGCCCTGATTTGCCTTGCCAAACGGGAGGCATGGAGCAGCGCCATGAGGCCTTCTTCACTGTTCTGCTTTAGTTTCACGGTAGTAAGCTTTTCAAGACTCCTAGGGCCCTCTCTTCAGCAACCGTTTCGGTAACAGTACACTGAGTAGAGCCAAGAACCTCAGGGCCAGCTAAGCAACTTCAGCCCCGTAGGCCTTTGGGAACACCCCAGTGTTGGCTAGAGAAAGGCAACACACTGCACTCTTCCTTGGGAGAGCCAGATTACCTCAGCTATACACAAGATTCAGGAACACACTTCTAGAAGGTCCTCCATGCAATGGATGTAACCTCCTTCTCCTAGCTGAACTCTATTGAGAAAAACACTCTGCTTCTAATCCCTTTTCACCTTTTACACTTAGAGTCAGGCATCCTCAAGGAGGTGGTCGGCTTGCATTCCAAGTAGAATTTCAGCACTGTTCTTGGTGGAACACTGCAGGTCTTTGGAAGAAGCACAGGCACCTAAGTCTCCCTCGCGCATCCTTAGTTTAGGCACTTTGCTGCACGCAGAGAAGCAGTCGTAGAAAAAAGTTGAATCAGGGAAAGCCCCAGTGGGTGTCCTGAATCTCTTTTGACTTGTTAGCATCAACATGTCCTTATGCTGCGTGTCAATCTGGAAATGTGAGACTGAGACACAAATCTTGTTTTCCCATTTTGAAAGCTCCACTCATGCAGTCTCGAAGCTACCTGAAAAGCACTGTTGTTACCGTGCTTTTAGTTACTGCCGGCATGGCTCAGAGAAGAAACTGAGTTTTCTGGAAAGAAACCTTGCGCTTCCAGTTCCTAGTTGGAAGCTCACCCTGCTCTCCTCTATAGCAAAAGTGAACGTCAACGTGAGCACTAACCTCCAAGTAAGGCCCTGATTATCCTGGCAAATCGGGAGGCATGCAGCAGCTCCATGAGGCCTTCATCGCAGTTCTGCTTTAGTTTCACGGTAGTAAGCTTCCCAAGACTCCTAGGAAGCTTGCTTCAGCACCCGTTTCGGTAACAGAACACTGCCTAGAGCCAGGAAGCTCTGGTCCTCCGTGTATGCCGCGTGTCAACCTAGAAATTGGAGACTGATGGCACAAGGCTTGTTTTCCCATTAGGAAAGCTCCGTTCATGCGGCCTCGAGGATACCTGAAAAGCATTGTTGTTGCCGGGGATTTAGTCACTGCCTGCCTGCTTCTGCGAAGAAAATGAGTTTTCCCAAAAGAAACCTTGTGCTTCCAGTTCCTAGTTGGAAGCTCACCCTGCTCTGCTCTATAACTAAAGTGAAAGTCAAGGGGAGCACTAGCCTCGATGTAAGGCCCTGAATATCCTTATAAAACGCGAGGCATGCAGCAGCAGCTCCTTGAGGCCTTCAACGCTGTTCTCCTTTAGTTTCACGGTAGTAAGCTTTCCAAGACTTCAAGGAACCTTACTTCAACACCCGTTTCGGTAACAGAACACTGCATAGAGCCAGGAAGCTCTTGAACTCCGTGTATGCTCCGTGTCAACCTAGAAATTGGAGACTGATGGCACAAGGCTTGTTTTCCCAATAGGAAAGCTCCGTTCATGCGGCCTCGAGGATACCTGAAAAGCATTGTTGTTGCCGGGGATTTAGTCACTGCCTGCCTGCTTCTGTGAAGAAAATGAGTTTTCCTGAAAGAAACCTTATGCTTCCAGTTCCTAGTTGGAAGCTCACCCTGCTCTGCTCTATAACTAAATGAAAGTCAAGGGGAGCACTAGCCTCGAGGTAATGCCCTGAATATCCTTACAATACGGGAGGCATGCAGCAGCTCCATGAGGCCTTCAACGCTGTTCTGCTTTAGTTTAACGGTAGTAAGCCTGCCAAGACTCCTAGAGACCTTACTTAAGCACCCGTTTGGGTATCAGAAAACTGCCTAGAGCCAGGAAGCTTTGGTCCTGCGTGTATGCTGCCTATCAACTTACAAACTGGAGACTGACGTCACAAGGCTTGTTTGCCCATTAAGAAAGCTCCGTTCATGCGGCCTCGAATAAACCTGAAAAGCACTGTTGTTGCCAGGGTTTTTGTCACTGCCGGCATGGTTCTGAGAAGATATTGACTTCTCCGGGAAGAAACCTTGTGCTGCCAGTTCCTAGTTGGAAGCTCACCCTGCTCTGCTCTATACCTAAAGTGAAAGTCAACGTGAGCCCAAGCCTGGAAGGAAGGCCCTGATTTGCCTTGCCAAACGGGAGGCATGGAGCAGCGCCATGAGGCCTTCTTCACTGTTCTGCTTTAGTTTCACGGTAGTAAGCTTTTCAAGACTGCTAGGGCCCTCTCTTCAGCAACCGTTTCGGTAACAGTACACTGAGTAGAGCCAAGAACCTCAGGGCCAGCTAAGCAACTTCAGCCCCGTAGGCCTTTGGGAACACCCCAGTGTTGGCTAGAGAAAGGCAACACACTGCACTCTTCCTTGGGAGAGCCAGATTACCTCAGCTATACACAAGATTCAGGAACACACTTCTAGAAGGTCCTCCATGCAATGGATGTAACCTCCTTCTCCTAGCTGAACTCTATTGAGAAAAACACTCTGCTTCTAATCCCTTTTCACCTTTTACACTTAGAGTCACGCATCCTCAAGGAGGTGGTCGGCTTGCATTCCAAGTAGAATTTCAGCACTGTTCTTGGTGGAACACTGCAGGTCTTTGGAAGAAGCACAGGCACCTAAGTCTCCCTGGCGCATCCTTAGTTTAGGCGCTTTGCTGCACGCAGAGAAGCAGTCGTAGAAAAAAGTTGAATCAGGGAAAGCCCCAGTGGGTGTCCTGAATCTCTTTTGACTTGTTAGCATCAACATGTCCTTATGCTGCGTGTCAATCTGGAAATGTGAGACTGAGACACAAATCTTGTTTTCCCATTTTGAAAGCTCCACTCATGCAGTCTCGAAGCTACCTGAAAAGCACTGTTGTTACCGTGCTTTTAGTTACTGCCGGCATGGCTCAGAGAAGGAACTGAGTTTTCTCGAAAGAAACCTTGCGCTTCCAGTTCCTAGTTGGAAGCTCACCCTGCTCTCCTCTATAGCAAAAGTGAACGTCAACGTGAGCACTAACCTCCAAGTAAGGCCCTGATTATCCTGGCAAATCGGGAGGCATGCAGCAGCTCCATGAGGCCTTCATCGCTCTTCTGCTTTAGTTTCACGGTAGTAAGCTTCCCAAGACTCCTAGGAAGCTTGCTTCAGCACCCGTTTCGGTAACAGAACACTGCCTAGAGCCAGGAAGCTCTGGTCCTCCGTGTATGCCGCGTGTCAACCTAGAAATTGGAGACTGATGGCACAAGGCTTGTTTTCCCATTAGGAAAGCTCCGTTCATGCGGCCTCGAGGATACCTGAAAAGCATTGTTGTTGCCGGGGATTTAGTCACTGCCTGCCTGCTTCTGCGAAGAAAATGAGTTTTCCCAAAAGAAACCTTGTGCTTCCAGTTCCTAGTTGGAAGCTCACCCTGCTCTGCTCTATAACTAAAGTGAAAGTCAAGGGGAGCACTAGCCTCGATGTAAGGCCCTGAATATCCTTATAAAACGCGAGGCATGCAGCAGCAGCTCCTTGAGGCCTTCAACGCCGTTCTCCTTTAGTTTCACGGTAGTAAGCTTTCCAAGACTTCAAGGAACCTTACTTCAACACCCGTTTCGGTAACAGAACACTGCATAGAGCCAGGAAGCTCTTGAACTCCGTGTATGCTCCGTGTCAACCTAGAAATTGGAGACTGATGGCACAAGGCTTGTTTTCCCAATAGGAAAGCTCCGTTCATGCGGCCTCGAGGATACCTGAAAAGCATTGTTGTTGCCGGGGATTTAGTCACTGCCTGCCTGCTTCTGCGAAGAAAATGAGTTTTCCCAAAAGAAACCTTGTGCTTCCAGTTCCTAGTTGGAAGCTCACCCTGCTCTGCTCTATAACTAAAGTGAAAGTCAAGGGGAGCACTAGCCTCGATGTAAGGCCCTGAATATCCTTATAAAACGCGAGGCATGCAGCAGCAGCTCCTTGAGGCCTTCAACGCTGTTCTCCTTTAGTTTCACGGTAGTAAGCTTCCCAAGACTCCTAGGAACCTTGCTTCAGCACCCGTTTCGGTAACAGAACACTGCCTAGAGCCAGGAAGCTCTGGTCCTCCGTGTATGCTGCGTGTCAACGTAGAAATTGGAGACTGATGGCACAAGGCATGTTTTCCCAGTAGGAAAGCTCCGTTCATGCAGCCTCGAGGATACCTGAAAAGCATTGTTGTTGCCGGGGATTTAGTCACTGAGTGCCTGCTTCTGCGAAGAAAATGAGTTTTCCTGAAAGAAACCTTGTGCTGCCAGTTCCTAGTTGGAAGCTCACCCTGCTCTGCTCTATACCTAAAGTGAAAGTCAACGTGAGCCCAAGCCTCGAAGGAAGGCCCTGAATATCCTTACAATACGGGAGGCATGCAGCAGCTCCATGAGGCCTTCAACGCTGTTCTGCTTTAGTTTAACGGTAGTAAGCCTGCCAAGACTCCTAGAGACCTTACTTAAGCACCCGTTTGGGTATCAGAAAACTGCCTAGAGCCAGGAAGCTTTGGTCCTGCGTGTATGCTGCCTATCAACTTACAAACTGGAGACTGACGTCACAAGGCTTGTTTGCCCATTAAGAAAGCTCCGTTCATGCGGCCTCGAATAAACCTGAAAAGCACTGTTGTTGCCAGGGTTTTTGTCACTGCCGGCATGGTTCTGAGAAGATATTGACTTCTCCGGGAAGAAACCTTGTGCTGCCAGTTCCTAGTTGGAAGATCACCCTGCTCTGCTCTATACCTAAAGTGAAAGTCAACGTGAGCCCAAGCCTCGAAGGAAGGCCCTGATTTGCCTTGCCAAACGGGAGGCATGGAGCAGCGCCATGAGGCCTTCTTCACTGTTCTGCTTTAGTTTCACGGTAGTAAGCTTTTCAAGACTGCTAGGGCCCTCTCTTCAGCAACCGTTTCGGTACCAGTACACTGAGTAGAGCCAAGAACCTCAGGGCCAGCTAAGCAACTTCAGCCCCGTAGGCCTTTGGGAACACCCCAGTGTTGGCTAGAGAAAGGCAACACACTGCACTCTTCCTTGGGAGAGCCAGATTACCTCAGCTATACACAAGATTCAGGAACACACTTCTAGAAGGTCCTCCATGCAATGGATGTAACCTCCTTCTCCTAGCTGAACTCTATTGAGAAAAACACTCTGCTTCTAATCCCTTTTCACCTTTTACACTTAGAGTCACGCATCCTCAAGGAGGTGGTCGGCTTGCATTCCAAGTAGAATTTCAGCACTGTTCTTGGTGGAACACTGCAGGTCTTTGGAAGAAGCACAGGCACCTAAGTCTCCCTGGCGCATCCTTAGTTTAGGCGCTTTGCTGCACGCAGAGAAGCAGTCGTAGAAAAAAGTTGAATCAGGGAAAGCCCCAGTGGGTGTCCTGAATCTCTTTTGACTTGTTAGCATCAACATGTCCTTATGCTGCGTGTCAATCTGGAAATGTGAGACTGAGACACAAATCTTGTTTTCCCATTTTGAAAGCTCCACTCATGCAGTCTCGAAGCTACCTGAAAAGCACTGTTGTTACCGTGCTTTTAGTTACTGCCGGCATGGCTCAGAGAAGAAACTGAGTTTTCTGGAAAGAAACCTTGCGCTTCCAGTTCCTAGTTGGAAGCTCACCCTGCTCTCCTCTATAGCAAAAGTGAACGTCAACGTGAGCACTAACCTCCAAGTAAGGCCCTGATTATCCTGGCAAATCGGGAGGCATGCAGCAGCTCCATGAGGCCTTCATCGCAGTTCTGCTTTAGTTTCACGGTAGTAAGCTTCCCAAGACTCCTAGGAAGCTTGCTTCAGCACCCGTTTCGGTAACAGAACACTGCCTAGAGCCAGGAAGCTCTGGTCCTCCGTGTATGCCGCGTGTCAACCTAGAAATTGGAGACTGATGGCACAAGGCTTGTTTTCCCATTAGGAAAGCTCCGTTCATGCGGCCTCGAGGATACCTGAAAAGCATTGTTGTTGCCGGGGATTTAGTCACTGCCTGCCTGCTTCTGCGAAGAAAATGAGTTTTCCCAAAAGAAACCTTGTGCTTCCAGTTCCTAGTTGGAAGCTCACCCTGCTCTGCTCTATAACTAAAGTGAAAGTCAAGGGGAGCACTAGCCTCGATGTAAGGCCCTGAATATCCTTATAAAACGCGAGGCATGCAGCAGCAGCTCCTTGAGGCCTTCAACGCTGTTCTCCTTTAGTTTCACGGTAGTAAGCTTCCCAAGACTCCTAGGAACCTTGCTTCAGCACCCGTTTCGGTAACAGAACACTGCCTAGAGCCAGGAAGCTCTGGTCCTCCGTGTATGCTGCGTGTCAACCTAGAAATTGGAGACTGATGGCACAAGGCTTGTTTTCCCAGTAGGAAAGCTCCGTTCATGCGGCCTCGAGGATACCTGAAAAGCATTGTTGTTGCCGGGGATTTAGTCACTGCCTGCCTGCTTCTGTGAAGAAAATGAGTTTTCCTGAAAGAAACCTTATGCTTCCAGTTCCTAGTTGGAAGCTCACCCTGCTCTGCTCTATAACTAAATGAAAGTCAAGGGGAGCACTAGCCTCGAGGTAATGCCCTGAATATCCTTACAATACGGGAGGCATGCAGCAGCTCCATGAGGCCTTCAACGCTGTTCTGCTTTAGTTTAACGGTAGTAAGCCTGCCAAGACTCCTAGAGACCTTACTTAAGCACCCGTTTGGGTATCAGAAAACTGCCTAGAGCCAGGAAGCTTTGGTCCTGCGTGTATGCTGCCTATCAACTTACAAACTGGAGACTGACGTCACAAGGCTTGTTTGCCCATTAAGAAAGCTCCGTTCATGCGGCCTCGAATAAACCTGAAAAGCACTGTTGTTGCCAGGGTTTTTGTCACTGCCGGCATGGTTCTGAGAAGATACTGACTTCTCCGGGAAGAAACCTTGTGCTGCCAGTTCCTAGTTGGAAGATCACCCTGCTCTGCTCTATACCTAAAGTGAAAGTCAACGTGAGCCCAAGCCTCGAAGGAAGGCCCTGATTTGCCTTGCCAAACGGGAGGCGTGGAGCAGCGCCATGAGGCCTTCTTCACTGTTCTGCTTTAGTTTCACGGTAGTAAGCTTTTCAAGACTCCTAGGGCCCTTGCTTCAGCAACCGTTTCGGTACCAGTACACTGAGTAGAGCCAAGAACCTCAGGGCCAGCTAAGCAACTTCAGCCCCGTAGGCCTTTGGGAACACCCCAGTGTTGGCTAGAGAAAGGCAACACACTGCACTCTTCCTTGGGAGAGCCAGATTACCTCAGCTATACATAGGATTCAGGAACACACTTCTAGAAGGTCCTCCATGCAATGGATGTAACCTCATTCTCCTAGCGGAACTCTATTGAGAAAAACACTCTGCTTCTAATCCCTTTTCACCTTTTACACTTAGAGTCAGGCATCCTCAAGGAGGTGGTCGGCTTGCATTCCAAGTAGAATTTCAGCACTGTTCTTGGTGGAACACTGCAGGTCTTTGGAAGAAGCACAGGCACCTAAGTCTCCCTCGCGCATCCTTAGTTTAGGCACTTTGCTGCACGCAGAGAAGCAGTCGTAGAAAAAAGTTGAATCAGGGAAAGCCCCAGTGGGTGTCCTGAATCTCTTTTGACTTGTTAGCATCAACATGTCCTTATGCTGCGTGTCAATCTGGAAATGTGAGACTGAGACACAAATCTTGTTTTCCCATTTTGAAAGCTCCACTCATGCAGTCTCGAAGCTACCTGAAAAGCACTGTTGTTACCGTGCTTTTAGTTACTGCCGGCATGGCTCAGAGAAGAAACTGAGTTTTCTGGAAAGAAACCTTGCGCTTCCAGTTCCTAGTTGGAAGCTCACCCTGCTCTCCTCTATAGCAAAAGTGAACGTCAACGTGAGCACTAACCTCCAAGTAAGGCCCTGATTATCCTGGCAAATCGGGAGGCATGCAGCAGCTCCATGAGGCCTTCATCGCTGTTCTGCTTTAGTTTCACGGTAGTAAGCTTCCCAAGACTCCTAGGAAGCTTGCTTCAGCACCCGTTTCGGTAACAGAACACTGCCTAGAGCCAGGAAGCTCTGGTCCTCCGTGTATGCCGCGTGTCAACCTAGAAATTGGAGACTGATGGCACAAGGCTTGTTTTCCCATTAGGAAAGCTCCGTTCATGCGGCCTCGAGGATACCTGAAAAGCATTGTTGTTGCCGGGGATTTAGTCACTGCCTGCCTGCTTCTGCGAAGAAAATGAGTTTTCCCAAAAGAAACCTTGTGCTTCCAGTTCCTAGTTGGAAGCTCACCCTGCTCTGCTCTATAACTAAAGTGAAAGTCAAGGGGAGCACTAGCCTCGATGTAAGGCCCTGAATATCCTTATAAAACGCGAGGCATGCAGCAGCAGCTCCTTGAGGCCTTCAACGCTGTTCTCCTTTAGTTTCACGGTAGTAAGTTTCCCAAGACTCCTAGGAACCATGCTTCAGCACCCGTTTCGGTAACAGAACACTGCCTAGAGCCAGGAAGCTCTGGTCCTCCGTGTATGCTGCGTGTCAACCTAGAAATTGGAGACTGATGGCACAAGGCTTGTTTTCCCAGTAGGAAAGCTCCGTTCATGCGGCCTCGAGGATACCTGAAAAGCATTGTTGTTGCCGGGGATTTAGTCACTGCCTGCCTGCTTCTGTGAAGAAAATGAGTTTTCCTGAAAGAAACCTTATGCTTCCAGTTCCTAGTTGGAAGCTCACCCTGCTCTGCTCTATAACTAAATGAAAGTCAAGGGGAGCACTAGCCTCGAGGTAATGCCCTGAATATCCTTACAATACGGGAGGCATGCAGCAGCTCCATGAGGCCTTCAACGCTGTTCTGCTTTAGTTTAACGGTAGTAAGCCTGCCAAGACTCCTAGAGACCTTACTTAAGCACCTGTTTGGGTATCAGAAAACTGCCTAGAGCCAGGAAGCTTTGGTCCTGCGTGTATGCTGCCTATCAACTTACAAACTGGAGACTGACGTCACAAGGCTTGTTTGCCCATTAAGAAAGCTCCGTTCATGCGGCCTCGAATAAACCTGAAAAGCACTGTTGTTGCCAGGGTTTTTGTCACTGCCGGCATGGTTCTGAGAAGATATTGACTTCTCCGGGAAGAAACCTTGTGCTGCCAGTTCCTAGTTGGAAGATCACCCTGCTCTGCTCTATACCTAAAGTGAAAGTCAACGTGAGCCCAAGCCTCGAAGGAAGGCCCTGATTTGCCTTGCCAAACGGGAGGCGTGGAGCAGCGCCATGAGGCCTTCTTCACTGTTCTGCTTTAGTTTCACGGTAGTAAGCTTTTCAAGACTCCTAGGGCCCTTGCTTCAGCAACCGTTTCGGTACCAGTACACTGAGTAGAGCCAAGAACCTCAGGGCCAGCTAAGCAACTTCAGCCCCGTAGGCCTTTGGGAACACCCCAGTGTTGGCTAGAGAAAGGCAACACACTGCACTCTTCCTTGGGAGAGCCAGATTACCTCAGCTATACACAGGATTCAGGAACACACTTCTAGAAGGTCCTCCATGCAATGGATGTAACCTCATTCTCCTAGCGGAACTCTATTGAGAAAAACACTCTGCTTCTAATCCCTTTTCACCTTTTACACTTAGAGTCAGGCATCCTCAAGGAGGTGGTCGGCTTGCATTCCAAGTAGAATTTCAGCACTGTTCTTGGTGGAACACTGCAGGTCTTTGGAAGAAGCACAGGCACCTAAGTCTCCCTCGCGCATCCTTAGTTTAGGCACTTTGCTGCACGCAGAGAAGCAGTCGTAGAAAAAAGTTGAATCAGGGAAAGCCCCAGTGGGTGTCCTGAATCTCTTTTGACTTGTTAGCATCAACATGTCCTTATGCTGCGTGTCAATCTGGAAATGTGAGACTGAGACACAAATCTTGTTTTCCCATTTTGAAAGCTCCACTCATGCAGTCTCGAAGCTACCTGAAAAGCACTGTTGTTACCGTGCTTTTAGTTACTGCCGGCATGGCTCAGAGAAGAAACTGAGTTTTCTCGAAAGAAACCTTGTGCTTCCAGTTCCTAGTTGGAAACTCACCCTGCTCTCCTCTATAGCAAAAGTGAACGTCAACGTGAGCACTAACCTCCAAGTAAGGCCCTGATTATCCTTGCAAATCGGGAGGCATGCAGCAGCTCCATGAGGCCTTCATCGCGGTTCTGCTTTAGTTTCACGGTAGTAAGCTTCCCAAGACTCCTAGGAAGCTTGCTTCAGCACCCGTTTCGGTAACAGAACACTGCCTAGAGCCAGGAAGCTCTGGTCCTCCGTGTATGCTGCGTGTCAACCTAGAAATTGGAGACTGATGGTACAAGGCTTGTTTTCCCATTAGGAAAGCTCCGTTCATGCGGCCTCGAGGATACCTGAAAAGCATTGTTGTTGCCGGGGATTTAGTCACTGCCTGCCTGCTTCTGTGAAGAAAATGAGTTTTCCTGAAAGAAACCTTATGCTTCCAGTTCCTAGTTGGAAGCTCACCCTGCTCTGCTCTATAACTAAATGAAAGTCAAGGGGAGCACTAGCCTCGAGGTAATGCCCTGAATATCCTTACAATACGGGAGGCATGCAGCAGCTCCATGAGGCCTTCAACGCTGTTCTGCTTTAGTTTAACGGTAGTAAGCCTGCCAAGACTCCTAGAGACCTTACTTAAGCACCCGTTTGGGTATCAGAAAACTGCCTAGAGCCAGGAAGCTTTGGTCCTGCGTGTATGCTGCCTATCAACTTACAAACTGGAGACTGACGTCACAAGGCTTGTTTGCCCATTAAGAAAGCTCCGTTCATGCGGCCTCGAATAAACCTGAAAAGCACTGTTGTTGCCAGGGTTTTTGTCACTGCCGGCATGGTTCTGAGAAGATATTGACTTCTCCGGGAAGAAACCTTGTGCTGCCAGTTCCTAGTTGGAAGCTCACCCTGCTCTGCTCTATACCTAAAGTGAAAGTCAACGTGAGCCCAAGCCTCGAAGGAAGGCCCTGATTTGCCTTGCCAAACGGGAGGCATGGAGCAGCGCCATGAGGCCTTCTTCACTGTTCTGCTTTAGTTTCACGGTAGTAAGCTTTTCAAGACTGCTAGGGCCCTCTCTTCAGCAACCGTTTCGGTACCAGTACACTGAGTAGAGCCAAGAACCTCAGGGCCAGCTAAGCAACTTCAGCCCCGTAGGCCTTTGGGAACACCCCAGTGTTGGCTAGAGAAAGGCAACACACTGCACTCTTCCTTGGGAGAGCCAGATTACCTCAGCTATACACAAGATTCAGGAACACACTTCTAGAAGGTCCTCCATGCAATGGATGTAACCTCCTTCTCCTAGCTGAACTCTATTGAGAAAAACACTCTGCTTCTAATCCCTTTTCACCTTTTACACTTAGAGTCAGGCATCCTCAAGGAGGTGGTCGGCTTGCATTCCAAGTAGAATTTCAGCACTGTTCTTGGTGGAACACTGCAGGTCTTTGGAAGAAGCACAGGCACCTAAGTCTCCCTGGCGCATCCTTAGTTTAGGCGCTTTGCTGCACGCAGAGAAGCAGTCGTAGAAAAAAGTTGAATCAGGGAAAGCCCCAGTGGGTGTCCTGAATCTCTTTTGACTTGTTAGCATCAACATGTCCTTATGCTGCGTGTCAATCTGGAAATGTGAGACTGAGACACAAATCTTGTTTTCCCATTTTGAAAGCTCCACTCATGCAGTCTCGAAGCTACCTGAAAAGCACTGTTGTTACCGTGCTTTTAGTTACTGCCGGCATGGCTCAGAGAAGAAACTGAGTTTTCTGGAAAGAAACCTTGCGCTTCCAGTTCCTAGTTGGAAGCTCACCCTGCTCTCCTCTATAGCAAAAGTGAACGTCAACGTGAGCACTAACCTCCAAGTAAGGCCCTGATTATCCTGGCAAATCGGGAGGCATGCAGCAGCTCCATGAGGCCTTCATCGCAGTTCTGCTTTAGTTTCACGGTAGTAAGCTTCCCAAGACTCCTAGGAAGCTTGCTTCAGCACCCGTTTCGGTAACAGAACACTGCCTAGAGCCAGGAAGCTCTGGTCCTCCGTGTATGCCGCGTGTCAACCTAGAAATTGGAGACTGATGGCACAAGGCTTGTTTTCCCATTAGGAAAGCTCCGTTCATGCGGCCTCGAGGATACCTGAAAAGCATTGTTGTTGCCGGGGATTTAGTCACTGCCTGCCTGCTTCTGCGAAGAAAATGAGTTTTCCCAAAAGAAACCTTGTGCTTCCAGTTCCTAGTTGGAAGCTCACCCTGCTCTGCTCTATAACTAAAGTGAAAGTCAAGGGGAGCACTAGCCTCGATGTAAGGCCCTGAATATCCTTATAAAACGCGAGGCATGCAGCAGCAGCTCCTTGAGGCCTTCAACGCCGTTCTCCTTTAGTTTCACGGTAGTAAGTTTCCCAAGACTCCTAGGAACCATGCTTCAGCACCCGTTTCGGTAACAGAACACTGCCTAGAGCCAGGAAGCTCTGGTCCTCCGTGTATGCTGCGTGTCAACCTAGAAATTGGAGACTGATGGCACAAGGCTTGTTTTCCCAGTAGGAAAGCTCCGTTCATGCGGCCTCGAGGATACCTGAAAAGCATTGTTGTTGCCGGGGATTTAGTCACTGCCTGCCTGCTTCTGTGAAGAAAATGAGTGTTCCTGAAAGAAACCTTATGCTTCCAGTTCCTAGTTGGAAGCTCACCCTGCTCTGCTCTATAACTAAATGAAAGTCAAGGGGAGCACTAGCCTCGAGGTAATGCCCTGAATATCCTTACAATACGGGAGGCATGCAGCAGCTCCATGAGGCCTTCAACGCTGTTCTGCTTTAGTTTAACGGTAGTAAGCCTGCCAAGACTCCTAGAGACCTTACTTAAGCACCTGTTTGGGTACCAGAAAACTGCCTAGAGCCAGGAAGCTTTGGTCCTGCGTGTATGCTGCCTATCAACTTACAAACTGGAGACTGACGTCACAAGGCTTGTTTGCCCATTAAGAAAGCTCCGTTCATGCGGCCTCGAATAAACCTGAAAAGCACTGTTGTTGCCAGGGTTTTTGTCACTGCCGGCATGGTTCTGAGAAGATATTGACTTCTCCGGGAAGAAACCTTGTGCTGCCAGTTCCTAGTTGGAAGATCACCCTGCTCTGCTCTATACCTAAAGTGAAAGTCAACGTGAGCCCAAGCCTCGAAGGAAGGCCCTGATTTGCCTTGCCAAACGGGAGGCGTGGAGCAGCGCCATGAGGCCTTCTTCACTGTTCTGCTTTAGTTTCACGGTAGTAAGCTTTTCAAGACTCCTAGGGCCCTTGCTTCAGCAACCGTTTCGGTACCAGTACACTGAGTAGAGCCAAGAACCTCAGGGCCAGCTAAGCAACTTCAGCCCCGTAGGCCTTTGGGAACACCCCAGTGTTGGCTAGAGAAAGGCAACACACTGCACTCTTCCTTGGGAGAGCCAGATTACCTCAGCTATACACAGGATTCAGGAACACACTTCTAGAAGGTCCTCCATGCAATGGATGTAACCTCATTCTCCTAGCGGAACTCTATTGAGAAAAACACTCTGCTTCTAATCCCTTTTCACCTTTTACACTTAGAGTCAGGCATCCTCAAGGAGGTGGTCGGCTTGCATTCCAAGTAGAATTTCAGCACTGTTCTTGGTGGAACACTGCAGGTCTTTGGAAGAAGCACAGGCACCTAAGTCTCCCTCGCGCATCCTTAGTTTAGGCACTTTGCTGCACGCAGAGAAGCAGTCGTAGAAAAAAGTTGAATCAGGGAAAGCCCCAGTGGGTGTCCTGAATCTCTTTTGACTTGTTAGCATCAACATGTCCTTATGCTGCGTGTCAATCTGGAAATGTGAGACTGAGACACAAATCTTGTTTTCCCATTTTGAAAGCTCCACTCATGCAGTCTCGAAGCTACCTGAAAAGCACTGTTGTTACCGTGCTTTTAGTTACTGCCGGCATGGCTCAGAGAAGAAACTGAGTTTTCTCGAAAGAAACCTTGTGCTTCCAGTTCCTAGTTGGAAACTCACCCTGCTCTCCTCTATAGCAAAAGTGAACGTCAACGTGAGCACTAACCTCCAAGTAAGGCCCTGATTATCCTTGCAAATCGGGAGGCATGCAGCAGCTCCATGAGGCCTTCATCGCGGTTCTGCTTTAGTTTCACGGTAGTAAGCTTCCCAAGACTCCTAGGAAGCTTGCTTCAGCACCCGTTTCGGTAACAGAACACTGCCTAGAGCCAGGAAGCTCTGGTCCTCCGTGTATGCTGCGTGTCAACCTAGAAATTGGAGACTGATGGTACAAGGCTTGTTTTCCCATTAGGAAAGCTCCGTTCATGCGGCCTCGAGGATACCTGAAAAGCATTGTTGTTGCCGGGGATTTAGTCACTGCCTGCCTGCTTCTGTGAAGAAAATGAGTTTTCCTGAAAGAAACCTTATGCTTCCAGTTCCTAGTTGGAAGCTCACCCTGCTCTGCTCTATAACTAAATGAAAGTCAAGGGGAGCACTAGCCTCGAGGTAATGCCCTGAATATCCTTACAATACGGGAGGCATGCAGCAGCTCCATGAGGCCTTCAACGCTGTTCTGCTTTAGTTTAACGGTAGTAAGCCTGCCAAGACTCCTAGAGACCTTACTTAAGCACCCGTTTGGGTATCAGAAAACTGCCTAGAGCCAGGAAGCTTTGGTCCTGCGTGTATGCTGCCTATCAACTTACAAACTGGAGACTGACGTCACAAGGCTTGTTTGCCCATTAAGAAAGCTCCGTTCATGCGGCCTCGAATAAACCTGAAAAGCACTGTTGTTGCCAGGGTTTTTGTCACTGCCGGCATGGTTCTGAGAAGATATTGACTTCTCCGGGAAGAAACCTTGTGCTGCCAGTTCCTAGTTGGAAGATCACCCTGCTCTGCTCTATACCTAAAGTGAAAGTCAACGTGAGCCCAAGCCTCGAAGGAAGGCCCTGATTTGCCTTGCCAAACGGGAGGCATGGAGCAGCGCCATGAGGCCTTCTTCACTGTTCTGCTTTAGTTTCACGGTAGTAAGCTTTTCAAGACTGCTAGGGCCCTCTCTTCAGCAACCGTTTCGGTACCAGTACACTGAGTAGAGCCAAGAACCTCAGGGCCAGCTAAGCAACTTCAGCCCCGTAGGCCTTTGGGAACACCCCAGTGTTGGCTAGAGAAAGGCAACACACTGCACTCTTCCTTGGGAGAGCCAGATTACCTCAGCTATACACAAGATTCAGGAACACACTTCTAGAAGGTCCTCCATGCAATGGATGTAACCTCCTTCTCCTAGCTGAACTCTATTGAGAAAAACACTCTGCTTCTAATCCCTTTTCACCTTTTACACTTAGAGTCAGGCATCCTCAAGGAGGTGGTCGGCTTGCATTCCAAGTAGAATTTCAGCACTGTTCTTGGTGGAACACTGCAGGTCTTTGGAAGAAGCACAGGCACCTAAGTCTCCCTGGCGCATCCTTAGTTTAGGCGCTTTGCTGCACGCAGAGAAGCAGTCGTAGAAAAAAGTTGAATCAGGGAAAGCCCCAGTGGGTGTCCTGAATCTCTTTTGACTTGTTAGCATCAACATGTCCTTATGCTGCGTGTCAATCTGGAAATGTGAGACTGAGACACAAATCTTGTTTTCCCATTTTGAAAGCTCCACTCATGCAGTCTCGAAGCTACCTGAAAAGCACTGTTGTTACCGTGCTTTTAGTTACTGCCGGCATGGCTCAGAGAAGAAACTGAGTTTTCTGGAAAGAAACCTTGCGCTTCCAGTTCCTAGTTGGAAGCTCACCCTGCTCTCCTCTATAGCAAAAGTGAACGTCAACGTGAGCACTAACCTCCAAGTAAGGCCCTGATTATCCTGGCAAATCGGGAGGCATGCAGCAGCTCCATGAGGCCTTCATCGCAGTTCTGCTTTAGTTTCACGGTAGTAAGCTTCCCAAGACTCCTAGGAAGCTTGCTTCAGCACCCGTTTCGGTAACAGAACACTGCCTAGAGCCAGGAAGCTCTGGTCCTCCGTGTATGCCGCGTGTCAACCTAGAAATTGGAGACTGATGGCACAAGGCTTGTTTTCCCATTAGGAAAGCTCCGTTCATGCGGCCTCGAGGATACCTGAAAAGCATTGTTGTTGCCGGGGATTTAGTCACTGCCTGCCTGCTTCTGCGAAGAAAATGAGTTTTCCCAAAAGAAACCTTGTGCTTCCAGTTCCTAGTTGGAAGCTCACCCTGCTCTGCTCTATAACTAAAGTGAAAGTCAAGGGGAGCACTAGCCTCGATGTAAGGCCCTGAATATCCTTATAAAACGCGAGGCATGCAGCAGCAGCTCCTTGAGGCCTTCAACGCCGTTCTCCTTTAGTTTCACGGTAGTAAGCTTTCCAAGACTTCAAGGAACCTTACTTCAACACCCGTTTCGGTAACAGAACACTGCATAGAGCCAGGAAGCTCTTGAACTCCGTGTATGCTCCGTGTCAACCTAGAAATTGGAGACTGATGGCACAAGGCTTGTTTTCCCAATAGGAAAGCTCCGTTCATGCGGCCTCGAGGATACCTGAAAAGCATTGTTGTTGCCGGGGATTTAGTCACTGCCTGCCTGCTTCTGTGAAGAAAATGAGTTTTCCTGAAAGAAACCTTATGCTTCCAGTTCCTAGTTGGAAGCTCACCCTGCTCTGCTCTATAACTAAATGAAAGTCAAGGGGAGCACTAGCCTCGAGGTAATGCCCTGAATATCCTTACAATACGGGAGGCATGCAGCAGCTCCATGAGGCCTTCAACGCTGTTCTGCTTTAGTTTCACGGTAGTAAGCTTCCCAAGACTCCTAGGAACCTTGCTTCAGCACCCGTTTCGGTAACAGAACACTGCCTAGAGCCAGGAAGCTCTGGTCCTCCGTGTATGCTGCGTGTCAACCTAGAAATTGGAGACTGATGGCACAAGGCTTGTTTTCCCAGTAGGAAAGCTCCGTTCATGCGGCCTCGAGGATACCTGAAAAGCATTGTTGTTGCCGGGGATTTAGTCACTGAGTGCCTGCTTCTGCGAAGAAAATGAGTTTTCCTGAAAGAAACCTTGTGCTGCCAGTTCCTAGTTGGAAGCTCACCCTGCTCTGCTCTATACCTAAAGTGAAAGTCAACGTGAGCCCAAGCCTCGAAGGAAGGCCCTGATTTGCCTTGCCAAACGGGAGGCATGGAGCAGCGCCATGAGGCCTTCTTCACTGTTCTGCTTTAGTTTCACGGTAGTAAGCTTTTCAAGACTCCTAGGGCCCTCTCTTCAGCAACCGTTTCGGTACCAGTACACTGAGTAGAGCCAAGAACCTCAGGGCCAGCTAAGCAACTTCAGCCCCGTAGGCCTTTGGGAACACCCCAGTGTTGGCTAGAGAAAGGCAACACACTGCACTCTTCCTTGGGAGAGCCAGATTACCTCAGCTATACACAGGATTCAGGAACACACTTCTAGAAGGTCCTCCATGCAATGGATGTAACCTCCTTCTCCTAGCTGAACTCTATTGAGAAAAACACTCTGCTTCTAATCCCTTTTCACCTTTTACACTTAGAGTCACGCATCCTCAAGGAGGTGGTCGGCTTGCATTCCAAGTAGAATTTCAGCACTGTTCTTGGTGGAACACTGCAGGTCTTTGGAAGAAGCACAGGCACCTAAGTCTCCCTCGCGCATCCTTAGTTTAGGCACTTTGCTGCACGCAGAGAAGCAGTCGTAGAAAAAAGTTGAATCAGGGAAAGCCCCAGTGGGTGTCCTGAATCTCTTTTGACTTGTTAGCATCAACATGTCCTTATGCTGCGTGTCAATCTGGAAATGTGAGACTGAGACACAAATCTTGTTTTCCCATTTTGAAAGCTCCACTCATGCAGTCTCGAAGCTACCTGAAAAGCACTGTTGTTACCGTGCTTTTAGTTACTGCCGGCATGGCTCAGAGAAGAAACTGAGTTTTCTCGAAAGAAACCTTGTGCTTCCAGTTCCTAGTTGGAAACTCACCCTGCTCTCCTCTATAGCAAAATTGAACGTCAACGTGAGCACTAACCTCCAAGTAAGGCCCTGATTATCCTTGCAAATCGGGAGGCATGCAGCAGCTCCATGAGGCCTTCATCGCGGTTCTGCTTTAGTTTCACGGTAGTAAGCTTCCCAAGACTCCTAGGAAGCTTGCTTCAGCACCCGTTTCGGTAACAGAACACTGCCTAGAGCCAGGAAGCTCTGGTCCTCCGTGTATGCTGCGTGTCAACCTAGAAATTGGAGACTGATGGCACAAGGCTTGTTTTCCCATTAGAAAAGCTCCGTTCATGCGGCCTCGAGGATACCTGAAAAGCATTGTTGTTGCCGGGGATTTAGTCACTGCCTGCCTGCTTCTGTGAGGAAAATGAGTTTTCCTGAAAGAAACCTTATGCTTCCAGTTCCTAGTTGGAAGCTCACCCTGCTCTGCTCTATAACTAAATGAAAGTCAAGGGGAGCACTAGCCTCGAGGTAATGCCCTGAATATCCTTACAATACGGGAGGCATGCAGCAGCTCCATGAGGCCTTCAACGCTGTTCTGCTTTAGTTTAACGGTAGTAAGCCTGCCAAGACTCCTAGAGACCTTACTTAAGCACCTGTTTGGGTATCAGAAAACTGCCTAGAGCCAGGAAGCTTTGGTCCTGCGTGTATGCTGCCTATCAACTTACAAACTGGAGACTGACGTCACAAGGCTTGTTTGCCCATTAAGAAAGCTCCGTTCATGCGGCCTCGAATAAACCTGAAAAGCACTGTTGTTGCCAGGGTTTTTGTCACTGCCGGCATGGTTCTGAGAAGATATTGACTTCTCCGGGAAGAAACCTTGTGCTGCCAGTTCCTAGTTGGAAGATCACCCTGCTCTGCTCTATACCTAAAGTGAAAGTCAACGTGAGCCCAAGCCTCGAAGGAAGGCCCTGATTTGCCTTGCCAAACGGGAGGCGTGGAGCAGCGCCATGAGGCCTTCTTCACTGTTCTGCTTTAGTTTCACGGTAGTAAGCTTTTCAAGACTCCTAGGGCCCTTGCTTCAGCAACCGTTTCGGTACCAGTACACTGAGTAGAGCCAAGAACCTCAGGGCCAGCTAAGCAACTTCAGCCCCGTAGGCCTTTGGGAACACCCCAGTGTTGGCTAGAGAAAGGCAACACACTGCACTCTTCCTTGGGAGAGCCAGATTACCTCAGCTATACACAGGATTCAGGAACACACTTCTAGAAGGTCCTCCATGCAATGGATGTAACCTCCTTCTCCTAGCGGAACTCTATTGAGAAAAACACTCTGCTTCTAATCCCTTTTCACCTTTTACACTTAGAGTCAGGCATCCTCAAGGAGGTGGTCGGCTTGCATTCCAAGTAGAATTTCAGCACTGTTCTTGGTGGAACACTGCAGGTCTTTGGAAGAAGCACAGGCACCTAAGTCTCCCTGGCGCATCCTTAGTTTAGGCGCTTTGCTGCACGCAGAGAAGCAGTCGTAGAAAAAAGTTGAATCAGGGAAAGCCCCAGTGGGTGTCCTGAATCTCTTTTGACTTGTTAGCATCAACATGTCCTTATGCTGCGTGTCAATCTGGAAATGTGAGACTGAGACACAAATCTTGTTTTCCCATTTTGAAAGCTCCACTCATGCAGTCTCGAAGCTACCTGAAAAGCACTGTTGTTACCGTGCTTTTAGTTACTGCCGGCATGGCTCAGAGAAGAAACTGAGTTTTCTGGAAAGAAACCTTGCGCTTCCAGTTCCTAGTTGGAAGCTCACCCTGCTCTCCTCTATAGCAAAAGTGAACGTCAACGTGAGCACTAACCTCCAAGTAAGGCCCTGATTATCCTTGCAAATCGGGAGGCATGCAGCAGCTCCATGAGGCCTTCATCGCAGTTCTGCTTTAGTTTCACGGTAGTAAGCTTCCCAAGACTCCTAGGAAGCTTGCTTCAGCACCCGTTTCGGTAACAGAACACTGCCTAGAGCCAGGAAGCTCTGGTCCTCCGTGTATGCCGCGTGTCAACCTAGAAATTGGAGACTGATGGCACAAGGCTTGTTTTCCCATTAGGAAAGCTCCGTTCATGCGGCCTCGAGGATACCTGAAAAGCATTGTTGTTGCCGGGGATTTAGTCACTGCCTGCCTGCTTCTGCGAAGAAAATGAGTTTTCCCAAAAGAAACCTTGTGCTTCCAGTTCCTAGTTGGAAGCTCACCCTGCTCTGCTCTATAACTAAAGTGAAAGTCAAGGGGAGCACTAGCCTCGATGTAAGGCCCTGAATATCCTTATAAAACGTGAGGCATGCAGCAGCAGCTCCTTGAGGCCTTCAACGCTGTTCTCCTTTAGTTTCACGGTAGTAAGCTTCCCAAGACTCCTAGGAACCTTGCTTCAGCACCCGTTTCGGTAACAGAACACTGCCTAGAGCCAGGAAGCTCTGGTCCTCCGTGTATGCTGCGTGTCAACCTAGAAATTGGAGACTGATGGCACAAGGCTTGTTTTCCCAGTAGGAAAGCTCCGTTCATGCGGCCTCGAGGATACCTGAAAAGCATTGTTGTTGCCGGGGATTTAGTCACTGCCTGCCTGCTTCTGCGAAGAAAATGAGTTTTCCTGAAAGAAACCTTATGCTTCCAGTTCCTAGTTGGAAGCTCACCCTGCTCTGCTCTATAACTAAATGAAAGTCAAGGGGAGCACTAGCCTCGAGGTAATGCCCTGAATATCCTTACAATACGGGAGGCATGCAGCAGCTCCATGAGGCCTTCAACGCTGTTCTGCTTTAGTTTAACGGTAGTAAGCCTGCCAAGACTCCTAGAGACCTTACTTAAGCACCCGTTTGGGTATCAGAAAACTGCCTAGAGCCAGGAAGCTTTGGTCCTGCGTGTATGCTGCCTATCAACTTACAAACTGGAGACTGACGTCACAAGGCTTGTTTGCCCATTAAGAAAGCTCCGTTCATGCGGCCTCGAATAAACCTGAAAAGCACTGTTGTTGCCAGGGTTTTTGTCACTGCCGGCATGGTTCTGAGAAGATATTGACTTCTCCGGGAAGAAACCTTGTGCTGCCAGTTCCTAGTTGGAAGCTCACCCTGCTCTGCTCTATACCTAAAGTGAAAGTCAACGTGAGCCCAAGCCTCGAAGGAAGGCCCTGATTTGCCTTGCCAAACGGGAGGCATGGAGCAGCGCCATGAGGCCTTCTTCACTGTTCTGCTTTAGTTTCACGGTAGTAAGCTTTTCAAGACTGCTAGGGCCCTCTCTTCAGCAACCGTTTCGGTACCAGTACACTGAGTAGAGCCAAGAACCTCAGGGCCAGCTAAGCAACTTCAGCCCCGTAGGCCTTTGGGAACACCCCAGTGTTGGCTAGAGAAAGGCAACACACTGCACTCTTCCTTGGGAGAGCCAGATTACCTCAGCTATACACAAGATTCAGGAACACACTTCTAGAAGGTCCTCCATGCAATGGATGTAACCTCCTTCTCCTAGCTGAACTCTATTGAGAAAAACACTCTGCTTCTAATCCCTTTTCACCTTTTACACTTAGAGTCAGGCATCCTCAAGGAGGTGGTCGGCTTGCATTCCAAGTAGAATTTCAGCACTGTTCTTGGTGGAACACTGCAGGTCTTTGGAAGAAGCACAGGCACCTAAGTCTCCCTGGCGCATCCTTAGTTTAGGCGCTTTGCTGCACGCAGAGAAGCAGTCGTAGAAAAAAGTTGAATCAGGGAAAGCCCCAGTGGGTGTCCTGAATCTCTTTTGACTTGTTAGCATCAACATGTCCTTATGCTGCGTGTCAATCTGGAAATGTGAGACTGAGACACAAATCTTGTTTTCCCATTTTGAAAGCTCCACTCATGCAGTCTCGAAGCTACCTGAAAAGCACTGTTGTTACCGTGCTTTTAGTTACTGCCGGCATGGCTCAGAGAAGAAACTGAGTTTTCTGGAAAGAAACCTTGCGCTTCCAGTTCCTAGTTGGAAGCTCACCCTGCTCTCCTCTATAGCAAAAGTGAACGTCAACGTGAGCACTAACCTCCAAGTAAGGCCCTGATTATCCTGGCAAATCGGGAGGCATGCAGCAGCTCCATGAGGCCTTCATCGCAGTTCTGCTTTAGTTTCACGGTAGTAAGCTTCCCAAGACTCCTAGGAAGCTTGCTTCAGCACCCGTTTCGGTAACAGAACACTGCCTAGAGCCAGGAAGCTCTGGTCCTCCGTGTATGCCGCGTGTCAACCTAGAAATTGGAGACTGATGGCACAAGGCTTGTTTTCCCATTAGGAAAGCTCCGTTCATGCGGCCTCGAGGATACCTGAAAAGCATTGTTGTTGCCGGGGATTTAGTCACTGCCTGCCTGCTTCTGCGAAGAAAATGAGTTTTCCCAAAAGAAACCTTGTGCTTCCAGTTCCTAGTTGGAAGCTCACCCTGCTCTGCTCTATAACTAAAGTGAAAGTCAAGGGGAGCACTAGCCTCGATGTAAGGCCCTGAATATCCTTATAAAACGCGAGGCATGCAGCAGCAGCTCCTTGAGGCCTTCAACGCTGTTCTCCTTTAGTTTCACGGTAGTAAGCTTTCCAAGACTTCAAGGAACCTTACTTCAACACCCGTTTCGGTAACAGAACACTGCATAGAGCCAGGAAGCTCTTGAACTCCGTGTATGCTCCGTGTCAACCTAGAAATTGGAGACTGATGGCACAAGGCTTGTTTTCCCAATAGGAAAGCTCCGTTCATGCGGCCTCGAGGATACCTGAAAAGCATTGTTGTTGCCGGGGATTTAGTCACTGCCTGCCTGCTTCTGTGAAGAAAATGAGTTTTCCTGAAAGAAACCTTATGCTTCCAGTTCCTAGTTGGAAGCTCACCCTGCTCTGCTCTATAACTAAATGAAAGTCAAGGGGAGCACTAGCCTCGAGGTAATGCCCTGAATATCCTTACAATACGGGAGGCATGCAGCAGCTCCATGAGGCCTTCAACGCTGTTCTGCTTTAGTTTAACGGTAGTAAGCCTGCCAAGACTCCTAGAGACCTTACTTAAGCACCCGTTTGGGTATCAGAAAACTGCCTAGAGCCAGGAAGCTTTGGTCCTGCGTGTATGCTGCCTATCAACTTACAAACTGGAGACTGACGTCACAAGGCTTGTTTGCCCATTAAGAAAGCTCCGTTCATGCGGCCTCGAATAAACCTGAAAAGCACTGTTGTTGCCAGGGTTTTTGTCACTGCCGGCATGGTTCTGAGAAGATATTGACTTCTCCGGGAAGAAACCTTGTGCTGCCAGTTCCTAGTTGGAAGCTCACCCTGCTCTGCTCTATACCTAAAGTGAAAGTCAACGTGAGCCCAAGCCTCGAAGGAAGGCCCTGATTTGCCTTGCCAAACGGGAGGCATGGAGCAGCGCCATGAGGCCTTCTTCACTGTTCTGCTTTAGTTTCACGGTAGTAAGCTTTTCAAGACTGCTAGGGCCCTCTCTTCAGCAACCGTTTCGGTACCAGTACACTGAGTAGAGCCAAGAACCTCAGGGCCAGCTAAGCAACTTCAGCCCCGTAGGCCTTTGGGAACACCCCAGTGTTGGCTAGAGAAAGGCAACACACTGCACTCTTCCTTGGGAGAGCCAGATTACCTCAGCTATACACAAGATTCAGGAACACACTTCTAGAAGGTCCTCCATGCAATGGATGTAACCTCCTTCTCCTAGCTGAACTCTATTGAGAAAAACACTCTGCTTCTAATCCCTTTTCACCTTTTACACTTAGAGTCACGCATCCTCAAGGAGGTGGTCGGCTTGCATTCCAAGTAGAATTTCAGCACTGTTCTTGGTGGAACACTGCAGGTCTTTGGAAGAAGCACAGGCACCTAAGTCTCCCTGGCGCATCCTTAGTTTAGGCGCTTTGCTGCACGCAGAGAAGCAGTCGTAGAAAAAAGTTGAATCAGGGAAAGCCCCAGTGGGTTTCCTGAATCTCTTTTGACTTGTTAGCATCAACATGTCCTTATGCTGCGTGTCAATCTGGAAATGTGAGACTGAGACACAAATCTTGTTTTCCCATTTTGAAAGCTCCACTCATGCAGTCTCGAAGCTACCTGAAAAGCACTGTTGTTACCGTGCTTTTAGTTACTGCCGGCATGGCTCAGAGAAGAAACTGAGTTTTCTGGAAAGAAACCTTGCGCTTCCAGTTCCTAGTTGGAAGCTCACCCTGCTCTCCTCTATAGCAAAAGTGAACGTCAACGTGAGCACTAACCTCCAAGTAAGGCCCTGATTATCCTGGCAAATCGGGAGGCATGCAGCAGCTCCATGAGGCCTTCATCGCAGTTCTGCTTTAGTTTCACGGTAGTAAGCTTCCCAAGACTCCTAGGAAGCTTGCTTCAGCACCCGTTTCGGTAACAGAACACTGCCTAGAGCCAGGAAGCTCTGGTCCTCCGTGTATGCCACGTGTCAACCTAGAAATTGGAGACTGATGGCACAAGGCTTGTTTTCCCATTAGGAAAGCTCCGTTCATGCGGCCTCGAGGATACCTGAAAAGCATTGTTGTTGCCGGGGATTTAGTCACTGCCTGCCTGCTTCTGCGAAGAAAATGAGTTTTCCCAAAAGAAACCTTGTGCTTCCAGTTCCTAGTTGGAAGCTCACCCTGCTCTGCTCTATAACTAAAGTGAAAGTCAAGGGGAGCACTAGCCTCGATGTAAGGCCCTGAATATCCTTATAAAACGCGAGGCATGCAGCAGCAGCTCCTTGAGGCCTTCAACGCTGTTCTCCTTTAGTTTCACGGTAGTAAGCTTCCCAAGACTCCTAGGAACCTTGCTTCAGCACCCGTTTCGGTAACAGAACACTGCCTAGAGCCAGGAAGCTCTGGTCCTCCGTGTATGCTGCGTGTCAACCTAGAAATTGGAGACTGATGGCACAAGGCATGTTTTCCCAGTAGGAAAGCTCCGTTCATGCGGCCTCGAGGATACCTGAAAAGCATTGTTGTTGCCGGGGATTTAGTCACTGAGTGCCTGCTTCTGCGAAGAAAATGAGTTTTCCTGAAAGAAACCTTGTGCTGCCAGTTCCTAGTTGGAAGCTCACCCTGCTCTGCTCTATACCTAAAGTGAAAGTCAACGTGAGCCCAAGCCTCGAAGGAAGGCCCTGATTTGCCTTGCCAAACAGGAGGCATGGAGCAGCGCCATGAGGCCTTCTTCACTGTTCTGCTTTAGTTTCACGGTAGTAAGCTTTTCAAGACTCCTAGGGCCCTTGCTTCAGCAACCGTTTCGGTACCAGTACACTGAGTAGAGCCAAGAACCTCAGGGCCAGCTAAGCAACTTCAGCCCCGTAGGCCTTTGGGAACACCCCAGTGTTGGCTAGAGAAAGGCAACACACTGCACTCTTCCTTGGGAGAGCCAGATTACCTCAGCTATACACAGGATTCAGGAACACACTTCTAGAAGGTCCTCCATGCAATGGATGTAACCTCATTCTCCTAGCGGAACTCTATTGAGAAAAACACTCTGCTTCTAATCCCTTTTCACCTTTTACACTTAGAGTCAGGCATCCTCAAGGAGGTGGTCGGCTTGCATTCCAAGTAGAATTTCAGCACTGTTCTTGGTGGAACACTGCAGGTCTTTGGAAGAAGCACAGGCACCTAAGTCTCCCTCGCGCATCCTTAGTTTAGGCACTTTGCTGCACGCAGAGAAGCAGTCGTAGAAAAAAGTTGAATCAGGGAAAGCCCCAGTGGGTGTCCTGAATCTCTTTTGACTTGTTAGCATCAACATGTCCTTATGCTGCGTGTCAATCTGGAAATGTGAGACTGAGACACAAATCTTGTTTTCCCATTTTGAAAGCTCCACTCATGCAGTCTCGAAGCTACCTGAAAAGCACTGTTGTTACCGTGCTTTTAGTTACTGCCGGCATGGCTCAGAGAAGAAACTGAGTTTTCTGGAAAGAAACCTTGCGCTTCCAGTTCCTAGTTGGAAGCTCACCCTGCTCTCCTCTATAGCAAAAGTGAACGTCAACGTGAGCACTAACCTCCAAGTAAGGCCCTGATTATCCTGGCAAATCGGGAGGCATGCAGCAGCTCCATGAGGCCTTCATCGCAGTTCTGCTTTAGTTTCACGGTAGTAAGCTTCCCAAGACTCCTAGGAAGCTTGCTTCAGCACCCGTTTCGGTAACAGAACACTGCCTAGAGCCAGGAAGCTCTGGTCCTCCGTGTATGCCGCGTGTCAACCTAGAAATTGGAGACTGATGGCACAAGGCTTGTTTTCCCATTAGGAAAGCTCCGTTCATGCGGCCTCGAGGATACCTGAAAAGCATTGTTGTTGCCGGGGATTTAGTCACTGCCTGCCTGCTTCTGCGAAGAAAATGAGTTTTCCCAAAAGAAACCTTGTGCTTCCAGTTCCTAGTTGGAAGCTCACCCTGCTCTGCTCTATAACTAAAGTGAAAGTCAAGGGGAGCACTAGCCTCGATGTAAGGCCCTGAATATCCTTATAAAACGCGAGGCATGCAGCAGCAGCTCCTTGAGGCCTTCAACGCTGTTCTCCTTTAGTTTCACGGTAGTAAGCTTTCCAAGACTTCAAGGAACCTTACTTCAACACCCGTTTCGGTAACAGAACACTGCATAGAGCCAGGAAGCTCTTGAACTCCGTGTATGCTCCGTGTCAACCTAGAAATTGGAGACTGATGGCACAAGGCTTGTTTTCCCAATAGGAAAGCTCCGTTCATGCGGCCTCGAGGATACCTGAAAAGCATTGTTGTTGCCGGGGATTTAGTCACTGCCTGCCTGCTTCTGCGAAGAAAATGAGTTTTCCTGAAAGAAACCTTATGCTTCCAGTTCCTAGTTGGAAGCTCACCCTGCTCTGCTCTATAACTAAATGAAAGTCAAGGGGAGCACTAGCCTCGAGGTAATGCCCTGAATATCCTTACAATACGGGAGGCATGCAGCAGCTCCATGAGGCCTTCAACGCTGTTCTGCTTTAGTTTAACGGTAGTAAGCCTGCCAAGACTCCTAGAGACCTTACTTAAGCACCCGTTTGGGTATCAGAAAACTGCCTAGAGCCAGGAAGCTTTGGTCCTGCGTGTATGCTGCCTATCAACTTACAAACTGGAGACTGACGTCACAAGGCTTGTTTGCCCATTAAGAAAGCTCCGTTCATGCGGCCTCGAATAAACCTGAAAAGCACTGTTGTTGCCAGGGTTTTTGTCACTGCCGGCATGGTTCTGAGAAGATATTGACTTCTCCGGGAAGAAACCTTGTGCTGCCAGTTCCTAGTTGGAAGCTCACCCTGCTCTGCTCTATACCTAAAGTGAAAGTCAACGTGAGCCCAAGCCTGGAAGGAAGGCCCTGATTTGCCTTGCCAAACGGGAGGCATGGAGCAGCGCCATGAGGCCTTCTTCACTGTTCTGCTTTAGTTTCACGGTAGTAAGCTTCCCAAGACTCCTAGGAAGCTTGCTTCAGCACCCGTTTCGGTAACAGAACACTGCCTAGAGCCAGGAAGCTCTGGTCCTCCGTGTATGCCCCGTGTCAACCTAGAAATTGGAGACTGATGGCACAAGGCTTGTTTTCCCATTAGGAAAGCTCCGTTCATGCGGCCTCGAGGATACCTGAAAAGCATTGTTGTTGCCGGGGATTTAGTCACTGCCTGCCTGCTTCTGCGAAGAAAATGAGTTTTCCCAAAAGAAACCTTGTGCTTCCAGTTCCTAGTTGGAAGCTCACCCTGCTCTGCTCTATAACTAAAGTGAAAGTCAAGGGGAGCACTAGCCTCGATGTAAGGCCCTGAATATCCTTATAAAACGCGAGGCATGCAGCAGCAGCTCCTTGAGGCCTTCAACGCTGTTCTCCTTTAGTTTCACGGTAGTAAGCTTCCCAAGACTCCTAGGAACCTTGCTTCAGCACCCGTTTCGGTAACAGAACACTGCCTAGAGCCAGGAAGCTCTGGTCCTCCGTGTATGCTGCGTGTCAACCTAGAAATTGGAGACTGATGGCACAAGGCATGTTTTCCCAGTAGGAAAGCTCCGTTCATGCGGCCTCGAGGATACCTGAAAAGCATTGTTGTTGCCGGGGATTTAGTCACTGAGTGCCTGCTTCTGCGAAGAAAATGAGTTTTCCTGAAAGAAACCTTGTGCTGCCAGTTCCTAGTTGGAAGCTCACCCTGCTCTGCTCTATACCTAAAGTGAAAGTCAACGTGAGCCCAAGCCTGGAAGGAAGGCCCTGATTTGCCTTGCCAAACGGGAGGCATGGAGCAGCGCCATGAGGCCTTCTTCACTGTTCTGCTTTAGTTTCACGGTAGTAAGCTTTTCAAGACTCCTAGGGCCCTCTCTTCAGCAACCGTTTCGGTAACAGTACACTGAGTAGAGCCAAGAACCTCAGGGCCAGCTAAGCAACTTCAGCCCCGTAGGCCTTTGGGAACACCCCAGTGTTGGCTAGAGAAAGGCAACACACTGCACTCTTCCTTGGGAGAGCCAGATTACCTCAGCTATACACAAGATTCAGGAACACACTTCTAGAAGGTCCTCCATGCAATGGATGTAACCTCCTTCTCCTAGCTGAACTCTATTGAGAAAAACACTCTGCTTCTAATCCCTTTTCACCTTTTACACTTAGAGTCAGGCATCCTCAAGGAGGTGGTCGGCTTGCATTCCAAGTAGAATTTCAGCACTCTTCTTGGTGGAACACTGCAGGTCTTTGGAAGAAGCACAGGCACCTAAGTCTCCCTGGCGCATCCTTAGTTTAGGCGCTTTGCTGCACGCAGAGAAGCAGTCGTAGAAAAAAGTTGAATCAGGGAAAGCCCCAGTGGGTTTCCTGAATCTCTTTTGACTTGTTAGCATCAACATGTCCTTATGCTGCGTGTCAATCTGGAAATGTGAGACTGAGACACAAATCTTGTTTTCCCATTTTGAAAGCTCCACTCATGCAGTCTCGAAGCTACCTGAAAAGCACTGTTGTTACCGTGCTTTTAGTTACTGCCGGCATGGCTCAGAGAAGAAACTGAGTTTTCTGGAAAGAAACCTTGCGCTTCCAGTTCCTAGTTGGAAGCTCACCCTGCTCTCCTCTATAGCAAAAGTGAACGTCAACGTGAGCACTAACCTCCAAGTAAGGCCCTGATTATCCTGGCAAATCGGGAGGCATGCAGCAGCTCCATGAGGCCTTCATCGCAGTTCTGCTTTAGTTTCACGGTAGTAAGCTTCCCAAGACTCCTAGGAAGCTTGCTTCAGCACCCGTTTCGGTAACAGAACACTGCCTAGAGCCAGGAAGCTCTGGTCCTCCGTGTATGCCGCGTGTCAACCTAGAAATTGGAGACTGATGGCACAAGGCTTGTTTTCCCATTAGGAAAGCTCCGTTCATGCGGCCTCGAGGATACCTGAAAAGCATTGTTGTTGCCGGGGATTTAGTCACTGCCTGCCTGCTTCTGCGAAGAAAATGAGTTTTCCCAAAAGAAACCTTGTGCTTCCAGTTCCTAGTTGGAAGCTCACCCTGCTCTGCTCTATAACTAAAGTGAAAGTCAAGGGGAGCACTAGCCTCGATGTAAGGCCCTGAATATCCTTATAAAACGCGAGGCATGCAGCAGCAGCTCCTTGAGGCCTTCAACGCTGTTCTCCTTTAGTTTCACGGTAGTAAGCTTCCCAAGACTCCTAGGAACCTTGCTTCAGCACCCGTTTCGGTAACAGAACACTGCCTAGAGCCAGGAAGCTCTGGTCCTCCGTGTATGCTGCGTGTCAACCTAGAAATTGGAGACTGATGGCACAAGGCATGTTTTCCCAGTAGGAAAGCTCCGTTCATGCGGCCTCGAGGATACCTGAAAAGCATTGTTGTTGCCGGGGATTTAGTCACTGAGTGCCTGCTTCTGCGAAGAAAATGAGTTTTCCTGAAAGAAACCTTGTGCTGCCAGTTCCTAGTTGGAAGCTCACCCTGCTCTGCTCTATACCTAAAGTGAAAGTCAACGTGAGCCCAAGCCTGGAAGGAAGGCCCTGATTTGCCTTGCCAAACGGGAGGCATGGAGCAGCGCCATGAGGCCTTCTTCACTGTTCTGCTTTAGTTTCACGGTAGTAAGCTTTTCAAGACTCCTAGGGCCCTCTCTTCAGCAACCGTTTCGGTAACAGTACACTGAGTAGAGCCAAGAACCTCAGGGCCAGCTAAGCAACTTCAGCCCCGTAGGCCTTTGGGAACACCCCAGTGTTGGCTAGAGAAAGGCAACACACTGCACTCTTCCTTGGGAGAGCCAGATTACCTCAGCTATACACAAGATTCAGGAACACACTTCTAGAAGGTCCTCCATGCAATGGATGTAACCTCCTTCTCCTAGCTGAACTCTATTGAGAAAAACACTCTGCTTCTAATCCCTTTTCACCTTTTACACTTAGAGTCAGGCATCCTCAAGGAGGTGGTCGGCTTGCATTCCAAGTAGAATTTCAGCACTCTTCTTGGTGGAACACTGCAGGTCTTTGGAAGAAGCACAGGCACCTAAGTCTCCCTCGCGCATCCTTAGTTTAGGCACTTTGCTGCACGCAGAGAAGCAGTCGTAGAAAAAAGTTGAATCAGGGAAAGCCCCAGTGGGTGTCCTGAATCTCTTTTGACTTGTTAGCATCAACATGTCCTTATGCTGCGTGTCAATCTGGAAATGTGAGACTGAGACACAAATCTTGTTTTCCCATTTTGAAAGCTCCACTCATGCAGTCTCGAAGCTACCTGAAAAGCACTGTTGTTACCGTGCTTTTAGTTACTGCCGGCATGGCTCAGAGAAGAAACTGAGTTTTCTGGAAAGAAACCTTGCGCTTCCAGTTCCTAGTTGGAAGCTCACCCTGCTCTCCTCTATAGCAAAAGTGAACGTCAACGTGAGCACTAACCTCCAAGTAAGGCCCTGATTATCCTGGCAAATCGGGAGGCATGCAGCAGCTCCATGAGGCCTTCATCGCAGTTCTGCTTTAGTTTCACGGTAGTAAGCTTCCCAAGACTCCTAGGAAGCTTGCTTCAGCACCCGTTTCGGTAACAGAACACTGCCTAGAGCCAGGAAGCTCTGGTCCTCCGTGTATGCCGCGTGTCAACCTAGAAATTGGAGACTGATGGCACAAGGCTTGTTTTCCCATTAGGAAAGCTCCGTTCATGCGGCCTCGAGGATACCTGAAAAGCATTGTTGTTGCCGGGGATTTAGTCACTGCCTGCCTGCTTCTGCGAAGAAAATGAGTTTTCCCAAAAGAAACCTTGTGCTTCCAGTTCCTAGTTGGAAGCTCACCCTGCTCTGCTCTATAACTAAAGTGAAAGTCAAGGGGAGCACTAGCCTCGATGTAAGGCCCTGAATATCCTTATAAAACGCGAGGCATGCAGCAGCAGCTCCTTGAGGCCTTCAACGCTGTTCTCCTTTAGTTTCACGGTAGGAAGCTTTCCAAGACTTCAAGGAACCTTACTTCAACACCCGTTTCGGTAACAGAACACTGCATAGAGCCAGGAAGCTCTTGAACTCCGTGTATGCTCCGTGTCAACCTAGAAATTGGAGACTGATGGCACAAGGCTTGTTTTCCCAATAGGAAAGCTCCGTTCATGCGGCCTCGAGGATACCTGAAAAGCATTGTTGTTGCCGGGGATTTAGTCACTGCCTGCCTGCTTCTGTGAAGAAAATGAGTTTTCCTGAAAGAAACCTTATGCTTCCAGTTCCTAGTTGGAAGCTCACCCTGCTCTGCTCTATAACTAAATGAAAGTCAAGGGGAGCACTAGCCTCGAGGTAATGCCCTGAATATCCTTACAATACGGGAGGCATGCAGCAGCTCCATGAGGCCTTCAACGCTGTTCTGCTTTAGTTTAACGGTAGTAAGCCTGCCAAGACTCCTAGAGACCTTACTTAAGCACCCGTTTGGGTATCAGAAAACTGCCTAGAGCCAGGAAGCTTTGGTCCTGCGTGTATGCTGCCTATCAACTTACAAACTGGAGACTGACGTCACAAGGCTTGTTTGCCCATTAAGAAAGCTCCGTTCATGCGGCCTCGAATAAACCTGAAAAGCACTGTTGTTGCCAGGGTTTTTGTCACTGCCGGCATGGTTCTGAGAAGATATTGACTTCTCCGGGAAGAAACCTTGTGCTGCCAGTTCCTAGTTGGAAGCTCACCCTGCTCTGCTCTATACCTAAAGTGAAAGTCAACGTGAGCCCAAGCCTGGAAGGAAGGCCCTGATTTGCCTTGCCAAACGGGAGGCATGGAGCAGCGCCATGAGGCCTTCTTCACTGTTCTGCTTTAGTTTCACGGTAGTAAGCTTTTCAAGACTGCTAGGGCCCTCTCTTCAGCAACCGTTTCGGTAACAGTACACTGAGTAGAGCCAAGAACCTCACGGCCAGCTAAGCAACTTCAGCCCCGTAGGCCTTTGGGAACACCCCAGTGTTGGCTAGAGAAAGGCAACACACTGCACTCTTCCTTGGGAGAGCCAGATTACCTCAGCTATACACAAGATTCAGGAACACACTTCTAGAAGGTCCTCCATGCAATGGATGTAACCTCCTTCTCCTAGCTGAACTCTATTGAGAAAAACACTCTGCTTCTAATCCCTTTTCACCTTTTACACTTAGAGTCAGGCATCCTCAAGGAGGTGGTCGGCTTGCATTCCAAGTAGAATTTCAGCACTGTTCTTGGTGGAACACTGCAGGTCTTTGGAAGAAGCACAGGCACCTAAGTCTCCCTGGCGCATCCTTAGTTTAGGCGCTTTGCTGCACGCAGAGAAGCAGTCGTAGAAAAAAGTTGAATCAGGGAAAGCCCCAGTGGGTTTCCTGAATCTCTTTTGACTTGTTAGCATCAACATGTCCTTATGCTGCGTGTCAATCTGGAAATGTGAGACTGAGACACAAATCTTGTTTTCCCATTTTGAAAGCTCCACTCATGCAGTCTCGAAGCTACCTGAAAAGCACTGTTGTTACCGTGCTTTTAGTTACTGCCGGCATGGCTCAGAGAAGAAACTGAGTTTTCTCGAAAGAAACCTTGCGCTTCCAGTTCCTAGTTGGAAGCTCACCCTGCTCTCCTCTATAGCAAAAGTGAACGTCAACGTGAGCACTAACCTCCAAGTAAGGCCCTGATTATCCTGGCAAATCGGGAGGCATGCAGCAGCTCCATGAGGCCTTCATCGCAGTTCTGCTTTAGTTTCACGGTAGTAAGCTTCCCAAGACTCCTAGGAAGCTTGCTTCAGCACCCGTTTCGGTAACAGAACACTGCCTAGAGCCAGGAAGCTCTGGTCCTCCGTGTATGCCGCGTGTCAACCTAGAAATTGGAGACTGATGGCACAAGGCTTGTTTTCCCATTAGGAAAGCTCCGTTCATGCGGCCTCGAGGATACCTGAAAAGCATTGTTGTTGCCGGGGATTTAGTCACTGCCTGCCTGCTTCTGCGAAGAAAATGAGTTTTCCCAAAAGAAACCTTGTGCTTCCAGTTCCTAGTTGGAAGCTCACCCTGCTCTGCTCTATAACTAAAGTGAAAGTCAAGGGGAGCACTAGCCTCGATGTAAGGCCCTGAATATCCTTATAAAACGCGAGGCATGCAGCAGCAGCTCCTTGAGGCCTTCAACGCTGTTCTCCTTTAGTTTCACGGTAGTAAGCTTCCCAAGACTCCTAGGAACCTTGCTTCAGCACCCGTTTCGGTAACAGAACACTGCCTAGAGCCAGGAAGCTCTGGTCCTCCGTGTATGCTGCGTGTCAACCTAGAAATTGGAGACTGATGGCACAAGGCATGTTTTCCCAGTAGGAAAGCTCCGTTCATGCGGCCTCGAGGATACCTGAAAAGCATTGTTGTTGCCGGGGATTTAGTCACTGAGTGCCTGCTTCTGCGAAGAAAATGAGTTTTCCTGAAAGAAACCTTGTGCTGCCAGTTCCTAGTTGGAAGCTCACCCTGCTCTGCTCTATACCTAAAGTGAAAGTCAACGTGAGCCCAAGCCTGGAAGGAAGGCCCTGATTTGCCTTGCCAAACGGGAGGCATGGAGCAGCGCCATGAGGCCTTCTTCACTGTTCTGCTTTAGTTTCACGGTAGTAAGCTTTTCAAGACTCCTAGGGCCCTCTCTTCAGCAACCGTTTCGGTAACAGTACACTGAGTAGAGCCAAGAACCTCAGGGCCAGCTAAGCAACTTCAGCCCCGTAGGCCTTTGGGAACACCCCAGTGTTGGCTAGAGAAAGGCAACACACTGCACTCTTCCTTGGGAGAGCCAGATTACCTCAGCTATACACAAGATTCAGGAACACACTTCTAGAAGGTCCTCCATGCAATGGATGTAACCTCCTTCTCCTAGCTGAACTCTATTGAGAAAAACACTCTGCTTCTAATCCCTTTTCACCTTTTACACTTAGAGTCAGGCATCCTCAAGGAGGTGGTCGGCTTGCATTCCAAGTAGAATTTCAGCACTGTTCTTGGTGGAACACTGCAGGTCTTTGGAAGAAGCACAGGCACCTAAGTCTCCCTCGCGCATCCTTAGTTTAGGCACTTTGCTGCACGCAGAGAAGCAGTCGTAGAAAAAAGTTGAATCAGGGAAAGCCCCAGTGGGTGTCCTGAATCTCTTTTGACTTGTTAGCATCAACATGTCCTTATGCTGCGTGTCAATCTGGAAATGTGAGACTGAGACACAAATCTTGTTTTCCCATTTTGAAAGCTCCACTCATGCAGTCTCGAAGCTACCTGAAAAGCACTGTTGTTACCGTGCTTTTAGTTACTGCCGGCATGGCTCAGAGAAGAAACTGAGTTTTCTGGAAAGAAACCTTGCGCTTCCAGTTCCTAGTTGGAAGCTCACCCTGCTCTCCTCTATAGCAAAAGTGAACGTCAACGTGAGCACTAACCTCCAAGTAAGGCCCTGATTATCCTGGCAAATCGGGAGGCATGCAGCAGCTCCATGAGGCCTTCATCGCAGTTCTGCTTTAGTTTCACGGTAGTAAGCTTCCCAAGACTCCTAGGAAGCTTGCTTCAGCACCCGTTTCGGTAACAGAACACTGCCTAGAGCCAGGAAGCTCTGGTCCTCCGTGTATGCCGCGTGTCAACCTAGAAATTGGAGACTGATGGCACAAGGCTTGTTTTCCCATTAGGAAAGCTCCGTTCATGCGGCCTCGAGGATACCTGAAAAGCATTGTTGTTGCCGGGGATTTAGTCACTGCCTGCCTGCTTCTGCGAAGAAAATGAGTTTTCCCAAAAGAAACCTTGTGCTTCCAGTTCCTAGTTGGAAGCTCACCCTGCTCTGCTCTATAACTAAAGTGAAAGTCAAGGGGAGCACTAGCCTCGATGTAAGGCCCTGAATATCCTTATAAAACGCGAGGCATGCAGCAGCAGCTCCTTGAGGCCTTCAACGCTGTTCTCCTTTAGTTTCACGGTAGTAAGCTTTCCAAGACTTCAAGGAACCTTACTTCAACACCCGTTTCGGTAACAGAACACTGCATAGAGCCAGGAAGCTCTTGAACTCCGTGTATGCTCCGTGTCAACCTAGAAATTGGAGACTGATGGCACAAGGCTTGTTTTCCCAATAGGAAAGCTCCGTTCATGCGGCCTCGAGGATACCTGAAAAGCATTGTTGTTGCCGGGGATTTAGTCACTGCCTGCCTGCTTCTGTGAAGAAAATGAGTTTTCCTGAAAGAAACCTTATGCTTCCAGTTCCTAGTTGGAAGCTCACCCTGCTCTGCTCTATAACTAAATGAAAGTCAAGGGGAGCACTAGCCTCGAGGTAATGCCCTGAATATCCTTACAATACGGGAGGCATGCAGCAGCTCCATGAGGCCTTCAACGCTGTTCTGCTTTAGTTTAACGGTAGTAAGCCTGCCAAGACTCCTAGAGACCTTACTTAAGCACCCGTTTGGGTATCAGAAAACTGCCTAGAGCCAGGAAGCTTTGGTCCTGCGTGTATGCTGCCTATCAACTTACAAACTGGAGACTGACGTCACAAGGCTTGTTTGCCCATTAAGAAAGCTCCGTTCATGCGGCCTCGAATAAACCTGAAAAGCACTGTTGTTGCCAGGGTTTTTGTCACTGCCGGCATGGTTCTGAGAAGATATTGACTTCTCCGGGAAGAAACCTTGTGCTGCCAGTTCCTAGTTGGAAGCTCACCCTGCTCTGCTCTATACCTAAAGTGAAAGTCAACGTGAGCCCAAGCCTGGAAGGAAGGCCCTGATTTGCCTTGCCAAACGGGAGGCATGGAGCAGCGCCATGAGGCCTTCTTCACTGTTCTGCTTTAGTTTCACGGTAGTAAGCTTTTCAAGACTGCTAGGGCCCTCTCTTCAGCAACCGTTTCGGTAACAGTACACTGAGTAGAGCCAAGAACCTCAGGGCCAGCTAAGCAACTTCAGCCCCGTAGGCCTTTGGGAACACCCCAGTGTTGGCTAGAGAAAGGCAACACACTGCACTCTTCCTTGGGAGAGCCAGATTACCTCAGCTATACACAAGATTCAGGAACACACTTCTAGAAGGTCCTCCATGCAATGGATGTAACCTCCTTCTCCTAGCTGAACTCTATTGAGAAAAACACTCTGCTTCTAATCCCTTTTCACCTTTTACACTTAGAGTCACGCATCCTCAAGGAGGTGGTCGGCTTGCATTCCAAGTAGAATTTCAGCACTGTTCTTGGTGGAACACTGCAGGTCTTTGGAAGAAGCACAGGCACCTAAGTCTCCCTGGCGCATCCTTAGTTTAGGCGCTTTGCTGCACGCAGAGAAGCAGTCGTAGAAAAAAGTTGAATCAGGGAAAGCCCCAGTGGGTGTCCTGAATCTCTTTTGACTTGTTAGCATCAACATGTCCTTATGCTGCGTGTCAATCTGGAAATGTGAGACTGAGACACAAATCTTGTTTTCCCATTTTGAAAGCTCCACTCATGCAGTCTCGAAGCTACCTGAAAAGCACTGTTGTTACCGTGCTTTTAGTTACTGCCGGCATGGCTCAGAGAAGGAACTGAGTTTTCTCGAAAGAAACCTTGCGCTTCCAGTTCCTAGTTGGAAGCTCACCCTGCTCTCCTCTATAGCAAAAGTGAACGTCAACGTGAGCACTAACCTCCAAGTAAGGCCCTGATTATCCTGGCAAATCGGGAGGCATGCAGCAGCTCCATGAGGCCTTCATCGCTCTTCTGCTTTAGTTTCACGGTAGTAAGCTTCCCAAGACTCCTAGGAAGCTTGCTTCAGCACCCGTTTCGGTAACAGAACACTGCCTAGAGCCAGGAAGCTCTGGTCCTCCGTGTATGCCGCGTGTCAACCTAGAAATTGGAGACTGATGGCACAAGGCTTGTTTTCCCATTAGGAAAGCTCCGTTCATGCGGCCTCGAGGATACCTGAAAAGCATTGTTGTTGCCGGGGATTTAGTCACTGCCTGCCTGCTTCTGCGAAGAAAATGAGTTTTCCCAAAAGAAACCTTGTGCTTCCAGTTCCTAGTTGGAAGCTCACCCTGCTCTGCTCTATAACTAAAGTGAAAGTCAAGGGGAGCACTAGCCTCGATGTAAGGCCCTGAATATCCTTATAAAACGCGAGGCATGCAGCAGCAGCTCCTTGAGGCCTTCAACGCCGTTCTCCTTTAGTTTCACGGTAGTAAGCTTTCCAAGACTTCAAGGAACCTTACTTCAACACCCGTTTCGGTAACAGAACACTGCATAGAGCCAGGAAGCTCTTGAACTCCGTGTATGCTCCGTGTCAACCTAGAAATTGGAGACTGATGGCACAAGGCTTGTTTTCCCAATAGGAAAGCTCCGTTCATGCGGCCTCGAGGATACCTGAAAAGCATTGTTGTTGCCGGGGATTTAGTCACTGCCTGCCTGCTTCTGCGAAGAAAATGAGTTTTCCCAAAAGAAACCTTGTGCTTCCAGTTCCTAGTTGGAAGCTCACCCTGCTCTGCTCTATAACTAAAGTGAAAGTCAAGGGGAGCACTAGCCTCGATGTAAGGCCCTGAATATCCTTATAAAACGCGAGGCATGCAGCAGCAGCTCCTTGAGGCCTTCAACGCTGTTCTCCTTTAGTTTCACGGTAGTAAGCTTCCCAAGACTCCTAGGAACCTTGCTTCAGCACCCGTTTCGGTAACAGAACACTGCCTAGAGCCAGGAAGCTCTGGTCCTCCGTGTATGCTGCGTGTCAACGTAGAAATTGGAGACTGATGGCACAAGGCATGTTTTCCCAGTAGGAAAGCTCCGTTCATGCAGCCTCGAGGATACCTGAAAAGCATTGTTGTTGCCGGGGATTTAGTCACTGAGTGCCTGCTTCTGCGAAGAAAATGAGTTTTCCTGAAAGAAACCTTGTGCTGCCAGTTCCTAGTTGGAAGCTCACCCTGCTCTGCTCTATACCTAAAGTGAAAGTCAACGTGAGCCCAAGCCTGGAAGGAAGGCCCTGATTTGCCTTGCCAAACGGGAGGCATGGAGCAGCGCCATGAGGCCTTCTTCACTGTTCTGCTTTAGTTTCACGGTAGTAAGCTTTTCAAGACTCCTAGGGCCCTTGCTTCAGCAACCGTTTCGGTACCAGTACACTGAGTAGAGCCAAGAACCTCAGGGCCAGCTAAGCAACTTCAGCCCCGTAGGCCTTTGGGAACACCCCAGTGTTGGCTAGAGAAAGGCAACACACTGCACTCTTCCTTGGGAGAGCCAGATTACCTCAGCTATACACAGGATTCAGGAACACACTTCTAGAAGGTCCTCCATGCAATGGATGTAACCTCATTCTCCTAGCTGAACTCTATTGAGAAAAATACTCTGCTTCTAATCCCTTTTCACCTTTTACACTTAGAGTCAGGCATCCTCAAGGAGGTGGTCGGCTTGCATTCCAAGTAGAATTTCAGCACTGTTCTTGGTGGAACACTGCAGGTCTTTGGAAGAAGCACAGGCACCTAAGTCTCCCTCGCGCATCCTTAGTTTAGGCACTTTGCTGCACGCAGAGAAGCAGTCGTAGAAAAAAGTTGAATCAGGGAAAGCCCCAGTGGGTGTCCTGAATCTCTTTTGACTTGTTAGAATCAACATGTCCTTATGCTGCGTGTCAATCTGGAAATGTGAGACTGAGACACAAATCTTGTTTTCCCATTTTGAAAGCTCCACTCATGCAGTCTCGAAGCTACCTGAAAAGCACTGTTGTTACCGTGCTTTTAGTTACTGCCGGCATGGCTCAGAGAAGAAACTGAGTTTTCTCGAAAGAAACCTTGTGCTTCCAGTTCCTAGTTGGAAACTCACCCTGCTCGCCTCTATAGCAAAATTGAACGTCAACGTGAGCACTAACCTCCAAGTAAGGCCCTGATTATCCTTGCAAATCGGGAGGCATGCAGCAGCTCCATGAGGCCTTCATCGCGGTTCTGCTTTAGTTTCACGGTAGTAAGCTTCCCAAGACTCCTAGGAAGCTTGCTTCAGCACCCGTTTCGGTAACAGAACACTGCCTAGAGCCAGGAAGCTCTGGTCCTCCGTGTATGCTGCGTGTCAACCTAGAAATTGGAGACTGATGGCACAAGGCTTGTTTTCCCATTAGAAAAGCTCCGTTCATGCGGCCTCGAGGATACCTGAAAAGCATTGTTGTTGCCGGGGATTTAGTCACTGCCTGCCTGCTTCTGTGAAGAAAATGAGTTTTCCTGAAAGAAACCTTATGCTTCCAGTTCCTAGTTGGAAGCTCACCCTGCTCTGCTCTATAACTAAATGAAAGTCAAGGGGAGCACTAGCCTCGAGGTAATGCCCTGAATATCCTTACAATACGGGAGGCATGCAGCAGCTCCATGAGGCCTTCAACGCTGTTCTGCTTTAGTTTAACGGTAGTAAGCCTGCCAAGACTCCTAGAGACCTTACTTAAGCACCCGTTTGGGTATCAGAAAACTGCCTAGAGCCAGGAAGCTTTGGTCCTGCGTGTATGCTGCCTATCAACTTACAAACTGGAGACTGACGTCACAAGGCTTGTTTGCCCATTAAGAAAGCTCCGTTCATGCGGCCTCGAATAAACCTGAAAAGCACTGTTGTTGCCAGGGTTTTTGTCACTGCCGGCATGGTTCTGAGAAGATATTGACTTCTCCGGGAAGAAACCTTGTGCTGCCAGTTCCTAGTTGGAAGCTCACCCTGCTCTGCTCTATACCTAAAGTGAAAGTCAACGTGAGCCCAAGCCTCGAAGGAAGGCCCTGATTTGCCTTGCCAAACAGGAGGCATGGAGCAGCGCCATGAGGCCTTCTTCACTGTTCTGCTTTAGTTTCACGGTAGTAAGCTTTTCAAGACTGCTAGGGCCCTCTCTTCAGCAACCGTTTCGGTAACAGTACACTGAGTAGAGCCAAGAATCTCAGGGCCAGCTAAGCAACTTCAGCCCCGTAGGCCTTTGGGAACACCCCAGTGTTGGCTAGAGAAAGGCAACACACTGCACTCTTCCTTGGGAGAGCCAGATTACCTCAGCTATACACAAGATTCAGGAACACACTTCTAGAAGGTCCTCCATGCAATGGATGTAACCTCCTTCTCCTAGCTGAACTCTATTGAGAAAAACACTCTGCTTCTAATCCCTTTTCACCTTTTACACTTAGAGTCAGGCATCCTCAAGGAGGTGGTCGGCTTGCATTCCAAGTAGAATTTCAGCACTGTTCTTGGTGGAACACTGCAGGTCTTTGGAAGAAGCACAGGCACCTAAGTCTCCCTGGCGCATCCTTAGTTTAGGCGCTTTGCTGCACGCAGAGAAGCAGTCGTAGAAAAAAGTTGAATCAGGGAAAGCCCCAGTGGGTGTCCTGAATCTCTTTTGACTTGTTAGCATCAACATGTCCTTATGCTGCGTGTCAATCTGGAAATGTGAGACTGAGACACAAATCTTGTTTTCCCATTTTGAAAGCTCCACTCATGCAGTCTCGAAGCTACCTGAAAAGCACTGTTGTTACCGTGCTTTTAGTTACTGCCGGCATGGCTCAGAGAAGAAACTGAGTTTTCTCGAAAGAAACCTTGCGCTTCCAGTTCCTAGTTGGAAGCTCACCCTGCTCTCCTCTATAGCAAAAGTGAACGTCAACGTGAGCACTAACCTCCAAGTAAGGCCCTGATTATCCTGGCAAATCGGGAGGCATGCAGCAGCTCCATGAGGCCTTCATCGCTCTTCTGCTTTAGTTTCACGGTAGTAAGCTTCCCAAGACTCCTAGGAAGCTTGCTTCAGCACCCGTTTCGGTAACAGAACACTGCCTAGAGCCAGGAAGCTCTGGTCCTCCGTGTATGCCGCGTGTCAACCTAGAAATTGGAGACTGATGGCACAAGGCTTGTTTTCCCATTAGGAAAGCTCCGTTCATGCGGCCTCGAGGATACCTGAAAAGCATTGTTGTTGCCGGGGATTTAGTCACTGCCTGCCTGCTTCTGCGAAGAAAATGAGTTTTCCCAAAAGAAACCTTGTGCTTCCAGTTCCTAGTTGGAAGCTCACCCTGCTCTGCTCTATAACTAAAGTGAAAGTCAAGGGGAGCACTAGCCTCGATGTAAGGCCCTGAATATCCTTATAAAACGCGAGGCATGCAGCAGCAGCTCCTTGAGGCCTTCAACGCCGTTCTCCTTTAGTTTCACGGTAGTAAGCTTTCCAAGACTTCAAGGAACCTTACTTCAACACCCGTTTCGGTAACAGAACACTGCATAGAGCCAGGAAGCTCTTGAACTCCGTGTATGCTCCGTGTCAACCTAGAAATTGGAGACTGATGGCACAAGGCTTGTTTTCCCAATAGGAAAGCTCCGTTCATGCGGCCTCGAGGATACCTGAAAAGCATTGTTGTTGCCGGGGATTTAGTCACTGCCTGCCTGCTTCTGTGAAGAAAATGAGTTTTCCTGAAAGAAACCTTATGCTTCCAGTTCCTAGTTGGAAGCTCACCCTGCTCTGCTCTATAACTAAATGAAAGTCAAGGGGAGCACTAGCCTCGAGGTAATGCCCTGAATATCCTTACAATACGGGAGGCATGCAGCAGCTCCATGAGGCCTTCAACGCTGTTCTGCTTTAGTTTAACGGTAGTAAGCCTGCCAAGACTCCTAGAGACCTTACTTAAGCACCCGTTTGGGTATCAGAAAACTGCCTAGAGCCAGGAAGCTTTGGTCCTGCGTGTATGCTGCCTATCAACTTACAAACTGGAGACTGACGTCACAAGGCTTGTTTGCCCATTAAGAAAGCTCCGTTCATGCGGCCTCGAATAAACCTGAAAAGCACTGTTGTTGCCAGGGTTTTTGTCACTGCCGGCATGGTTCTGAGAAGATATTGACTTCTCCGGGAAGAAACCTTGTGCTGCCAGTTCCTAGTTGGAAGCTCACCCTGCTCTGCTCTATACCTAAAGTGAAAGTCAACGTGAGCCCAAGCCTCGAAGGAAGGCCCTGATTTGCCTTGCCAAACGGGAGGCATGGAGCAGCGCCATGAGGCCTTCTTCACTGTTCTGCTTTAGTTTCACGGTAGTAAGCTTTTCAAGACTGCTAGGGCCCTCTCTTCAGCAACCGTTTCGGTACCAGTACACTGAGTAGAGCCAAGAACCTCAGGGCCAGCTAAGCAACTTCAGCCCCGTAGGCCTTTGGGAACACCCCAGTGTTGGCTAGAGAAAGGCAACACACTGCACTCTTCCTTGGGAGAGCCAGATTACCTCAGCTATACACAAGATTCAGGAACACACTTCTAGAAGGTCCTCCATGCAATGGATGTAACCTCCTTCTCCTAGCTGAACTCTATTGAGAAAAACACTCTGCTTCTAATCCCTTTTCACCTTTTACACTTAGAGTCACGCATCCTCAAGGAGGTGGTCGGCTTGCATTCCAAGTAGAATTTCAGCACTGTTCTTGGTGGAACACTGCAGGTCTTTGGAAGAAGCACAGGCACCTAAGTCTCCCTGGCGCATCCTTAGTTTAGGCGCTTTGCTGCACGCAGAGAAGCAGTCGTAGAAAAAAGTTGAATCAGGGAAAGCCCCAGTGGGTGTCCTGAATCTCTTTTGACTTGTTAGCATCAACATGTCCTTATGCTGCGTGTCAATCTGGAAATGTGAGACTGAGACACAAATCTTGTTTTCCCATTTTGAAAGCTCCACTCATGCAGTCTCGAAGCTACCTGAAAAGCACTGTTGTTACCGTGCTTTTAGTTACTGCCGGCATGGCTCAGAGAAGAAACTGAGTTTTCTCGAAAGAAACCTTGCGCTTCCAGTTCCTAGTTGGAAACTCACCCTGCTCTCCTCTATAGCAAAAGTGAACGTCAACGTGAGCACTAACCTCCAAGTAAGGCCCTGATTATCCTGGCAAATCGGGAGGCATGCAGCAGGCTCCATGAGGCCTTCATCGCAGTTCTGCTTTAGTTTCACGGTAGTAAGCTTCCCAAGACTCCTAGGAAGCTTGCTTCAGCACCCGTTTCGGTAACAGAACACTGCCTAGAGCCAGGAAGCTCTGGTCCTCCGTGTATGCCGCGTGTCAACCTAGAAATTGGAGACTGATGGCACAAGGCTTGTTTTCCCATTAGGAAAGCTCCGTTCATGCGGCCTCGAGGATACCTGAAAAGCATTGTTGTTGCCGGGGATTTAGTCACTGCCTGCCTGCTTCTGCGAAGAAAATGAGTTTTCCCAAAAGAAACCTTGTGCTTCCAGTTCCTAGTTGGAAGCTCACCCTGCTCTGCTCTATAACTAAAGTGAAAGTCAAGGGGAGCACTAGCCTCGATGTAAGGCCCTGAATATCCTTATAAAACGCGAGGCATGCAGCAGCAGCTCCTTGAGGCCTTCAACGCCGTTCTCCTTTAGTTTCACGGTAGTAAGCTTTCCAAGACTTCAAGGAACCTTACTTCAACACCCGTTTCGGTAACAGAACACTGCATAGAGCCAGGAAGCTCTTGAACTCCGTGTATGCTCCGTGTCAACCTAGAAATTGGAGACTGATGGCACAAGGCTTGTTTTCCCAATAGGAAAGCTCCGTTCATGCGGCCTCGAGGATACCTGAAAAGCATTGTTGTTGCCGGGGATTTAGTCACTGCCTGCCTGCTTCTGTGAAGAAAATGAGTTTTCCTGAAAGAAACCTTATGCTTCCAGTTCCTAGTTGGAAGCTCACCCTGCTCTGCTCTATAACTAAATGAAAGTCAAGGGGAGCACTAGCCTCGAGGTAATGCCCTGAATATCCTTACAATACGGGAGGCATGCAGCAGCTCCATGAGGCCTTCAACGCTGTTCTGCTTTAGTTTAACGGTAGTAAGCCTGCCAAGACTCCTAGAGACCTTACTTAAGCACCCGTTTGGGTATCAGAAAACTGCCTAGAGCCAGGAAGCTTTGGTCCTGCGTGTATGCTGCCTATCAACTTACAAACTGGAGACTGACGTCACAAGGCTTGTTTGCCCATTAAGAAAGCTCCGTTCATGCGGCCTCGAATAAACCTGAAAAGCACTGTTGTTGCCAGGGTTTTTGTCACTGCCGGCATGGTTCTGAGAAGATATTGACTTCTCCGGGAAGAAACCTTGTGCTGCCAGTTCCTAGTTGGAAGCTCACCCTGCTCTGCTCTATACCTAAAGTGAAAGTCAACGTGAGCCCAAGCCTCGAAGGAAGGCCCTGATTTGCCTTGCCAAACGGGAGGCATGGAGCAGCGCCATGAGGCCTTCTTCACTGTTCTGCTTTAGTTTCACGGTAGTAAGCTTTTCAAGACTGCTAGGGCCCTCTCTTCAGCAACCGTTTCGGTACCAGTACACTGAGTAGAGCCAAGAACCTCAGGGCCAGCTAAGCAACTTCAGCCCCGTAGGCCTTTGGGAACACCCCAGTGTTGGCTAGAGAAAGGCAACACACTGCACTCTTCCTTGGGAGAGCCAGATTACCTCAGCTATACACAAGATTCAGGAACACACTTCTAGAAGGTCCTCCATGCAATGGATGTAACCTCCTTCTCCTAGCTGAACTCTATTGAGAAAAACACTCTGCTTCTAATCCCTTTTCACCTTTTACACTTAGAGTCACGCATCCTCAAGGAGGTGGTCGGCTTGCATTCCAAGTAGAATTTCAGCACTGTTCTTGGTGGAACACTGCAGGTCTTTGGAAGAAGCACAGGCACCTAAGTCTCCCTGGCGCATCCTTAGTTTAGGCGCTTTGCTGCACGCAGAGAAGCAGTCGTAGAAAAAAGTTGAATCAGGGAAAGCCCCAGTGGGTTTCCTGAATCTCTTTTGACTTGTTAGCATCAACATGTCCTTATGCTGCGTGTCAATCTGGAAATGTGAGACTGAGACACAAATCTTGTTTTCCCATTTTGAAAGCTCCACTCATGCAGTCTCGAAGCTACCTGAAAAGCACTGTTGTTACCGTGCTTTTAGTTACTGCCGGCATGGCTCAGAGAAGAAACTGAGTTTTCTGGAAAGAAACCTTGCGCTTCCAGTTCCTAGTTGGAAGCTCACCCTGCTCTCCTCTATAGCAAAAGTGAACGTCAACGTGAGCACTAACCTCCAAGTAAGGCCCTGATTATCCTGGCAAATCGGGAGGCATGCAGCAGCTCCATGAGGCCTTCATCGCAGTTCTGCTTTAGTTTCACGGTAGTAAGCTTCCCAAGACTCCTAGGAAGCTTGCTTCAGCACCCGTTTCGGTAACAGAACACTGCCTAGAGCCAGGAAGCTCTGGTCCTCCGTGTATGCTGCGTGTCAACCTAGAAATTGGAGACTGATGGCACAAGGCATGTTTTCCCAGTAGGAAAGCTCCGTTCATGCGGCCTCGAGGATACCTGAAAAGCATTGTTGTTGCCGGGGATTTAGTCACTGAGTGCCTGCTTCTGCGAAGAAAATGAGTTTTCCTGAAAGAAACCTTGTGCTGCCAGTTCCTAGTTGGAAGCTCACCCTGCTCTGCTCTATACCTAAAGTGAAAGTCAACGTGAGCCCAAGCCTGGAAGGAAGGCCCTGATTTGCCTTGCCAAACGGGAGGCATGGAGCAGCGCCATGAGGCCTTCTTCACTGTTCTGCTTTAGTTTCACGGTAGTAAGCTTTTCAAGACTCCTAGGGCCCTCTCTTCAGCAACCGTTTCGGTAACAGTACACTGAGTAGAGCCAAGAACCTCAGGGCCAGCTAAGCAACTTCAGCCCCGTAGGCCTTTGGGAACACCCCAGTGTTGGCTAGAGAAAGGCAACACACTGCACTCTTCCTTGGGAGAGCCAGATTACCTCAGCTATACACAAGATTCAGGAACACACTTCTAGAAGGTCCTCCATGCAATGGATGTAACCTCCTTCTCCTAGCTGAACTCTATTGAGAAAAACACTCTGCTTCTAATCCCTTTTCACCTTTTACACTTAGAGTCAGGCATCCTCAAGGAGGTGGTCGGCTTGCATTCCAAGTAGAATTTCAGCACTGTTCTTGGTGGAACACTGCAGGTCTTTGGAAGAAGCACAGGCACCTAAGTCTCCCTCGCGCATCCTTAGTTTAGGCACTTTGCTGCACGCAGAGAAGCAGTCGTAGAAAAAAGTTGAATCAGGGAAAGCCCCAGTGGGTGTCCTGAATCTCTTTTGACTTGTTAGCATCAACATGTCCTTATGCTGCGTGTCAATCTGGAAATGTGAGACTGAGACACAAATCTTGTTTTCCCATTTTGAAAGCTCCACTCATGCAGTCTCGAAGCTACCTGAAAAGCACTGTTGTTACCGTGCTTTTAGTTACTGCCGGCATGGCTCAGAGAAGAAACTGAGTTTTCTCGAAAGAAACCTTGTGCTTCCAGTTCCTAGTTGGAAACTCACCCTGCTCTCCTCTATAGCAAAATTGAACGTCAACGTGAGCACTAACCTCCAAGTAAGGCCCTGATTATCCTTGCAAATCGGGAGGCATGCAGCAGCTCCATGAGGCCTTCATCGCGGTTCTGCTTTAGTTTCACGGTAGTAAGCTTCCCAAGACTCCTAGGAAGCTTGCTTCAGCACCCGTTTCGGTAACAGAACACTGCCTAGAGCCAGGAAGCTCTGGTCCTCCGTGTATGCTGCGTGTCAACCTAGAAATTGGAGACTGATGGCACAAGGCTTGTTTTCCCATTAGAAAAGCTCCGTTCATGCGGCCTCGAGGATACCTGAAAAGCATTGTTGTTGCCGGGGATTTAGTCACTGCCTGCCTGCTTCTGTGAAGAAAATGAGTTTTCCTGAAAGAAACCTTATGCTTCCAGTTCCTAGTTGGAAGCTCACCCTGCTCTGCTCTATAACTAAATGAAAGTCAAGGGGAGCACTAGCCTCGAGGTAATGCCCTGAATATCCTTACAATACGGGAGGCATGCAGCAGCTCCATGAGGCCTTCAACGCTGTTCTGCTTTAGTTTAACGGTAGTAAGCCTGCCAAGACTCCTAGAGACCTTACTTAAGCACCCGTTTGGGTATCAGAAAACTGCCTAGAGCCAGGAAGCTTTGGTCCTGCGTGTATGCTGCCTATCAACTTACAAACTGGAGACTGACGTCACAAGGCTTGTTTGCCCATTAAGAAAGCTCCGTTCATGCGGCCTCGAATAAACCTGAAAAGCACTGTTGTTGCCAGGGTTTTTGTCACTGCCGGCATGGTTCTGAGAAGATATTGACTTCTCCGGGAAGAAACCTTGTGCTGCCAGTTCCTAGTTGGAAGCTCACCCTGCTCTGCTCTATACCTAAAGTGAAAGTCAACGTGAGCCCAAGCCTCGAAGGAAGGCCCTGATTTGCCTTGCCAAACGGGAGGCATGGAGCAGCGCCATGAGGCCTTCTTCACTGTTCTGCTTTAGTTTCACGGTAGTAAGCTTTTCAAGACTGCTAGGGCCCTCTCTTCAGCAACCGTTTCGGTACCAGTACACTGAGTAGAGCCAAGAACCTCAGGGCCAGCTAAGCAACTTCAGCCCCGTAGGCCTTTGGGAACACCCCAGTGTTGGCTAGAGAAAGGCAACACACTGCACTCTTCCTTGGGAGAGCCAGATTACCTCAGCTATACACAGGATTCAGGAACACACTTCTAGAAGGTCCTCCATGCAATGGATGTAACCTCATTCTCCTAGCGGAACTCTATTGAGAAAAATACTCTGCTTCTAATCCCTTTTCACCTTTTACACTTAGAGTCAGGCATCCTCAAGGAGGTGGTCGGCTTGCATTCCAAGTAGAATTTCAGCACTGTTCTTGGTGGAACACTGCAGGTCTTTGGAAGAAGCACAGGCACCTAAGTCTCCCTGGCGCATCCTTAGTTTAGGCGCTTTGCTGCACGCAGAGAAGCAGTCGTAGAAAAAAGTTGAATCAGGGAAAGCCCCAGTGGGTTTCCTGAATCTCTTTTGACTTGTTAGCATCAACATGTCCTTATGCTGCGTGTCAATCTGGAAATGTGAGACTGAGACACAAATCTTGTTTTCCCATTTTGAAAGCTCCACTCATGCAGTCTCGAAGCTACCTGAAAAGCACTGTTGTTACCGTGCTTTTAGTTACTGCCGGCATGGCTCAGAGAAGAAACTGAGTTTTCTGGAAAGAAACCTTGCGCTTCCAGTTCCTAGTTGGAAGCTCACCCTGCTCTCCTCTATAGCAAAAGTGAACGTCAACGTGAGCACTAACCTCCAAGTAAGGCCCTGATTATCCTGGCAAATCGGGAGGCATGCAGCAGCTCCATGAGGCCTTCATCGCAGTTCTGCTTTAGTTTCACGGTAGTAAGCTTCCCAAGACTCCTAGGAAGCTTGCTTCAGCACCCGTTTCGGTAACAGAACACTGCCTAGAGCCAGGAAGCTCTGGTCCTCCGTGTATGCCGCGTGTCAACCTAGAAATTGGAGACTGATGGCACAAGGCTTGTTTTCCCATTAGGAAAGCTCCGTTCATGCGGCCTCGAGGATACCTGAAAAGCATTGTTGTTGCCGGGGATTTAGTCACTGCCTGCCTGCTTCTGCGAAGAAAATGAGTTTTCCCAAAAGAAACCTTGTGCTTCCAGTTCCTAGTTGGAAGCTCACCCTGCTCTGCTCTATAACTAAAGTGAAAGTCAAGGGGAGCACTAGCCTCGATGTAAGGCCCTGAATATCCTTATAAAACGCGAGGCATGCAGCAGCAGCTCCTTGAGGCCTTCAACGCTGTTCTCCTTTAGTTTCACGGTAGTAAGCTTTCCAAGACTTCAAGGAACCTTACTTCCACACCCGTTTCGGTAACAGAACACTGCATAGAGCCAGGAAGCTCTTGAACTCCGTGTATGCTGCGTGTCAACCTAGAAATTGGAGACTGATGGCACAAGGCTTGTTTTCCCAATAGGAAAGCTCCGTTCATGCGGCCTCGAGGATACCTGAAAAGCATTGTTGTTGCCGGGGATTTAGTCACTGCCTGCCTGCTTCTGTGAAGAAAATGAGTGTTCCTGAAAGAAACCTTATGCTTCCAGTTCCTAGTTGGAAGCTCACCCTGCTCTGCTCTATAACTAAATGAAAGTCAAGGGGAGCACTAGCCTCGAGGTAATGCCCTGAATATCCTTACAATACGGGAGGCATGCAGCAGCTCCATGAGGCCTTCAACGCTGTTCTGCTTTAGTTTAACGGTAGTAAGCCTGCCAAGACTCCTAGAGACCTTACTTAAGCACCCGTTTGGGTATCAGAAAACTGCCTAGAGCCAGGAAGCTTTGGTCCTGCGTGTATGCTGCCTATCAACTTACAAACTGGAGACTGACGTCACAAGGCTTGTTTGCCCATTAAGAAAGCTCCGTTCATGCGGCCTCGAATAAACCTGAAAAGCACTGTTGTTGCCAGGGTTTTTGTCACTGCCGGCATGGTTCTGAGAAGATATTGACTTCTCCGGGAAGAAACCTTGTGCTGCCAGTTCCTAGTTGGAAGATCACCCTGCTCTGCTCTATACCTAAAGTGAAAGTCAACGTGAGCCCAAGCCTCGAAGGAAGGCCCCGATTTGCCTTGCCAAACGGGAGGCGTGGAGCAGCGCCATGAGGCCTTCTTCACTGTTCTGCTTTAGTTTCACGGTAGTAAGCTTTTCAAGACTCCTAGGGCCCTTGCTTCAGCAACCGTTTCGGTGCCAGTACACTGAGTAGAGCCAAGAACCTCAGGGCCAGCTAAGCAACTTCAGCCCCGTAGGCCTTTGGGAACACCCCAGTGTTGGCTAGAGAAAGGCAACACACTGCACTCTTCCTTGGGAGAGCCAGATTACCTCAGCTATACACAGGATTCAGGAACACACTTCTAGAAGGTCCTCCATGCAATGGATGTAACCTCATTCTCCTAGCGGAACTCTATTGAGAAAAATACTCTGCTTCTAATCCCTTTTCACCTTTTACACTTAGAGTCAGGCATCCTCAAGGAGGTGGTCGGCTTGCATTCCAAGTAGAATTTCAGCACTGTTCTTGGTGGAACACTGCAGGTCTTTGGAAGAAGCACAGGCACCTAAGTCTCCCTCGCGCATCCTTAGTTTAGGCACTTTGCTGCACGCAGAGAAGCAGTCGTAGAAAAAAGTTGAATCAGGGAAAGCCCCAGTGGGTGTCCTGAATCTCTTTTGACTTGTTAGCATCAACATGTCCTTATGCTGCGTGTCAATCTGGAAATGTGAGACTGAGACACAAATCTTCTTTTCCCATTTTGAAAGCTCCACTCATGCAGTCTCGAAGCTACCTGAAAAGCACTGTTGTTACCGTGCTTTTAGTTACTGCCGGCATGGCTCAGAGAAGAAACTGAGTTTTCTGGAAAGAAACCTGGCGCTTCCAGTTCCTAGTTGGAAGCTCACCCTGCTCTCCTCTATAGCAAAAGTGAACGTCAACGTGAGCACTAACCTCCAAGTAAGGCCCTGATTATCCTGGCAAATCGGGAGGCATGCCGCAGCTCCATGAGGCCTTCATCACTCTTCTGCTTTAGTTTCACGGTAGTAAGCTTCCCAAGACTCCTAGGAAGCTTGCTTCAGCACCCGTTTCGGTAACAGAACACTGCCTAGAGCCAGGAAGCTCTGGTCCTCCGTGTATGCTGCGTGTCAACCTAGAAATTGGAGACTGATGGCACAAGGCTTGTTTTCCCATTAGGAAAGCTCCGTTCATGCGGCCTCGAGGATACCTGAAAAGCATTGTTGTTGCCGGGGATTTAGTCACTGCCTGCCTGCTTCTGCGAAGAAAATGAGTTTTCCCAAAAGAAACCTTGTGCTTCCAGTTCCTAGTTGGAAGCTCACCCTGCTCTGCTCTATAACTAAAGTGAAAGTCAAGGGGAGCACTAGCCTCGATGTAAGGCCCTGAATATCCTTATAAAACGCGAGGCATGCAGCAGCAGCTCCTTGAGGCCTTCAACGCTGTTCTCCTTTAGTTTCACGGTAGTAAGCTTTCCAAGACTTCAAGGAACCTTACTTCCACACCCGTTTCGGTAACAGAACACTGCATAGAGCCAGGAAGCTCTTGAACTCCGTGTATGCTGCGTGTCAACCTAGAAATTGGAGACTGATGGCACAAGGCTTGTTTTCCCAATAGGAAAGCTCCGTTCATGCGGCCTCGAGGATACCTGAAAAGCATTGTTGTTGCCGGGGATTTAGTCACTGAGTGCCTGCTTCTGCGAAGAAAATGAGTTTTCCTGAAAGAAACCTTGTGCTGCCAGTTCCTAGTTGGAAGCTCACCCTGCTCTGCTCTATACCTAAAGTGAAAGTCAACGTGAGCCCAAGCCTGGAAGGAAGGCCCTGATTTGCCTTGCCAAACGGGAGGCATGGAGCAGCGCCATGAGGCCTTCTTCACTGTTCTGCTTTAGTTTCACGGTAGTAAGCTTTTCAAGACTCCTAGGGCCCTCTCTTCAGCAACCGTTTCGGTAACAGTACACTGAGTAGAGCCAAGAACCTCAGGGCCAGCTAAGCAACTTCAGCCCCGTAGGCCTTTGGGAACACCCCAGTGTTGGCTAGAGAAAGGCAACACACTGCACTCTTCCTTGGGAGAGCCAGATTACCTCAGCTATACACAAGATTCAGGAACACACTTCTAGAAGGTCCTCCATGCAATGGATGTAACCTCCTTCTCCTAGCTGAACTCTATTGAGAAAAACACTCTGCTTCTAATCCCTTTTCACCTTTTACACTTAGAGTCAGGCATCCTCAAGGAGGTGGTCGGCTTGCATTCCAAGTAGAATTTCAGCACTGTTCTTGGTGGAACACTGCAGGTCTTTGGAAGAAGCACAGGCACCTAAGTCTCCCTCGCGCATCCTTAGTTTAGGCACTTTGCTGCACGCAGAGAAGCAGTCGTAGAAAAAAGTTGAATCAGGGAAAGCCCCAGTGGGTGTCCTGAATCTCTTTTGACTTGTTAGCATCAACATGTCCTTATGCTGCGTGTCAATCTGGAAATGTGAGACTGAGACACAAATCTTGTTTTCCCATTTTGAAAGCTCCACTCATGCAGTCTCGAAGCTACCTGAAAAGCACTGTTGTTACCGTGCTTTTAGTTACTGCCGGCATGGCTCAGAGAAGAAACTGAGTTTTCTCGAAAGAAACCTTGTGCTTCCAGTTCCTAGTTGGAAACTCACCCTGCTCTCCTCTATAGCAAAATTGAACGTCAACGTGAGCACTAACCTCCAAGTAAGGCCCTGATTATCCTTGCAAATCGGGAGGCATGCAGCAGCTCCATGAGGCCTTCATCGCGGTTCTGCTTTAGTTTCACGGTAGTAAGCTTCCCAAGACTCCTAGGAAGCTTGCTTCAGCACCCGTTTCGGTAACAGAACACTGCCTAGAGCCAGGAAGCTCTGGTCCTCCGTGTATGCTGCGTGTCAACCTAGAAATTGGAGACTGATGGCACAAGGCTTGTTTTCCCATTAGAAAAGCTCCGTTCATGCGGCCTCGAGGATACCTGAAAAGCATTGTTGTTGCCGGGGATTTAGTCACTGCCTGCCTGCTTCTGTGAAGAAAATGAGTTTTCCTGAAAGAAACCTTATGCTTCCAGTTCCTAGTTGGAAGCTCACCCTGCTCTGCTCTATAACTAAATGAAAGTCAAGGGGAGCACTAGCCTCGAGGTAATGCCCTGAATATCCTTACAATACGGGAGGCATGCAGCAGCTCCATGAGGCCTTCAACGCTGTTCTGCTTTAGTTTAACGGTAGTAAGCCTGCCAAGACTCCTAGAGACCTTACTTAAGCACCCGTTTGGGTATCAGAAAACTGCCTAGAGCCAGGAAGCTTTGGTCCTGCGTGTATGCTGCCTATCAACTTACAAACTGGAGACTGACGTCACAAGGCTTGTTTGCCCATTAAGAAAGCTCCGTTCATGCGGCCTCGAATAAACCTGAAAAGCACTGTTGTTGCCAGGGTTTTTGTCACTGCCGGCATGGTTCTGAGAAGATATTGACTTCTCCGGGAAGAAACCTTGTGCTGCCAGTTCCTAGTTGGAAGCTCACCCTGCTCTGCTCTATACCTAAAGTGAAAGTCAACGTGAGCCCAAGCCTCGAAGGAAGGCCCTGATTTGCCTTGCCAAACGGGAGGCATGGAGCAGCGCCATGAGGCCTTCTTCACTGTTCTGCTTTAGTTTCACGGTAGTAAGCTTTTCAAGACTGCTAGGGCCCTCTCTTCAGCAACCGTTTCGGTACCAGTACACTGAGTAGAGCCAAGAACCTCAGGGCCAGCTAAGCAACTTCAGCCCCGTAGGCCTTTGGGAACACCCCAGTGTTGGCTAGAGAAAGGCAACACACTGCACTCTTCCTTGGGAGAGCCAGATTACCTCAGCTATACACAGGATTCAGGAACACACTTCTAGAAGGTCCTCCATGCAATGGATGTAACCTCATTCTCCTAGCGGAACTCTATTGAGAAAAATACTCTGCTTCTAATCCCTTTTCACCTTTTACACTTAGAGTCAGGCATCCTCAAGGAGGTGGTCGGCTTGCATTCCAAGTAGAATTTCAGCACTGTTCTTGGTGGAACACTGCAGGTCTTTGGAAGAAGCACAGGCACCTAAGTCTCCCTGGCGCATCCTTAGTTTAGGCGCTTTGCTGCACGCAGAGAAGCAGTCGTAGAAAAAAGTTGAATCAGGGAAAGCCCCAGTGGGTTTCCTGAATCTCTTTTGACTTGTTAGCATCAACATGTCCTTATGCTGCGTGTCAATCTGGAAATGTGAGACTGAGACACAAATCTTGTTTTCCCATTTTGAAAGCTCCACTCATGCAGTCTCGAAGCTACCTGAAAAGCACTGTTGTTACCGTGCTTTTAGTTACTGCCGGCATGGCTCAGAGAAGAAACTGAGTTTTCTGGAAAGAAACCTTGCGCTTCCAGTTCCTAGTTGGAAGCTCACCCTGCTCTCCTCTATAGCAAAAGTGAACGTCAACGTGAGCACTAACCTCCAAGTAAGGCCCTGATTATCCTGGCAAATCGGGAGGCATGCAGCAGCTCCATGAGGCCTTCATCGCAGTTCTGCTTTAGTTTCACGGTAGTAAGCTTCCCAAGACTCCTAGGAAGCTTGCTTCAGCACCCGTTTCGGTAACAGAACACTGCCTAGAGCCAGGAAGCTCTGGTCCTCCGTGTATGCCGCGTGTCAACCTAGAAATTGGAGACTGATGGCACAAGGCTTGTTTTCCCATTAGGAAAGCTCCGTTCATGCGGCCTCGAGGATACCTGAAAAGCATTGTTGTTGCCGGGGATTTAGTCACTGCCTGCCTGCTTCTGCGAAGAAAATGAGTTTTCCCAAAAGAAACCTTGTGCTTCCAGTTCCTAGTTGGAAGCTCACCCTGCTCTGCTCTATAACTAAAGTGAAAGTCAAGGGGAGCACTAGCCTCGATGTAAGGCCCTGAATATCCTTATAAAACGCGAGGCATGCAGCAGCAGCTCCTTGAGGCCTTCAACGCTGTTCTCCTTTAGTTTCACGGTAGTAAGCTTTCCAAGACTTCAAGGAACCTTACTTCCACACCCGTTTCGGTAACAGAACACTGCATAGAGCCAGGAAGCTCTTGAACTCCGTGTATGCTGCGTGTCAACCTAGAAATTGGAGACTGATGGCACAAGGCTTGTTTTCCCAATAGGAAAGCTCCGTTCATGCGGCCTCGAGGATACCTGAAAAGCATTGTTGTTGCCGGGGATTTAGTCACTGCCTGCCTGCTTCTGTGAAGAAAATGAGTGTTCCTGAAAGAAACCTTATGCTTCCAGTTCCTAGTTGGAAGCTCACCCTGCTCTGCTCTATAACTAAATGAAAGTCAAGGGGAGCACTAGCCTCGAGGTAATGCCCTGAATATCCTTACAATACGGGAGGCATGCAGCAGCTCCATGAGGCCTTCAACGCTGTTCTGCTTTAGTTTAACGGTAGTAAGCCTGCCAAGACTCCTAGAGACCTTACTTAAGCACCCGTTTGGGTATCAGAAAACTGCCTAGAGCCAGGAAGCTTTGGTCCTGCGTGTATGCTGCCTATCAACTTACAAACTGGAGACTGACGTCACAAGGCTTGTTTGCCCATTAAGAAAGCTCCGTTCATGCGGCCTCGAATAAACCTGAAAAGCACTGTTGTTGCCAGGGTTTTTGTCACTGCCGGCATGGTTCTGAGAAGATATTGACTTCTCCGGGAAGAAACCTTGTGCTGCCAGTTCCTAGTTGGAAGATCACCCTGCTCTGCTCTATACCTAAAGTGAAAGTCAACGTGAGCCCAAGCCTCGAAGGAAGGCCCCGATTTGCCTTGCCAAACGGGAGGCGTGGAGCAGCGCCATGAGGCCTTCTTCACTGTTCTGCTTTAGTTTCACGGTAGTAAGCTTTTCAAGACTCCTAGGGCCCTTGCTTCAGCAACCGTTTCGGTGCCAGTACACTGAGTAGAGCCAAGAACCTCAGGGCCAGCTAAGCAACTTCAGCCCCGTAGGCCTTTGGGAACACCCCAGTGTTGGCTAGAGAAAGGCAACACACTGCACTCTTCCTTGGGAGAGCCAGATTACCTCAGCTATACACAGGATTCAGGAACACACTTCTAGAAGGTCCTCCATGCAATGGATGTAACCTCATTCTCCTAGCGGAACTCTATTGAGAAAAATACTCTGCTTCTAATCCCTTTTCACCTTTTACACTTAGAGTCAGGCATCCTCAAGGAGGTGGTCGGCTTGCATTCCAAGTAGAATTTCAGCACTGTTCTTGGTGGAACACTGCAGGTCTTTGGAAGAAGCACAGGCACCTAAGTCTCCCTCGCGCATCCTTAGTTTAGGCACTTTGCTGCACGCAGAGAAGCAGTCGTAGAAAAAAGTTGAATCAGGGAAAGCCCCAGTGGGTGTCCTGAATCTCTTTTGACTTGTTAGCATCAACATGTCCTTATGCTGCGTGTCAATCTGGAAATGTGAGACTGAGACACAAATCTTCTTTTCCCATTTTGAAAGCTCCACTCATGCAGTCTCGAAGCTACCTGAAAAGCACTGTTGTTACCGTGCTTTTAGTTACTGCCGGCATGGCTCAGAGAAGAAACTGAGTTTTCTGGAAAGAAACCTGGCGCTTCCAGTTCCTAGTTGGAAGCTCACCCTGCTCTCCTCTATAGCAAAAGTGAACGTCAACGTGAGCACTAACCTCCAAGTAAGGCCCTGATTATCCTGGCAAATCGGGAGGCATGCCGCAGCTCCATGAGGCCTTCATCACTCTTCTGCTTTAGTTTCACGGTAGTAAGCTTCCCAAGACTCCTAGGAAGCTTGCTTCAGCACCCGTTTCGGTAACAGAACACTGCCTAGAGCCAGGAAGCTCTGGTCCTCCGTGTATGCTGCGTGTCAACCTAGAAATTGGAGACTGATGGCACAAGGCTTGTTTTCCCATTAGGAAAGCTCCGTTCATGCGGCCTCGAGGATACCTGAAAAGCATTGTTGTTGCCGGGGATTTAGTCACTGCCTGCCTGCTTCTGCGAAGAAAATGAGTTTTCCCAAAAGAAACCTTGTGCTTCCAGTTCCTAGTTGGAAGCTCACCCTGCTCTGCTCTATAACTAAAGTGAAAGTCAAGGGGAGCACTAGCCTCGATGTAAGGCCCTGAATATCCTTATAAAACGCGAGGCATGCAGCAGCAGCTCCTTGAGGCCTTCAACGCTGTTCTCCTTTAGTTTCACGGTAGTAAGCTTTCCAAGACTTCAAGGAACCTTACTTCCACACCCGTTTCGGTAACAGAACACTGCATAGAGCCAGGAAGCTCTTGAACTCCGTGTATGCTCCGTGTCAACCTAGAAATTGGAGACTGATGGCACAAGGCTTGTTTTCCCAATAGGAAAGCTCCGTTCATGCGGCCTCGAGGATACCTGAAAAGCATTGTTGTTGCCGGGGATTTAGTCACTGCCTGCCTGCTTCTGTGAAGAAAATGAGTGTTCCTGAAAGAAACCTTATGCTTCCAGTTCCTAGTTGGAAGCTCACCCTGCTCTGCTCTATAACTAAATGAAAGTCAAGGGGAGCACTAGCCTCGAGGTAATGCCCTGAATATCCTTACAATACGGGAGGCATGCAGCAGCTCCATGAGGCCTTCAACGCTGTTCTGCTTTAGTTTAACGGTAGTAAGCCTGCCAAGACTCCTAGAGACCTTACTTAAGCACCCGTTTGGGTATCAGAAAACTGCCTAGAGCCAGGAAGCTTTGGTCCTGCGTGTATGCTGCCTATCAACTTACAAACTGGAGACTGACGTCACAAGGCTTGTTTGCCCATTAAGAAAGCTCCGTTCATGCGGCCTCGAATAAACCTGAAAAGCACTGTTGTTGCCAGGGTTTTTGTCACTGCCGGCATGGTTCTGAGAAGATATTGACTTCTCCGGGAAGAAACCTTGTGCTGCCAGTTCCTAGTTGGAAGCTCACCCTGCTCTGCTCTATACCTAAAGTGAAAGTCAACGTGAGCCCAAGCCTCGAAGGAAGGCCCCGATTTGCCTTGCCAAACGGGAGGCGTGGAGCAGCGCCATGAGGCCTTCTTCACTGTTCTGCTTTAGTTTCACGGTAGTAAGCTTTTCAAGACTCCTAGGGCCCTTGCTTCAGCAACCGTTTCGGTGCCAGTACACTGAGTAGAGCCAAGAACCTCAGGGCCAGCTAAGCAACTTCAGCCCCGTAGGCCTTTGGGAACACCCCAGTGTTGGCTAGAGAAAGGCAACACACTGCACTCTTCCTTGGGAGAGCCAGATTACCTCAGCTATACACAGGATTCAGGAACACACTTCTAGAAGGTCCTCCATGCAATGGATGTAACCTCATTCTCCTAGCGGAACTCTATTGAGAAAAATACTCTGCTTCTAATCCCTTTTCACCTTTTACACTTAGAGTCAGGCATCCTCAAGGAGGTGGTCGGCTTGCATTCCAAGTAGAATTTCAGCACTGTTCTTGGTGGAACACTGCAGGTCTTTGGAAGAAGCACAGGCACCTAAGTCTCCCTCGCGCATCCTTAGTTTAGGCACTTTGCTGCACGCAGAGAAGCAGTCGTAGAAAAAAGTTGAATCAGGGAAAGCCCCAGTGGGTGTCCTGAATCTCTTTTGACTTGTTAGCATCAACATGTCCTTATGCTGCGTGTCAATCTGGAAATGTGAGACTGAGACACAAATCTTCTTTTCCCATTTTGAAAGCTCCACTCATGCAGTCTCGAAGCTACCTGAAAAGCACTGTTGTTACCGTGCTTTTAGTTACTGCCGGCATGGCTCAGAGAAGAAACTGAGTTTTCTGGAAAGAAACCTGGCGCTTCCAGTTCCTAGTTGGAAGCTCACCCTGCTCTCCTCTATAGCAAAAGTGAACGTCAACGTGAGCACTAACCTCCAAGTAAGGCCCTGATTATCCTGGCAAATCGGGAGGCATGCCGCAGCTCCATGAGGCCTTCATCGCTCTTCTGCTTTAGTTTCACGGTAGTAAGCTTCCCAAGACTCCTAGGAAGCTTGCTTCAGCACCCGTTTCGGTAACAGAACACTGCCTAGAGCCAGGAAGCTCTGGTCCTCCGTGTATGCTGCGTGTCAACCTAGAAATTGGAGACTGATGGCACAAGGCTTGTTTTCCCATTAGGAAAGCTCCGTTCATGCGGCCTCGAGGATACCTGAAAAGCATTGTTGTTGCCGGGGATTTAGTCACTGCCTGCCTGCTTCTGCGAAGAAAATGAGTTTTCCCAAAAGAAACCTTGTGCTTCCAGTTCCTAGTTGGAAGCTCACCCTGCTCTGCTCTATAACTAAAGTGAAAGTCAAGGGGAGCACTAGCCTCGATGTAAGGCCCTGAATATCCTTATAAAACGCGAGGCATGCAGCAGCAGCTCCTTGAGGCCTTCAACGCTGTTCTCCTTTAGTTTCACGGTAGTAAGCTTTCCAAGACTTCAAGGAACCTTACTTCCACACCCGTTTCGGTAACAGAACACTGCATAGAGCCAGGAAGCTCTTGAACTCCGTGTATGCTCCGTGTCAACCTAGAAATTGGAGACTGATGGCACAAGGCTTGTTTTCCCAATAGGAAAGCTCCGTTCATGCGGCCTCGAGGATACCTGAAAAGCATTGTTGTTGCCGGGGATTTAGTCACTGCCTGCCTGCTTCTGTGAAGAAAATGAGTGTTCCTGAAAGAAACCTTATGCTTCCAGTTCCTAGTTGGAAGCTCACCCTGCTCTGCTCTATAACTAAATGAAAGTCAAGGGGAGCACTAGCCTCGAGGTAATGCCCTGAATATCCTTACAATACGGGAGGCATGCAGCAGCTCCATGAGGCCTTCAACGCTGTTCTGCTTTAGTTTAACGGTAGTAAGCCTGCCAAGACTCCTAGAGACCTTACTTAAGCACCCGTTTGGGTATCAGAAAACTGCCTAGAGCCAGGAAGCTTTGGTCCTGCGTGTATGCTGCCTATCAACTTACAAACTGGAGACTGACGTCACAAGGCTTGTTTGCCCATTAAGAAAGCTCCGTTCATGCGGCCTCGAATAAACCTGAAAAGCACTGTTGTTGCCAGGGTTTTTGTCACTGCCGGCATGGTTCTGAGAAGATATTGACTTCTCCGGGAAGAAACCTTGTGCTGCCAGTTCCTAGTTGGAAGATCACCCTGCTCTGCTCTATACCTAAAGTGAAAGTCAACGTGAGCCCAAGCCTCGAAGGAAGGCCCCGATTTGCCTTGCCAAACGGGAGGCGTGGAGCAGCGCCATGAGGCCTTCTTCACTGTTCTGCTTTAGTTTCACGGTAGTAAGCTTTTCAAGACTCCTAGGGCCCTTGCTTCAGCAACCGTTTCGGTGCCAGTACACTGAGTAGAGCCAAGAACCTCAGGGCCAGCTAAGCAACTTCAGCCCCGTAGGCCTTTGGGAACACCCCAGTGTTGGCTAGAGAAAGGCAACACACTGCACTCTTCCTTGGGAGAGCCAGATTACCTCAGCTATACACAGGATTCAGGAACACACTTCTAGAAGGTCCTCCATGCAATGGATGTAACCTCATTCTCCTAGCGGAACTCTATTGAGAAAAATACTCTGCTTCTAATCCCTTTTCACCTTTTACACTTAGAGTCAGGCATCCTCAAGGAGGTGGTCGGCTTGCATTCCAAGTAGAATTTCAGCACTGTTCTTGGTGGAACACTGCAGGTCTTTGGAAGAAGCACAGGCACCTAAGTCTCCCTCGCGCATCCTTAGTTTAGGCACTTTGCTGCACGCAGAGAAGCAGTCGTAGAAAAAAGTTGAATCAGGGAAAGGCCCAGTGGGTGTCCTGAATCTCTTTTGACTTGTTAGCATCAACATGTCCTTATGCTGCGTGTCAATCTGGAAATGTGAGACTGAGACACAAATCTTGTTTTCCCATTTTGAAAGCTCCACTCATGCAGTCTCGAAGCTACCTGAAAAGCACTGTTGTTACCGTGCTTTTAGTTACTGCCGGCATGGCTCAGAGAAGAAACTGAGTTTTCTGGAAAGAAACCTGGCGCTTCCAGTTCCTAGTTGGAAGCTCACCCTGCTCTCCTCTATAGCAAAAGTGAACGTCAACGTGAGCACTAACCTCCAAGTAAGGCCCTGATTATCCTGGCAAATCGGGAGGCATGCCGCAGCTCCATGAGGCCTTCATCGCTCTTCTGCTTTAGTTTCACGGTAGTAAGCTTCCCAAGACTCCTAGGAAGCTTGCTTCAGCACCCGTTTCGGTAACAGAACACTGCCTAGAGCCAGGAAGCTCTGGTCCTCCGTGTATGCCGCGTGTCAACCTAGAAATTGGAGACTGATGGCACAAGGCTTGTTTTCCCATTAGGAAAGCTCCGTTCATGCGGCCTCGAGGATACCTGAAAAGCATTGTTGTTGCCGGGGATTTAGTCACTGCCTGCCTGCTTCTGCGAAGAAAATGAGTTTTCCCAAAAGAAACCTTGTGCTTCCAGTTCCTAGTTGGAAGCTCACCCTGCTCTGCTCTATAACTAAAGTGAAAGTCAAGGGGAGCACTAGCCTCGATGTAAGGCCCTGAATATCCTTATAAAACGCGAGGCATGCAGCAGCAGCTCCTTGAGGCCTTCAACGCTGTTCTCCTTTAGTTTCACGGTAGTAAGCTTTCCAAGACTTCAAGGAACCTTACTTCCACACCCGTTTCGGTAACAGAACACTGCATAGAGCCAGGAAGCTCTTGAACTCCGTGTATGCTGCGTGTCAACCTAGAAATTGGAGACTGATGGCACAAGGCTTGTTTTCCCAATAGGAAAGCTCCGTTCATGCGGCCTCGAGGATACCTGAAAAGCATTGTTGTTGCCGGGGATTTAGTCACTGCCTGCCTGCTTCTGTGAAGAAAATGAGTGTTCCTGAAAGAAACCTTATGCTTCCAGTTCCTAGTTGGAAGCTCACCCTGCTCTGCTCTATAACTAAATGAAAGTCAAGGGGAGCACTAGCCTCGAGGTAATGCCCTGAATATCCTTACAATACGGGAGGCATGCAGCAGCTCCATGAGGCCTTCAACGCTGTTCTGCTTTAGTTTAACGGTAGTAAGCCTGCCAAGACTCCTAGAGACCTTACTTAAGCACCCGTTTGGGTATCAGAAAACTGCCTAGAGCCAGGAAGCTTTGGTCCTGCGTGTATGCTGCCTATCAACTTACAAACTGGAGACTGACGTCACAAGGCTTGTTTGCCCATTAAGAAAGCTCCGTTCATGCGGCCTCGAATAAACCTGAAAAGCACTGTTGTTGCCAGGGTTTTTGTCACTGCCGGCATGGTTCTGAGAAGATATTGACTTCTCCGGGAAGAAACCTTGTGCTGCCAGTTCCTAGTTGGAAGATCACCCTGCTCTGCTCTATACCTAAAGTGAAAGTCAACGTGAGCCCAAGCCTCGAAGGAAGGCCCCGATTTGCCTTGCCAAACGGGAGGCGTGGAGCAGCGCCATGAGGCCTTCTTCACTGTTCTGCTTTAGTTTCACGGTAGTAAGCTTTTCAAGACTCCTAGGGCCCTTGCTTCAGCAACCGTTTCGGTGCCAGTACACTGAGTAGAGCCAAGAACCTCAGGGCCAGCTAAGCAACTTCAGCCCCGTAGGCCTTTGGGAACACCCCAGTGTTGGCTAGAGAAAGGCAACACACTGCACTCTTCCTTGGGAGAGCCAGATTACCTCAGCTATACACAGGATTCAGGAACACACTTCTAGAAGGTCCTCCATGCAATGGATGTAACCTCATTCTCCTAGCGGAACTCTATTGAGAAAAATACTCTGCTTCTAATCCCTTTTCACCTTTTACACTTAGAGTCAGGCATCCTCAAGGAGGTGGTCGGCTTGCATTCCAAGTAGAATTTCAGCACTGTTCTTGGTGGAACACTGCAGGTCTTTGGAAGAAGCACAGGCACCTAAGTCTCCCACGCGCATCCTTAGTTTAGGCACTTTGCTGCACGCAGAGAAGCAGTCGTAGAAAAAAGTTGAATCAGGGAAAGGCCCAGTGGGTGTCCTGAATCTCTTTTGACTTGTTAGCATCAACATGTCCTTATGCTGCGTGTCAATCTGGAAATGTGAGACTGAGACACAAATCTTCTTTTCCCATTTTGAAAGCTCCACTCATGCAGTCTCGAAGCTACCTGAAAAGCACTGTTGTTACCGTGCTTTTAGTTACTGCCGGCATGGCTCAGAGAAGAAACTGAGTTTTCTGGAAAGAAACCTGGCGCTTCCAGTTCCTAGTTGGAAGCTCACCCTGCTCTGCTCTATAGCAAAAGTGAACGTCAACGTGAGCACTAACCTCCAAGTAAGGCCCTGATTATCCTGGCAAATCGGGAGGCATGCCGCAGCTCCATGAGGCCTTCATCGCTCTTCTGCTTTAGTTTCACGGTAGTAAGCTTCCCAAGACTCCTAGGAAGCTTGCTTCAGCACCCGTTTCGGTAACAGAACACTGCCTAGAGCCAGGAAGCTCTGGTCCTCCGTGTATGCCGCGTGTCAACCTAGAAATTGGAGACTGATGGCACAAGGCTTGTTTTCCCATTAGGAAAGCTCCGTTCATGCGGCCTCGAGGATACCTGAAAAGCATTGTTGTTGCCGGGGATTTAGTCACTGCCTGCCTGCTTCTGCGAAGAAAATGAGTTTTCCCAAAAGAAACCTTGTGCTTCCAGTTCCTAGTTGGAAGCTCACCCTGCTCTGCTCTATAACTAAAGTGAAAGTCAAGGGGAGCACTAGCCTCGATGTAAGGCCCTGAATATCCTTATAAAACGCGAGGCATGCAGCAGCAGCTCCTTGAGGCCTTCAACGCTGTTCTCCTTTAGTTTCACGGTAGTAAGCTTTCCAAGACTTCAAGGAACCTTACTTCCACACCCGTTTCGGTAACAGAACACTGCATAGAGCCAGGAAGCTCTTGAACTCCGTGTATGCTCCGTGTCAACCTAGAAATTGGAGACTGATGGCACAAGGCTTGTTTTCCCAATAGGAAAGCTCCGTTCATGCGGCCTCGAGGATACCTGAAAAGCATTGTTGTTGCCGGGGATTTAGTCACTGCCTGCCTGCTTCTGTGAAGAAAATGAGTGTTCCTGAAAGAAACCTTATGCTTCCAGTTCCTAGTTGGAAGCTCACCCTGCTCTGCTCTATAACTAAATGAAAGTCAAGGGGAGCACTAGCCTCGAGGTAATGCCCTGAATATCCTTACAATACGGGAGGCATGCAGCAGCTCCATGAGGCCTTCAACGCTGTTCTGCTTTAGTTTAACGGTAGTAAGCCTGCCAAGACTCCTAGAGACCTTACTTAAGCACCCGTTTGGGTATCAGAAAACTGCCTAGAGCCAGGAAGCTTTGGTCCTGCGTGTATGCTGCCTATCAACTTACAAACTGGAGACTGACGTCACAAGGCTTGTTTGCCCATTAAGAAAGCTCCGTTCATGCGGCCTCGAATAAACCTGAAAAGCACTGTTGTTGCCAGGGTTTTTGTCACTGCCGGCATGGTTCTGAGAAGATATTGACTTCTCCGGGAAGAAACCTTGTGCTGCCAGTTCCTAGTTGGAAGATCACCCTGCTCTGCTCTATACCTAAAGTGAAAGTCAACGTGAGCCCAAGCCTCGAAGGAAGGCCCCGATTTGCCTTGCCAAACGGGAGGCGTGGAGCAGCGCCATGAGGCCTTCTTCACTGTTCTGCTTTAGTTTCACGGTAGTAAGCTTTTCAAGACTCCTAGGGCCCTTGCTTCAGCAACCGTTTCGGTGCCAGTACACTGAGTAGAGCCAAGAACCTCAGGGCCAGCTAAGCAACTTCAGCCCCGTAGGCCTTTGGGAACACCCCAGTGTTGGCTAGAGAAAGGCAACACACTGCACTCTTCCTTGGGAGAGCCAGATTACCTCAGCTATACACAGGATTCAGGAACACACTTCTAGAAGGTCCTCCATGCAATGGATGTAACCTCATTCTCCTAGCGGAACTCTATTGAGAAAAATACTCTGCTTCTAATCCCTTTTCACCTTTTACACTTAGAGTCAGGCATCCTCAAGGAGGTGGTCGGCTTGCATTCCAAGTAGAATTTCAGCACTGTTCTTGGTGGAACACTGCAGGTCTTTGGAAGAAGCACAGGCACCTAAGTCTCCCTCGCGCATCCTTAGTTTAGGCACTTTGCTGCACGCAGAGAAGCAGTCGTAGAAAAAAGTTGAATCAGGGAAAGCCCCAGTGGGTGTCCTGAATCTCTTTTGACTTGTTAGCATCAACATGTCCTTATGCTGCGTGTCAATCTGGAAATGTGAGACTGAGACACAAATCTTCTTTTCCCATTTTGAAAGCTCCACTCATGCAGTCTCGAAGCTACCTGAAAAGCACTGTTGTTACCGTGCTTTTAGTTACTGCCGGCATGGCTCAGAGAAGAAACTGAGTTTTCTGGAAAGAAACCTGGCGCTTCCAGTTCCTAGTTGGAAGCTCACCCTGCTCTCCTCTATAGCAAAAGTGAACGTCAACGTGAGCACTAACCTCCAAGTAAGGCCCTGATTATCCTGGCAAATCGGGAGGCATGCCGCAGCTCCATGAGGCCTTCATCGCTCTTCTGCTTTAGTTTCACGGTAGTAAGCTTCCCAAGACTCCTAGGAAGCTTGCTTCAGCACCCGTTTCGGTAACAGAACACTGCCTAGAGCCAGGAAGCTCTGGTCCTCCGTGTATGCTGCGTGTCAACCTAGAAATTGGAGACTGATGGCACAAGGCTTGTTTTCCCATTAGGAAAGCTCCGTTCATGCGGCCTCGAGGATACCTGAAAAGCATTGTTGTTGCCGGGGATTTAGTCACTGCCTGCCTGCTTCTGCGAAGAAAATGAGTTTTCCCAAAAGAAACCTTGTGCTTCCAGTTCCTAGTTGGAAGCTCACCCTGCTCTGCTCTATAACTAAAGTGAAAGTCAAGGGGAGCACTAGCCTCGATGTAAGGCCCTGAATATCCTTATAAAACGCGAGGCATGCAGCAGCAGCTCCTTGAGGCCTTCAACGCTGTTCTCCTTTAGTTTCACGGTAGTAAGCTTTCCAAGACTTCAAGGAACCTTACTTCCACACCCGTTTCGGTAACAGAACACTGCATAGAGCCAGGAAGCTCTTGAACTCCGTGTATGCTCCGTGTCAACCTAGAAATTGGAGACTGATGGCACAAGGCTTGTTTTCCCAATAGGAAAGCTCCGTTCATGCGGCCTCGAGGATACCTGAAAAGCATTGTTGTTGCCGGGGATTTAGTCACTGCCTGCCTGCTTCTGTGAAGAAAATGAGTGTTCCTGAAAGAAACCTTATGCTTCCAGTTCCTAGTTGGAAGCTCACCCTGCTCTGCTCTATAACTAAATGAAAGTCAAGGGGAGCACTAGCCTCGAGGTAATGCCCTGAATATCCTTACAATACGGGAGGCATGCAGCAGCTCCATGAGGCCTTCAACGCTGTTCTGCTTTAGTTTAACGGTAGTAAGCCTGCCAAGACTCCTAGAGACCTTACTTAAGCACCCGTTTGGGTATCAGAAAACTGCCTAGAGCCAGGAAGCTTTGGTCCTGCGTGTATGCTGCCTATCAACTTACAAACTGGAGACTGACGTCACAAGGCTTGTTTGCCCATTAAGAAAGCTCCGTTCATGCGGCCTCGAATAAACCTGAAAAGCACTGTTGTTGCCAGGGTTTTTGTCACTGCCGGCATGGTTCTGAGAAGATATTGACTTCTCCGGGAAGAAACCTTGTGCTGCCAGTTCCTAGTTGGAAGCTCACCCTGCTCTGCTCTATACCTAAAGTGAAAGTCAACGTGAGCCCAAGCCTCGAAGGAAGGCCCTGATTTGCCTTGCCAAACGGGAGGCATGGAGCAGCGCCATGAGGCCTTCTTCACTGTTCTGCTTTAGTTTCACGGTAGTAAGCTTTTCAAGACTGCTAGGGCCCTCTCTTCAGCAACCGTTTCGGTACCAGTACACTGAGTAGAGCCAAGAACCTCAGGGCCAGCTAAGCAACTTCAGCCCCGTAGGCCTTTGGGAACACCCCAGTGTTGGCTAGAGAAAGGCAACACACTGCACTCTTCCTTGGGAGAGCCAGATTACCTCAGCTATACACAGGATTCAGGAACACACTTCTAGAAGGTCCTCCATGCAATGGATGTAACCTCATTCTCCTAGCGGAACTCTATTGAGAAAAATACTCTGCTTCTAATCCCTTTTCACCTTTTACACTTAGAGTCAGGCATCCTCAAGGAGGTGGTCGGCTTGCATTCCAAGTAGAATTTCAGCACTGTTCTTGGTGGAACACTGCAGGTCTTTGGAAGAAGCACAGGCACCTAAGTCTCCCTGGCGCATCCTTAGTTTAGGCGCTTTGCTGCACGCAGAGAAGCAGTCGTAGAAAAAAGTTGAATCAGGGAAAGCCCCAGTGGGTTTCCTGAATCTCTTTTGACTTGTTAGCATCAACATGTCCTTATGCTGCGTGTCAATCTGGAAATGTGAGACTGAGACACAAATCTTGTTTTCCCATTTTGAAAGCTCCACTCATGCAGTCTCGAAGCTACCTGAAAAGCACTGTTGTTACCGTGCTTTTAGTTACTGCCGGCATGGCTCAGAGAAGAAACTGAGTTTTCTGGAAAGAAACCTTGCGCTTCCAGTTCCTAGTTGGAAGCTCACCCTGCTCTCCTCTATAGCAAAAGTGAACGTCAACGTGAGCACTAACCTCCAAGTAAGGCCCTGATTATCCTGGCAAATCGGGAGGCATGCAGCAGCTCCATGAGGCCTTCATCGCAGTTCTGCTTTAGTTTCACGGTAGTAAGCTTCCCAAGACTCCTAGGAAGCTTGCTTCAGCACCCGTTTCGGTAACAGAACACTGCCTAGAGCCAGGAAGCTCTGGTCCTCCGTGTATGCCGCGTGTCAACCTAGAAATTGGAGACTGATGGCACAAGGCTTGTTTTCCCATTAGGAAAGCTCCGTTCATGCGGCCTCGAGGATACCTGAAAAGCATTGTTGTTGCCGGGGATTTAGTCACTGCCTGCCTGCTTCTGCGAAGAAAATGAGTTTTCCCAAAAGAAACCTTGTGCTTCCAGTTCCTAGTTGGAAGCTCACCCTGCTCTGCTCTATAACTAAAGTGAAAGTCAAGGGGAGCACTAGCCTCGATGTAAGGCCCTGAATATCCTTATAAAACGCGAGGCATGCAGCAGCAGCTCCTTGAGGCCTTCAACGCTGTTCTCCTTTAGTTTCACGGTAGTAAGCTTTCCAAGACTTCAAGGAACCTTACTTCAACACCCGTTTCGGTAACAGAACACTGCATAGAGCCAGGAAGCTCTTGAACTCCGTGTATGCTCCGTGTCAACCTAGAAATTGGAGACTGATGGCACAAGGCTTGTTTTCCCAATAGGAAAGCTCCGTTCATGCGGCCTCGAGGATACCTGAAAAGCATTGTTGTTGCCGGGGATTTAGTCACTGCCTGCCTGCTTCTGTGAAGAAAATGAGTTTTCCTGAAAGAAACCTTATGCTTCCAGTTCCTAGTTGGAAGCTCATCCTGCTCTGCTCTATAACTAAATGAAAGTCAAGGGGAGCACTAGCCTCGAGGTAATGCCCTGAATATCCTTACAATACGGGAGGCATGCAGCAGCTCCATGAGGCCTTCAACGCTGTTCTGCTTTAGTTTAACGGTAGTAAGCCTGCCAAGACTCCTAGAGACCTTACTTAAGCACCCGTTTGGGTATCAGAAAACTGCCTAGAGCCAGGAAGCTTTGGTCCTGCGTGTATGCTGCCTATCAACTTACAAACTGGAGACTGACGTCACAAGGCTTGTTTGCCCATTAAGAAAGCTCCGTTCATGCGGCCTCGAATAAACCTGAAAAGCACTGTTGTTGCCAGGGTTTTTGTCACTGCCGGCATGGTTCTGAGAAGATATTGACTTCTCCGGGAAGAAACCTTGTGCTGCCAGTTCCTAGTTGGAAGCTCACCCTGCTCTGCTCTATACCTAAAGTGAAAGTCAACGTGAGCCCAAGCCTCGAAGGAAGGCCCTGATTTGCCTTGCCAAACGGGAGGCATGGAGCAGCGCCATGAGGCCTTCTTCACTGTTCTGCTTTAGTTTCACGGTAGTAAGCTTTTCAAGACTGCTAGGGCCCTCTCTTCAGCAACCGTTTCGGTACCAGTACACTGAGTAGAGCCAAGAACCTCAGGGCCAGCTAAGCAACTTCAGCCCCGTAGGCCTTTGGGAACACCCCAGTGTTGGCTAGAGAAAGGCAACACACTGCACTCTTCCTTGGGAGAGTTAGATTACCTCAGCTATACACAAGATTCAGGAACACACTTCTAGAAGGTCCTCCATGCAATGGATGTAACCTCCTTCTCCTAGCTGAACTCTATTGAGAAAAACACTCTGCTTCTAATCCCTTTTCACCTTTTACACTTAGAGTCAGGCATCCTCAAGGAGGTGGTCGGCTTGCATTCCAAGTAGAATTTCAGCACTGTTCTTGGTGGAACACTGCAGGTCTTTGGAAGAAGCACAGGCACCTAAGTCTCCCTGGCGCATCCTTAGTTTAGGCGCTTTGCTGCACGCAGAGAAGCAGTCGTAGAAAAAAGTTGAATCAGGGAAAGCCCCAGTGGGTGTCCTGAATCTCTTTTGACTTGTTAGCATCAACATGTCCTTATGCTGCGTGTCAATCTGGAAATGTGAGACTGAGACACAAATCTTGTTTTCCCATTTTGAAAGCTCCACTCATGCAGTCTCGAAGCTACCTGAAAAGCACTGTTGTTACCGTGCTTTTAGTTACTGCCGGCATGGCTCAGAGAAGAAACTGAGTTTTCTGGAAAGAAACCTTGCGCTTCCAGTTCCTAGTTGGAAGCTCACCCTGCTCTCCTCTATAGCAAAAGTGAACGTCAACGTGAGCACTAACCTCCAAGTAAGGCCCTGATTATCCTGGCAAATCGGGAGGCATGCAGCAGCTCCATGAGGCCTTCATCGCAGTTCTGCTTTAGTTTCACGGTAGTAAGCTTCCCAAGACTCCTAGGAAGCTTGCTTCAGCACCCGTTTCGGTAACAGAACACTGCCTAGAGCCAGGAAGCTCTGGTCCTCCGTGTATGCCGCGTGTCAACCTAGAAATTGGAGACTGATGGCACAAGGCTTGTTTTCCCATTAGGAAAGCTCCGTTCATGCGGCCTCGAGGATACCTGAAAAGCATTGTTGTTGCCGGGGATTTAGTCACTGCCTGCCTGCTTCTGCGAAGAAAATGAGTTTTCCCAAAAGAAACCTTGTGCTTCCAGTTCCTAGTTGGAAGCTCACCCTGCTCTGCTCTATAACTAAAGTGAAAGTCAAGGGGAGCACTAGCCTCGATGTAAGGCCCTGAATATCCTTATAAAACGCGAGGCATGCAGCAGCAGCTCCTTGAGGCCTTCAACGCCGTTCTCCTTTAGTTTCACGGTAGTAAGCTTTCCAAGACTTCAAGGAACCTTACTTCAACACCCGTTTCGGTAACAGAACACTGCATAGAGCCAGGAAGCTCTTGAACTCCGTGTATGCTCCGTGTCAACCTAGAAATTGGAGACTGATGGCACAAGGCTTGTTTTCCCAATAGGAAAGCTCCGTTCATGCGGCCTCGAGGATACCTGAAAAGCATTGTTGTTGCCGGGGATTTAGTCACTGCCTGCCTGCTTCTGTGAAGAAAATGAGTTTTCCTGAAAGAAACCTTATGCTTCCAGTTCCTAGTTGGAAGCTCACCCTGCTCTGCTCTATAACTAAATGAAAGTCAAGGGGAGCACTAGCCTCGAGGTAATGCCCTGAATATCCTTACAATACGGGAGGCATGCAGCAGCTCCATGAGGCCTTCAACGCTGTTCTGCTTTAGTTTAACGGTAGTAAGCCTGCCAAGACTCCTAGAGACCTTACTTAAGCACCCGTTTGGGTATCAGAAAACTGCCTAGAACCAGGAAGCTTTGGTCCTGCGTGTATGCTGCCTATCAACTTACAAACTGGAGACTGACGTCACAAGGCTTGTTTGCCCATTAAGAAAGCTCCGTTCATGCGGCCTCGAATAAACCTGAAAAGCACTGTTGTTGCCAGGGTTTTTGTCACTGCCGGCATGGTTCTGAGAAGATATTGACTTCTCCGGGAAGAAACCTTGTGCTGCCAGTTCCTAGTTGGAAGCTCACCCTGCTCTGCTCTATACCTAAAGTGAAAGTCAACATGAGCCCAAGCCTCGAAGGAAGGCCCTGATTTGCCTTGCCAAACGGGAGATATGGAGCAGCGCCATGAGGCCTTCTTCACTGTTCTGCTTTAGTTTCACGGTAGTAAGCTTTTCAAGACTGCTAGGGCCCTCTCTTCAGCAACCGTTTCGGTACCAGTACACTGAGTAGAGCCAAGAACCTCAGGGCCAGCTAAGCAACTTCAGCCCCGTAGGCCTTTGGGAACACCCCAGTGTTGGCTAGAGAAAGGCAACACACTGCACTCTTCCTTGGGAGAGCCAGATTACCTCAGCTATACACAGGATTCAGGAACACACTTCTAGAAGGTCCTCCATGCAATGGATGTAACCTCATTCTCCTAGCGGAACTCTATTGAGAAAAATACTCTGCTTCTAATCCCTTTTCACCTTTTACACTTAGAGTCAGGCATCCTCAAGGAGGTGGTCGGCTTGCATTCCAAGTAGAATTTCAGCACTGTTCTTGGTGGAACACTGCAGGTCTTTGGAAGAAGCACAGGCACCTAAGTCTCCCTGGCGCATCCTTAGTTTAGGCGCTTTGCTGCACGCAGAGAAGCAGTCGTAGAAAAAAGTTGAATCAGGGAAAGCTCCAGTGGGTTTCCTGAATCTCTTTTGACTTGTTAGCATCAACATGTCCTTATGCTGCGTGTCAATCTGGAAATGTGAGACTGAGACACAAATCTTGTTTTCCCATTTTGAAAGCTCCACTCATGCAGTCTCGAAGCTACCTGAAAAGCACTGTTGTTACCGTGCTTTTAGTTACTGCCGGCATGGCTCAGAGAAGAAACTGAGTTTTCTGGAAAGAAACCTTGCGCTTCCAGTTCCTAGTTGGAAGCTCACCCTGCTCTCCTCTATAGCAAAAGTGAACGTCAACGTGAGCACTAACCTCCAAGTAAGGCCCTGATTATCCTGGCAAATCGGGAGGCATGCAGCAGCTCCATGAGGCCTTCATCGCAGTTCTGCTTTAGTTTCACGGTAGTAAGCTTCCCAAGACTCCTAGGAAGCTTGCTTCAGCACCCGTTTCGGTAACAGAACACTGCCTAGAGCCAGGAAGCTCTGGTCCTCCGTGTATGCCGCGTGTCAACCTAGAAATTGGAGACTGATGGCACAAGGCTTGTTTTCCCATTAGGAAAGCTCCGTTCATGCGGCCTCGAGGATACCTGAAAAGCATTGTTGTTGCCGGGGATTTAGTCACTGCCTGCCTGCTTCTGCGAAGAAAATGAGTTTTCCCAAAAGAAACCTTGTGCTTCCAGTTCCTAGTTGGAAGCTCACCCTGCTCTGCTCTATAACTAAAGTGAAAGTCAAGGGGAGCACTAGCCTCGATGTAAGGCCCTGAATATCCTTATAAAACGCGAGGCATGCAGCAGCAGCTCCTTGAGGCCTTCAACGCTGTTCTCCTTTAGTTTCACGGTAGTAAGCTTTCCAAGACTTCAAGGAACCTTACTTCAACACCCGTTTCGGTAACAGAACACTGCATAGAGCCAGGAAGCTCTTGAACTCCGTGTATGCTCCGTGTCAACCTAGAAATTGGAGACTGATGGCACAAGGCTTGTTTTCCCAATAGGAAAGCTCCGTTCATGCGGCCTCGAGGATACCTGAAAAGCATTGTTGTTGCCGGGGATTTAGTCACTGCCTGCCTGCTTCTGTGAAGAAAATGAGTTTTCCTGAAAGAAACCTTATGCTTCCAGTTCCTAGTTGGAAGCTCATCCTGCTCTGCTCTATAACTAAATGAAAGTCAAGGGGAGCACTAGCCTCGAGGTAATGCCCTGAATATCCTTACAATACGGGAGGCATGCAGCAGCTCCATGAGGCCTTCAACGCTGTTCTGCTTTAGTTTAACGGTAGTAAGCCTGCCAAGACTCCTAGAGACCTTACTTAAGCACCCGTTTGGGTATCAGAAAACTGCCTAGAGCCAGGAAGCTTTGGTCCTGCGTGTATGCTGCCTATCAACTTACAAACTGGAGACTGACGTCACAAGGCTTGTTTGCCCATTAAGAAAGCTCCGTTCATGCGGCCTCGAATAAACCTGAAAAGCACTGTTGTTGCCAGGGTTTTTGTCACTGCCGGCATGGTTCTGAGAAGATATTGACTTCTCCGGGAAGAAACCTTGTGCTGCCAGTTCCTAGTTGGAAGCTCACCCTGCTCTGCTCTATACCTAAAGTGAAAGTCAACGTGAGCCCAAGCCTCGAAGGAAGGCCCTGATTTGCCTTGCCAAACGGGAGGCATGGAGCAGCGCCATGAGGCCTTCTTCACTGTTCTGCTTTAGTTTCACGGTAGTAAGCTTTTCAAGACTGCTAGGGCCCTCTCTTCAGCAACCGTTTCGGTACCAGTACACTGAGTAGAGCCAAGAACCTCAGGGCCAGCTAAGCAACTTCAGCCCCGTAGGCCTTTGGGAACACCCCAGTGTTGGCTAGAGAAAGGCAACACACTGCACTCTTCCTTGGGAGAGTTAGATTACCTCAGCTATACACAAGATTCAGGAACACACTTCTAGAAGGTCCTCCATGCAATGGATGTAACCTCCTTCTCCTAGCTGAACTCTATTGAGAAAAACACTCTGCTTCTAATCCCTTTTCACCTTTTACACTTAGAGTCAGGCATCCTCAAGGAGGTGGTCGGCTTGCATTCCAAGTAGAATTTCAGCACTGTTCTTGGTGGAACACTGCAGGTCTTTGGAAGAAGCACAGGCACCTAAGTCTCCCTGGCGCATCCTTAGTTTAGGCGCTTTGCTGCACGCAGAGAAGCAGTCGTAGAAAAAAGTTGAATCAGGGAAAGCCCCAGTGGGTGTCCTGAATCTCTTTTGACTTGTTAGCATCAACATGTCCTTATGCTGCGTGTCAATCTGGAAATGTGAGACTGAGACACAAATCTTGTTTTCCCATTTTGAAAGCTCCACTCATGCAGTCTCGAAGCTACCTGAAAAGCACTGTTGTTACCGTGCTTTTAGTTACTGCCGGCATGGCTCAGAGAAGAAACTGAGTTTTCTGGAAAGAAACCTTGCGCTTCCAGTTCCTAGTTGGAAGCTCACCCTGCTCTCCTCTATAGCAAAAGTGAACGTCAACGTGAGCACTAACCTCCAAGTAAGGCCCTGATTATCCTGGCAAATCGGGAGGCATGCAGCAGCTCCATGAGGCCTTCATCGCAGTTCTGCTTTAGTTTCACGGTAGTAAGCTTCCCAAGACTCCTAGGAAGCTTGCTTCAGCACCCGTTTCGGTAACAGAACACTGCCTAGAGCCAGGAAGCTCTGGTCCTCCGTGTATGCCGCGTGTCAACCTAGAAATTGGAGACTGATGGCACAAGGCTTGTTTTCCCATTAGGAAAGCTCCGTTCATGCGGCCTCGAGGATACCTGAAAAGCATTGTTGTTGCCGGGGATTTAGTCACTGCCTGCCTGCTTCTGCGAAGAAAATGAGTTTTCCCAAAAGAAACCTTGTGCTTCCAGTTCCTAGTTGGAAGCTCACCCTGCTCTGCTCTATAACTAAAGTGAAAGTCAAGGGGAGCACTAGCCTCGATGTAAGGCCCTGAATATCCTTATAAAACGCGAGGCATGCAGCAGCAGCTCCTTGAGGCCTTCAACGCCGTTCTCCTTTAGTTTCACGGTAGTAAGCTTTCCAAGACTTCAAGGAACCTTACTTCAACACCCGTTTCGGTAACAGAACACTGCATAGAGCCAGGAAGCTCTTGAACTCCGTGTATGCTCCGTGTCAACCTAGAAATTGGAGACTGATGGCACAAGGCTTGTTTTCCCAATAGGAAAGCTCCGTTCATGCGGCCTCGAGGATACCTGAAAAGCATTGTTGTTGCCGGGGATTTAGTCACTGCCTGCCTGCTTCTGTGAAGAAAATGAGTTTTCCTGAAAGAAACCTTATGCTTCCAGTTCCTAGTTGGAAGCTCACCCTGCTCTGCTCTATAACTAAATGAAAGTCAAGGGGAGCACTAGCCTCGAGGTAATGCCCTGAATATCCTTACAATACGGGAGGCATGCAGCAGCTCCATGAGGCCTTCAACGCTGTTCTGCTTTAGTTTAACGGTAGTAAGCCTGCCAAGACTCCTAGAGACCTTACTTAAGCACCCGTTTGGGTATCAGAAAACTGCCTAGAACCAGGAAGCTTTGGTCCTGCGTGTATGCTGCCTATCAACTTACAAACTGGAGACTGACGTCACAAGGCTTGTTTGCCCATTAAGAAAGCTCCGTTCATGCGGCCTCGAATAAACCTGAAAAGCACTGTTGTTGCCAGGGTTTTTGTCACTGCCGGCATGGTTCTGAGAAGATATTGACTTCTCCGGGAAGAAACCTTGTGCTGCCAGTTCCTAGTTGGAAGCTCACCCTGCTCTGCTCTATACCTAAAGTGAAAGTCAACATGAGCCCAAGCCTCGAAGGAAGGCCCTGATTTGCCTTGCCAAACGGGAGATATGGAGCAGCGCCATGAGGCCTTCTTCACTGTTCTGCTTTAGTTTCACGGTAGTAAGCTTTTCAAGACTGCTAGGGCCCTCTCTTCAGCAACCGTTTCGGTACCAGTACACTGAGTAGAGCCAAGAACCTCAGGGCCAGCTAAGCAACTTCAGCCCCGTAGGCCTTTGGGAACACCCCAGTGTTGGCTAGAGAAAGGCAACACACTGCACTCTTCCTTGGGAGAGCCAGATTACCTCAGCTATACACAAGATTCAGGAACACACTTCTAGAAGGTCCTCCATGCAATGGATGTAACCTCCTTCTCCTAGCTGAACTCTATTGAGAAAAACACTCTGCTTCTAATCCCTTTTCACCTTTTACAGTTAGAGTCACGCATCCTCAAGGAGGTGGTCGGCTTGCATTCCAAGTAGAATTTCAGCACTGTTCTTGGTGGAACACTGCAGGTCTTTGGAAGAAGCACAGGCACCTAAGTCTCCCTGGCGCATCCTTAGTTTAGGCGCTTTGCTGCACGCAGAGAAGCAGTCGTAGAAAAAAGTTGAATCAGGGAAAGCCCCAGTGGGTTTCCTGAATCTCTTTTGACTTGTTAGCATCAACATGTCCTTATGCTGCGTGTCAATCTGGAAATGTGAGACTGAGACACAAATCTTGTTTTCCCATTTTGAAAGCTCCACTCATGCAGTCTCGAAGCTACCTGAAAAGCACTGTTGTTACCGTGCTTTTAGTTACTGCCGGCATGGCTCAGAGAAGAAACTGAGTTTTCTGGAAAGAAACCTTGCGCTTCCAGTTCCTAGTTGGAAGCTCACCCTGCTCTCCTCTATAGCAAAAGTGAACGTCAACGTGAGCACTAACCTCCAAGTAAGGCCCTGATTATCCTGGCAAATCGGGAGGCATGCAGCAGCTCCATGAGGCCTTCATCGCAGTTCTGCTTTAGTTTCACGGTAGTAAGCTTCCCAAGACTCCTAGGAAGCTTGCTTCAGCACCCGTTTCGGTAACAGAACACTGCCTAGAGCCAGGAAGCTCTGGTCCTCCGTGTATGCCGCGTGTCAACCTAGAAATTGGAGACTGATGGCACAAGGCTTGTTTTCCCATTAGGAAAGCTCCGTTCATGCGGCCTCGAGGATACCTGAAAAGCATTGTTGTTGCCGGGGATTTAGTCACTGCCTGCCTGCTTCTGCGAAGAAAATGAGTTTTCCCAAAAGAAACCTTGTGCTTCCAGTTCCTAGTTGGAAGCTCACCCTGCTCTGCTCTATAACTAAAGTGAAAGTCAAGGGGAGCACTAGCCTCGATGTAAGGCCCTGAATATCCTTATAAAACGCGAGGCATGCAGCAGCAGCTCCTTGAGGCCTTCAACGCTGTTCTCCTTTAGTTTCACGGTAGTAAGCTTCCCAAGACTCCTAGGAACCTTGCTTCAGCACCCGTTTCGGTAACAGAACACTGCCTAGAGCCAGGAAGCTCTGGTCCTCCGTGTATGCTGCGTGTCAACCTAGAAATTGGAGACTGATGGCACAAGGCATGTTTTCCCAGTAGGAAAGCTCCGTTCATGCGGCCTCGAGGATACCTGAAAAGCATTGTTGTTGCCGGGGATTTAGTCACTGAGTGCCTGCTTCTGCGAAGAAAATGAGTTTTCCTGAAAGAAACCTTGTGCTGCCAGTTCCTAGTTGGAAGCTCACCCTGCTCTGCTCTATACCTAAAGTGAAAGTCAACGTGAGCCCAAGCCTGGAAGGAAGGCCCTGATTTGCCTTGCCAAACGGGAGGCATGGAGCAGCGCCATGAGGCCTTCTTCACTGTTCTGCTTTAGTTTCACGGTAGTAAGCTTTTCAAGACTCCTAGGGCCCTCTCTTCAGCAACCGTTTCGGTAACAGTACACTGAGTAGAGCCAAGAACCTCAGGGCCAGCTAAGCAACTTCAGCCCCGTAGGCCTTTGGGAACACCCCAGTGTTGGCTAGAGAAAGGCAACACACTGCACTCTTCCTTGGGAGAGCCAGATTACCTCAGCTATACACAAGATTCAGGAACACACTTCTAGAAGGTCCTCCATGCAATGGATGTAACCTCCTTCTCCTAGCTGAACTCTATTGAGAAAAACACTCTGCTTCTAATCCCTTTTCACCTTTTACACTTAGAGTCAGGCATCCTCAAGGAGGTGGTCGGCTTGCATTCCAAGTAGAATTTCAGCACTGTTCTTGGTGGAACACTGCAGGTCTTTGGAAGAAGCACAGGCACCTAAGTCTCCCTCGCGCATCCTTAGTTTAGGCACTTTGCTGCACGCAGAGAAGCAGTCGTAGAAAAAAGTTGAATCAGGGAAAGCCCCAGTGGGTGTCCTGAATCTCTTTTGACTTGTTAGCATCAACATGTCCTTATGCTGCGTGTCAATCTGGAAATGTGAGACTGAGACACAAATCTTGTTTTCCCATTTTGAAAGCTCCACTCATGCAGTCTCGAAGCTACCTGAAAAGCACTGTTGTTACCGTGCTTTTAGTTACTGCCGGCATGGCTCAGAGAAGAAACTGAGTTTTCTCGAAAGAAACCTTGTGCTTCCAGTTCCTAGTTGGAAACTCACCCTGGTCTCCTCTATAGCAAAATTGAACGTCAACGTGAGCACTAACCTCCAAGTAAGGCCCTGATTATCCTTGCAAATCGGGAGGCATGCAGCAGCTCCATGAGGCCTTCATCGCGGTTCTGCTTTAGTTTCACGGTAGTAAGCTTCCCAAGACTCCTAGGAAGCTTGCTTCAGCACCCGTTTCGGTAACAGAACACTGCCTAGAGCCAGGAAGCTCTGGTCCTCCGTGTATGCTGCGTGTCAACCTAGAAATTGGAGACTGATGGCACAAGGCTTGTTTTCCCATTAGAAAAGCTCCGTTCATGCGGCCTCGAGGATACCTGAAAAGCATTGTTGTTGCCGGGGATTTAGTCACTGCCTGCCTGCTTCTGTGAAGAAAATGAGTTTTCCTGAAAGAAACCTTATGCTTCCAGTTCCTAGTTGGAAGCTCACCCTGCTCTGCTCTATAACTAAATGAAAGTCAAGGGGAGCACTAGCCTCGAGGTAATGCCCTGAATATCCTTACAATACGGGAGGCATGCAGCAGCTCCATGAGGCCTTCAACGCTGTTCTGCTTTAGTTTAACGGTAGTAAGCCTGCCAAGACTCCTAGAGACCTTACTTAAGCACCCGTTTGGGTATCAGAAAACTGCCTAGAGCCAGGAAGCTTTGGTCCTGCGTGTATGCTGCCTATCAACTTACAAACTGGAGACTGACGTCACAAGGCTTGTTTGCCCATTAAGAAAGCTCCGTTCATGCGGCCTCGAATAAACCTGAAAAGCACTGTTGTTGCCAGGGTTTTTGTCACTGCCGGCATGGTTCTGAGAAGATATTGACTTCTCCGGGAAGAAACCTTGTGCTGCCAGTTCCTAGTTGGAAGCTCACCCTGCTCTGGCTCTATACCTAAAGTGAAAGTCAACGTGAGCCCAAGCCTCGAAGGAAGGCCCTGATTTGCCTTGCCAAACAGGAGGCATGGAGCAGCGCCATGAGGCCTTCTTCACTGTTCTGCTTTAGTTTCACGGTAGTAAGCTTTTCAAGACTGCTAGGGCCCTCTCTTCAGCAACCGTTTCGGTAACAGTACACTGAGTAGAGCCAAGAACCTCAGGGCCAGCTAAGCAACTTCAGCCCCGTAGGCCTTTGGGAACACCCCAGTGTTGGCTAGAGAAAGGCAACACACTGCACTCTTCCTTGGGAGAGCCAGATTACCTCAGCTATACACAAGATTCAGGAACACACTTCTAGAAGGTCCTCCATGCAATGGATGTAACCTCCTTCTCCTAGCTGAACTCTATTGAGAAAAACACTCTGCTTCTAATCCCTTTTCACCTTTTACACTTAGAGTCAGGCATCCTCAAGGAGGTGGTCGGCTTGCATTCCAAGTAGAATTTCAGCACTGTTCTTGGTGGAACACTGCAGGTCTTTGGAAGAAGCACAGGCACCTAAGTCTCCCTGGCGCATCCTTAGTTTAGGCGCTTTGCTGCACGCAGAGAAGCAGTCGTAGAAAAAAGTTGAATCAGGGAAAGCCCCAGTGGGTGTCCTGAATCTCTTTTGACTTGTTAGCATCAACATGTCCTTATGCTGCGTGTCAATCTGGAAATGTGAGACTGAGACACAAATCTTGTTTTCCCATTTTGAAAGCTCCACTCATGCAGTCTCGAAGCTACCTGAAAAGCACTGTTGTTACCGTGCTTTTAGTTACTGCCGGCATGGCTCAGAGAAGAAACTGAGTTTTCTGGAAAGAAACCTTGCGCTTCCAGTTCCTAGTTGGAAGCTCACCCTGCTCTCCTCTATAGCAAAAGTGAACGTCAACGTGAGCACTAACCTCCAAGTAAGGCCCTGATTATCCTGGCAAATCGGGAGGCATGCAGCAGCTCCATGAGGCCTTCATCGCTCTTCTGCTTTAGTTTCACGGTAGTAAGCTTCCCAAGACTCCTAGGAAGCTTGCTTCAGCACCCGTTTCGGTAACAGAACACTGCCTAGAGCCAGGAAGCTCTGGTCCTCCGTGTATGCCGCGTGTCAACCTAGAAATTGGAGACTGATGGCACAAGGCTTGTTTTCCCATTAGGAAAGCTCCGTTCATGCGGCCTCGAGGATACCTGAAAAGCATTGTTGTTGCCGGGGATTTAGTCACTGCCTGCCTGCTTCTGCGAAGAAAATGAGTTTTCCCAAAAGAAACCTTGTGCTTCCAGTTCCTAGTTGGAAGCTCACCCTGCTCTGCTCTATAACTAAAGTGAAAGTCAAGGGGAGCACTAGCCTCGATGTAAGGCCCTGAATATCCTTATAAAACGCGAGGCATGCAGCAGCAGCTCCTTGAGGCCTTCAACGCCGTTCTCCTTTAGTTTCACGGTAGTAAGCTTTCCAAGACTTCAAGGAACCTTACTTCAACACCCGTTTCGGTAACAGAACACTGCATAGAGCCAGGAAGCTCTTGAACTCCGTGTATGCTCCGTGTCAACCTAGAAATTGGAGACTGATGGCACAAGGCTTGTTTTCCCAATAGGAAAGCTCCGTTCATGCGGCCTCGAGGATACCTGAAAAGCATTGTTGTTGCCGGGGATTTAGTCACTGCCTGCCTGCTTCTGTGAAGAAAATGAGTTTTCCTGAAAGAAACCTTATGCTTCCAGTTCCTAGTTGGAAGCTCACCCTGCTCTGCTCTATAACTAAATGAAAGTCAAGGGGAGCACTAGCCTCGAGGTAATGCCCTGAATATCCTTACAATACGGGAGGCATGCAGCAGCTCCATGAGGCCTTCAACGCTGTTCTGCTTTAGTTTAACGGTAGTAAGCCTGCCAAGACTCCTAGAGACCTTACTTAAGCACCCGTTTGGGTATCAGAAAACTGCCTAGAGCCAGGAAGCTTTGGTCCTGCGTGTATGCTGCCTATCAACTTACAAACTGGAGACTGACGTCACAAGGCTTGTTTGCCCATTAAGAAAGCTCCGTTCATGCGGCCTCGAATAAACCTGAAAAGCACTGTTGTTGCCAGGGTTTTTGTCACTGCCTGCATGGTTCTGAGAAGATATTGACTTCTCCGGGAAGAAACCTTGTGCTGCCAGTTCCTAGTTGGAAGCTCACCCTGCTCTGCTCTATACCTAAAGTGAAAGTCAACGTGAGCCCAAGCCTCGAAGGAAGGCCCTGATTTGCCTTGCCAAACGGGAGGCATGGAGCAGCGCCATGAGGCCTTCTTCACTCTTCTGCTTTAGTTTCACGGTAGTAAGCTTTTCAAGACTGCTAGGGCCCTCTCTTCAGCAACCGTTTCGGTACCAGTACACTGAGTAGAGCCAAGAACCTCAGGGCCAGCTAAGCAACTTCAGCCCCGTAGGCCTTTGGGAACACCCCAGTGTTGGCTAGAGAAAGGCAACACACTGCACTCTTCCTTGGGAGAGCCAGATTACCTCAGCTATACACAAGATTCAGGAACACACTTCTAGAAGGTCCTCCATGCAATGGATGTAACCTCCTTCTCCTAGCTGAACTCTATTGAGAAAAACACTCTGCTTCTAATCCCTTTTCACCTTTTACACTTAGAGTCAGGCATCCTCAAGGAGGTGGTCGGCTTGCATTCCAAGTAGAATTTCAGCACTGTTCTTGGTGGAACACTGCAGGTCTTTGGAAGAAGCACAGGCACCTAAGTCTCCCTGGCGCATCCTTAGTTTAGGCGCTTTGCTGCACGCAGAGAAGCAGTCGTAGAAAAAAGTTGAATCAGGGAAAGCCCCAGTGGGTGTCCTGAATCTCTTTTGACTTGTTAGCATCAACATGTCCTTATGCTGCGTGTCAATCTGGAAATGTGAGACTGAGACACAAATCTTGTTTTCCCATTTTGAAAGCTCCACTCATGCAGTCTCGAAGCTACCTGAAAAGCACTGTTGTTACCGTGCTTTTAGTTACTGCCGGCATGGCTCAGAGAAGAAACTGAGTTTTCTGGAAAGAAACCTTGCGCTCTCAGTTCCTAGTTGGAAGCTCACCCTGCTCTCCTCTATAGCAAAAGTGAACGTCAACGTGAGCACTAACCTCCAAGTAAGGCCCTGATTATCCTGGCAAATCGGGAGGCATGCAGCAGCTCCATGAGGCCTTCATCGCAGTTCTGCTTTAGTTTCACGGTAGTAAGCTTCCCAAGACTCCTAGGAAGCTTGCTTCAGCACCCGTTTCGGTAACAGAACACTGCCTAGAGCCAGGAAGCTCTGGTCCTCCGTGTATGCCGCGTGTCAACCTAGAAATTGGAGACTGATGGCACAAGGCTTGTTTTCCCATTAGGAAAGCTCCGTTCATGCGGCCTCGAGGATACCTGAAAAGCATTGTTGTTGCCGGGGATTTAGTCACTGCCTGCCTGCTTCTGCGAGAAAATGAGTTTTCCCAAAAGAAACCTTGTGCTTCCAGTTCCTAGTTGGAAGCTCACCCTGCTCTGCTCTATAACTAAAGTGAAAGTCAAGGGGAGCACTAGCCTCGATGTAAGGCCCTGAATATCCTTATAAAACGCGAGGCATGCAGCAGCAGCTCCTTGAGGCCTTCAACGCCGTTCTCCTTTAGTTTCACGGTAGTAAGCTTTCCAAGACTTCAAGGAACCTTACTTCAACACCCGTTTCGGTAACAGAACACTGCATAGAGCCAGGAAGCTCTTGAACTCCGTGTATGCTCCGTGTCAACCTAGAAATTGGAGACTGATGGCACAAGGCTTGTTTTCCCAATAGGAAAGCTCGTTCATGCGGCCTCGAGGATACCTGAAAAGCATTGTTGTTGCCGGGGATTTAGTCACTGCCTGCCTGCTTCTGTGAAGAAAATGAGTTTTCCTGAAAGAAACCTTATGCTTCCAGTTCCTAGTTGGAAGCTCACCCTGCTCTGCTCTATAACTAAATGAAAGTCAAGGGGAGCACTAGCCTCGAGTAATGCCCTGAATATCCTTACAATACGGGAGGCATGCAGCAGCTCCATGAGGCCTTCAACGCTGTTCTGCTTTAGTTTAACGGTAGTAAGCCTGCCAAGACTCCTAGAGACCTTACTTAAGCACCCGTTTGGGTATCAGAAAACTGCCTAGAACCAGGAAGCTTTGGTCCTGCGTGTATGCTGCCTATCAACTTACAAACTGGAGACTGACGTCACAAGGCTTGTTTGCCCATTAAGAAAGCTCCGTTCATGCGGCCTCGAATAAACCTGAAAAGCACTGTTGTTGCCAGGGTTTTTGTCACTGCCGGCATGGTTCTGAGAAGATATTGACTTCTCCGGGAAGAAACCTTGTGCTGCCAGTTCCTAGTTGGAAGCTCACCCTGCTCTGCTCTATACCTAAAGTGAAAGTCAACATGAGCCCAAGCCTCGAAGGAAGGCCCTGATTTGCCTTGCCAAACGGGAGGCATGGAGCAGCGCCATGAGGCCTTCTTCACTGTTCTGCTTTAGTTTCACGGTAGTAAGCTTTTCAAGACTGCTAGGGCCCTCTCTTCAGCAACCGTTTCGGTACCAGTACACTGAGTAGAGCCAAGAACCTCAGGGCCAGCTAAGCAACTTCAGCCCCGTAGGCCTTTGGGAACACCCCAGTGTTGGCTAGAGAAAGGCAACACACTGCACTCTTCCTTGGGAGAGCCAGATTACCTCAGCTATACACAAGATTCAGGAACACACTTCTAGAAGGTCCTCCATGCAATGGATGTAACCTCCTTCTCCTAGCTGAACTCTATTGAGAAAAACACTCTGCTTCTAATCCCTTTTCACCTTTTACAGTTAGAGTCACGCATCCTCAAGGAGGTGGTCGGCTTGCATTCCAAGTAGAATTTCAGCACTGTTCTTGGTGGAACACTGCAGGTCTTTGGAAGAAGCACAGGCACCTAAGTCTCCCTGGCGCATCCTTAGTTTAGGCGCTTTGCTGCACGCAGAGAAGCAGTCGTAGAAAAAAGTTGAATCAGGGAAAGCCCCAGTGGGTTTCCTGAATCTCTTTTGACTTGTTAGCATCAACATGTCCTTATGCTGCGTGTCAATCTGGAAATGTGAGACTGAGACACAAATCTTGTTTTCCCATTTTGAAAGCTCCACTCATGCAGTCTCGAAGCTACCTGAAAAGCACTGTTGTTACCGTGCTTTTAGTTACTGCCGGCATGGCTCAGAGAAGAAACTGAGTTTTCTGGAAAGAAACCTTGCGCTTCCAGTTCCTAGTTGGAAGCTCACCCTGCTCTCCTCTATAGCAAAAGTGAACGTCAACGTGAGCACTAACCTCCAAGTAAGGCCCTGATTATCCTGGCAAATCGGGAGGCATGCAGCAGCTCCATGAGGCCTTCATCGCAGTTCTGCTTTAGTTTCACGGTAGTAAGCTTCCCAAGACTCCTAGGAAGCTTGCTTCAGCACCCGTTTCGGTAACAGAACACTGCCTAGAGCCAGGAAGCTCTGGTCCTCCGTGTATGCCGCGTGTCAACCTAGAAATTGGAGACTGATGGCACAAGGCTTGTTTTCCCATTAGGAAAGCTCCGTTCATGCGGCCTCGAGGATACCTGAAAAGCATTGTTGTTGCCGGGGATTTAGTCACTGCCTGCCTGCTTCTGCGAAGAAAATGAGTTTTCCCAAAAGAAACCTTGTGCTTCCAGTTCCTAGTTGGAAGCTCACCCTGCTCTGCTCTATAACTAAAGTGAAAGTCAAGGGGAGCACTAGCCTCGATGTAAGGCCCTGAATATCCTTATAAAACGCGAGGCATGCAGCAGCAGCTCCTTGAGGCCTTCAACGCTGTTCTCCTTTAGTTTCACGGTAGTAAGCTTCCCAAGACTCCTAGGAACCTTGCTTCAGCACCCGTTTCGGTAACAGAACACTGCCTAGAGCCAGGAAGCTCTGGTCCTCCGTGTATGCTGCGTGTCAACCTAGAAATTGGAGACTGATGGCACAAGGCATGTTTTCCCAGTAGGAAAGCTCCGTTCATGCGGCCTCGAGGATACCTGAAAAGCATTGTTGTTGCCGGGGATTTAGTCACTGAGTGCCTGCTTCTGCGAAGAAAATGAGTTTTCCTGAAAGAAACCTTGTGCTGCCAGTTCCTAGTTGGAAGCTCACCCTGCTCTGCTCTATACCTAAAGTGAAAGTCAACGTGAGCCCAAGCCTGGAAGGAAGGCCCTGATTTGCCTTGCCAAACGGGAGGCATGGAGCAGCGCCATGAGGCCTTCTTCACTGTTCTGCTTTAGTTTCACGGTAGTAAGCTTTTCAAGACTCCTAGGGCCCTCTCTTCAGCAACCGTTTCGGTAACAGTACACTGAGTAGAGCCAAGAACCTCAGGGCCAGCTAAGCAACTTCAGCCCCGTAGGCCTTTGGGAACACCCCAGTGTTGGCTAGAGAAAGGCAACACACTGCACTCTTCCTTGGGAGAGCCAGATTACCTCAGCTATACACAAGATTCAGGAACACACTTCTAGAAGGTCCTCCATGCAATGGATGTAACCTCCTTCTCCTAGCTGAACTCTATTGAGAAAAACACTCTGCTTCTAATCCCTTTTCACCTTTTACACTTAGAGTCAGGCATCCTCAAGGAGGTGGTCGGCTTGCATTCCAAGTAGAATTTCAGCACTGTTCTTGGTGGAACACTGCAGGTCTTTGGAAGAAGCACAGGCACCTAAGTCTCCCTCGCGCATCCTTAGTTTAGGCACTTTGCTGCACGCAGAGAAGCAGTCGTAGAAAAAAGTTGAATCAGGGAAAGCCCCAGTGGGTGTCCTGAATCTCTTTTGACTTGTTAGCATCAACATGTCCTTATGCTGCGTGTCAATCTGGAAATGTGAGACTGAGACACAAATCTTGTTTTCCCATTTTGAAAGCTCCACTCATGCAGTCTCGAAGCTACCTGAAAAGCACTGTTGTTACCGTGCTTTTAGTTACTGCCGGCATGGCTCAGAGAAGAAACTGAGTTTTCTCGAAAGAAACCTTGTGCTTCCAGTTCCTAGTTGGAAACTCACCCTGGTCTCCTCTATAGCAAAATTGAACGTCAACGTGAGCACTAACCTCCAAGTAAGGCCCTGATTATCCTTGCAAATCGGGAGGCATGCAGCAGCTCCATGAGGCCTTCATCGCGGTTCTGCTTTAGTTTCACGGTAGTAAGCTTCCCAAGACTCCTAGGAAGCTTGCTTCAGCACCCGTTTCGGTAACAGAACACTGCCTAGAGCCAGGAAGCTCTGGTCCTCCGTGTATGCTGCGTGTCAACCTAGAAATTGGAGACTGATGGCACAAGGCTTGTTTTCCCATTAGAAAAGCTCCGTTCATGCGGCCTCGAGGATACCTGAAAAGCATTGTTGTTGCCGGGGATTTAGTCACTGCCTGCCTGCTTCTGTGAAGAAAATGAGTTTTCCTGAAAGAAACCTTATGCTTCCAGTTCCTAGTTGGAAGCTCACCCTGCTCTGCTCTATAACTAAATGAAAGTCAAGGGGAGCACTAGCCTCGAGGTAATGCCCTGAATATCCTTACAATACGGGAGGCATGCAGCAGCTCCATGAGGCCTTCAACGCTGTTCTGCTTTAGTTTAACGGTAGTAAGCCTGCCAAGACTCCTAGAGACCTTACTTAAGCACCCGTTTGGGTATCAGAAAACTGCCTAGAGCCAGGAAGCTTTGGTCCTGCGTGTATGCTGCCTATCAACTTACAAACTGGAGACTGACGTCACAAGGCTTGTTTGCCCATTAAGAAAGCTCCGTTCATGCGGCCTCGAATAAACCTGAAAAGCACTGTTGTTGCCAGGGTTTTTGTCACTGCCGGCATGGTTCTGAGAAGATATTGACTTCTCCGGGAAGAAACCTTGTGCTGCCAGTTCCTAGTTGGAAGCTCACCCTGCTCTGGCTCTATACCTAAAGTGAAAGTCAACGTGAGCCCAAGCCTCGAAGGAAGGCCCTGATTTGCCTTGCCAAACAGGAGGCATGGAGCAGCGCCATGAGGCCTTCTTCACTGTTCTGCTTTAGTTTCACGGTAGTAAGCTTTTCAAGACTGCTAGGGCCCTCTCTTCAGCAACCGTTTCGGTAACAGTACACTGAGTAGAGCCAAGAACCTCAGGGCCAGCTAAGCAACTTCAGCCCCGTAGGCCTTTGGGAACACCCCAGTGTTGGCTAGAGAAAGGCAACACACTGCACTCTTCCTTGGGAGAGCCAGATTACCTCAGCTATACACAAGATTCAGGAACACACTTCTAGAAGGTCCTCCATGCAATGGATGTAACCTCCTTCTCCTAGCTGAACTCTATTGAGAAAAACACTCTGCTTCTAATCCCTTTTCACCTTTTACACTTACAGTCAGGCATCCTCAAGGAGGTGGTCGGCTTGCATTCCAAGTAGAATTTCAGCACTGTTCTTGGTGGAACACTGCAGGTCTTTGGAAGAAGCACAGGCACCTAAGTCTCCCTGGCGCATCCTTAGTTTAGGCGCTTTGCTGCACGCAGAGAAGCAGTCGTAGAAAAAAGTTGAATCAGGGAAAGCCCCAGTGGGTGTCCTGAATCTCTTTTGACTTGTTAGCATCAACATGTCCTTATGCTGCGTGTCAATCTGGAAATGTGAGACTGAGACACAAATCTTGTTTTCCCATTTTGAAAGCTCCACTCATGCAGTCTCGAAGCTACCTGAAAAGCACTGTTGTTACCGTGCTTTTAGTTACTGCCGGCATGGCTCAGAGAAGAAACTGAGTTTTCTGGAAAGAAACCTTGCGCTTCCAGTTCCTAGTTGGAAGCTCACCCTGCTCTCCTCTATAGCAAAAGTGAACGTCAACGTGAGCACTAACCTCCAAGTAAGGCCCTGATTATCCTGGCAAATCGGGAGGCATGCAGCAGCTCCATGAGGCCTTCATCGCTCTTCTGCTTTAGTTTCACGGTAGTAAGCTTCCCAAGACTCCTAGGAAGCTTGCTTCAGCACCCGTTTCGGTAACAGAACACTGCCTAGAGCCAGGAAGCTCTGGTCCTCCGTGTATGCCGCGTGTCAACCTAGAAATTGGAGACTGATGGCACAAGGCTTGTTTTCCCATTAGGAAAGCTCCGTTCATGCGGCCTCGAGGATACCTGAAAAGCATTGTTGTTGCCGGGGATTTAGTCACTGCCTGCCTGCTTCTGCGAAGAAAATGAGTTTTCCCAAAAGAAACCTTGTGCTTCCAGTTCCTAGTTGGAAGCTCACCCTGCTCTGCTCTATAACTAAAGTGAAAGTCAAGGGGAGCACTAGCCTCGATGTAAGGCCCTGAATATCCTTATAAAACGCGAGGCATGCAGCAGCAGCTCCTTGAGGCCTTCAACGCCGTTCTCCTTTAGTTTCACGGTAGTAAGCTTTCCAAGACTTCAAGGAACCTTACTTCAACACCCGTTTCGGTAACAGAACACTGCATAGAGCCAGGAAGCTCTTGAACTCCGTGTATGCTCCGTGTCAACCTAGAAATTGGAGACTGATGGCACAAGGCTTGTTTTCCCAATAGGAAAGCTCCGTTCATGCGGCCTCGAGGATACCTGAAAAGCATTGTTGTTGCCGGGGATTTAGTCACTGCCTGCCTGCTTCTGTGAAGAAAATGAGTTTTCCTGAAAGAAACCTTATGCTTCCAGTTCCTAGTTGGAAGCTCACCCTGCTCTGCTCTATAACTAAATGAAAGTCAAGGGGAGCACTAGCCTCGAGGTAATGCCCTGAATATCCTTACAATACGGGAGGCATGCAGCAGCTCCATGAGGCCTTCAACGCTGTTCTGCTTTAGTTTAACGGTAGTAAGCCTGCCAAGACTCCTAGAGACCTTACTTAAGCACCCGTTTGGGTATCAGAAAACTGCCTAGAGCCAGGAAGCTTTGGTCCTGCGTGTATGCTGCCTATCAACTTACAAACTGGAGACTGACGTCACAAGGCTTGTTTGCCCATTAAGAAAGCTCCGTTCATGCGGCCTCGAATAAACCTGAAAAGCACTGTTGTTGCCAGGGTTTTTGTCACTGCCGGCATGGTTCTGAGAAGATATTGACTTCTCCGGGAAGAAACCTTGTGCTGCCAGTTCCTAGTTGGAAGCTCACCCTGCTCTGCTCTATACCTAAAGTGAAAGTCAACGTGAGCCCAAGCCTCGAAGGAAGGCCCTGATTTGCCTTGCCAAACGGGAGGCATGGAGCAGCGCCATGAGGCCTTCTTCACTGTTCTGCTTTAGTTTCACGGTAGTAAGCTTTTCAAGACTGCTAGGGCCCTCTCTTCAGCAACCGTTTCGGTACCAGTACACTGAGTAGAGCCAAGAACCTCAGGGCCAGCTAAGCAACTTCAGCCCCGTAGGCCTTTGGGAACACCCCAGTGTTGGCTAGAGAAAGGCAACACACTGCACTCTTCCTTGGGAGAGCCAGATTACCTCAGCTATACACAAGATTCAGGAACACACTTCTAGAAGGTCCTCCATGCAATGGATGTAACCTCCTTCTCCTAGCTGAACTCTATTGAGAAAAACACTCTGCTTCTAATCCCTTTTCACCTTTTACACTTAGAGTCAGGCATCCTCAAGGAGGTGGTCGGCTTGCATTCCAAGTAGAATTTCAGCACTGTTCTTGGTGGAACACTGCAGGTCTTTGGAAGAAGCACAGGCACCTAAGTCTCCCTGGCGCATCCTTAGTTTAGGCGCTTTGCTGCACGCAGAGAAGCAGTCGTAGAAAAAAGTTGAATCAGGGAAAGCCCCAGTGGGTGTCCTGAATCTCTTTTGACTTGTTAGCATCAACATGTCCTTATGCTGCGTGTCAATCTGGAAATGTGAGACTGAGACACAAATCTTGTTTTCCCATTTTGAAAGCTCCACTCATGCAGTCTCGAAGCTACCTGAAAAGCACTGTTGTTACCGTGCTTTTAGTTACTGCCGGCATGGCTCAGAGAAGAAACTGAGTTTTCTGGAAAGAAACCTTGCGCTTCCAGTTCCTAGTTGGAAGCTCACCCTGCTCTCCTCTATAGCAAAAGTGAACGTCAACGTGAGCACTAACCTCCAAGTAAGGCCCTGATTATCCTGGCAAATCGGGAGGCATGCAGCAGCTCCATGAGGCCTTCATCGCAGTTCTGCTTTAGTTTCACGGTAGTAAGCTTCCCAAGACTCCTAGGAAGCTTGCTTCAGCACCCGTTTCGGTAACAGAACACTGCCTAGAGCCAGGAAGCTCTGGTCCTCCGTGTATGCCGCGTGTCAACCTAGAAATTGGAGACTGATGGCACAAGGCTTGTTTTCCCATTAGGAAAGCTCCGTTCATGCGGCCTCGAGGATACCTGAAAAGCATTGTTGTTGCCGGGGATTTAGTCACTGCCTGCCTGCTTCTGCGAAGAAAATGAGTTTTCCCAAAAGAAACCTTGTGCTTCCAGTTCCTAGTTGGAAGCTCACCCTGCTCTGCTCTATAACTAAAGTGAAAGTCAAGGGGAGCACTAGCCTCGATGTAAGGCCCTGAATATCCTTATAAAACGCGAGGCATGCAGCAGCAGCTCCTTGAGGCCTTCAACGCCGTTCTCCTTTAGTTTCACGGTAGTAAGCTTTCCAAGACTTCAAGGAACCTTACTTCAACACCCGTTTCGGTAACAGAACACTGCATAGAGCCAGGAAGCTCTTGAACTCCGTGTATGCTCCGTGTCAACCTAGAAATTGGAGACTGATGGCACAAGGCTTGTTTTCCCAATAGGAAAGCTCCGTTCATGCGGCCTCGAGGATACCTGAAAAGCATTGTTGTTGCCGGGGATTTAGTCACTGCCTGCCTGCTTCTGTGAAGAAAATGAGTTTTCCTGAAAGAAACCTTATGCTTCCAGTTCCTAGTTGGAAGCTCACCCTGCTCTGCTCTATAACTAAATGAAAGTCAAGGGGAGCACTAGCCTCGAGGTAATGCCCTGAATATCCTTACAATACGGGAGGCATGCAGCAGCTCCATGAGGCCTTCAACGCTGTTCTGCTTTAGTTTAACGGTAGTAAGCCTGCCAAGACTCCTAGAGACCTTACTTAAGCACCCGTTTGGGTATCAGAAAACTGCCTAGAACCAGGAAGCTTTGGTCCTGCGTGTATGCTGCCTATCAACTTACAAACTGGAGACTGACGTCACAAGGCTTGTTTGCCCATTAAGAAAGCTCCGTTCATGCGGCCTCGAATAAACCTGAAAAGCACTGTTGTTGCCAGGGTTTTTGTCACTGCCGGCATGGTTCTGAGAAGATATTGACTTCTCCGGGAAGAAACCTTGTGCTGCCAGTTCCTAGTTGGAAGCTCACCCTGCTCTGCTCTATACCTAAAGTGAAAGTCAACATGAGCCCAAGCCTCGAAGGAAGGCCCTGATTTGCCTTGCCAAACGGGAGGCATGGAGCAGCGCCATGAGGCCTTCTTCACTGTTCTGCTTTAGTTTCACGGTAGTAAGCTTTTCAAGACTGCTAGGGCCCTCTCTTCAGCAACCGTTTCGGTACCAGTACACTGAGTAGAGCCAAGAACCTCAGGGCCAGCTAAGCAACTTCAGCCCCGTAGGCCTTTGGGAACACCCCAGTGTTGGCTAGAGAAAGGCAACACACTGCACTCTTCCTTGGGAGAGCCAGATTACCTCAGCTATACACAAGATTCAGGAACACACTTCTAGAAGGTCCTCCATGCAATGGATGTAACCTCCTTCTCCTAGCTGAACTCTATTGAGAAAAACACTCTGCTTCTAATCCCTTTTCACCTTTTACAGTTAGAGTCACGCATCCTCAAGGAGGTGGTCGGCTTGCATTCCAAGTAGAATTTCAGCACTGTTCTTGGTGGAACACTGCAGGTCTTTGGAAGAAGCACAGGCACCTAAGTCTCCCTGGCGCATCCTTAGTTTAGGCGCTTTGCTGCACGCAGAGAAGCAGTCGTAGAAAAAAGTTGAATCAGGGAAAGCCCCAGTGGGTTTCCTGAATCTCTTTTGACTTGTTAGCATCAACATGTCCTTATGCTGCGTGTCAATCTGGAAATGTGAGACTGAGACACAAATCTTGTTTTCCCATTTTGAAAGCTCCACTCATGCAGTCTCGAAGCTACCTGAAAAGCACTGTTGTTACCGTGCTTTTAGTTACTGCCGGCATGGCTCAGAGAAGAAACTGAGTTTTCTGGAAAGAAACCTTGCGCTTCCAGTTCCTAGTTGGAAGCTCACCCTGCTCTCCTCTATAGCAAAAGTGAACGTCAACGTGAGCACTAACCTCCAAGTAAGGCCCTGATTATCCTGGCAAATCGGGAGGCATGCAGCAGCTCCATGAGGCCTTCATCGCAGTTCTGCTTTAGTTTCACGGTAGTAAGCTTCCCAAGACTCCTAGGAAGCTTGCTTCAGCACCCGTTTCGGTAACAGAACACTGCCTAGAGCCAGGAAGCTCTGGTCCTCCGTGTATGCCGCGTGTCAACCTAGAAATTGGAGACTGATGGCACAAGGCTTGTTTTCCCATTAGGAAAGCTCCGTTCATGCGGCCTCGAGGATACCTGAAAAGCATTGTTGTTGCCGGGGATTTAGTCACTGCCTGCCTGCTTCTGCGAAGAAAATGAGTTTTCCCAAAAGAAACCTTGTGCTTCCAGTTCCTAGTTGGAAGCTCACCCTGCTCTGCTCTATAACTAAAGTGAAAGTCAAGGGGAGCACTAGCCTCGATGTAAGGCCCTGAATATCCTTATAAAACGCGAGGCATGCAGCAGCAGCTCCTTGAGGCCTTCAACGCTGTTCTCCTTTAGTTTCACGGTAGTAAGCTTCCCAAGACTCCTAGGAACCTTGCTTCAGCACCCGTTTCGGTAACAGAACACTGCCTAGAGCCAGGAAGCTCTGGTCCTCCGTGTATGCTGCGTGTCAACCTAGAAATTGGAGACTGATGGCACAAGGCATGTTTTCCCAGTAGGAAAGCTCCGTTCATGCGGCCTCGAGGATACCTGAAAAGCATTGTTGTTGCCGGGGATTTAGTCACTGAGTGCCTGCTTCTGCGAAGAAAATGAGTTTTCCTGAAAGAAACCTTGTGCTGCCAGTTCCTAGTTGGAAGCTCACCCTGCTCTGCTCTATACCTAAAGTGAAAGTCAACGTGAGCCCAAGCCTGGAAGGAAGGCCCTGATTTGCCTTGCCAAACGGGAGGCATGGAGCAGCGCCATGAGGCCTTCTTCACTGTTCTGCTTTAGTTTCACGGTAGTAAGCTTTTCAAGACTCCTAGGGCCCTCTCTTCAGCAACCGTTTCGGTAACAGTACACTGAGTAGAGCCAAGAACCTCAGGGCCAGCTAAGCAACTTCAGCCCCGTAGGCCTTTGGGAACACCCCAGTGTTGGCTAGAGAAAGGCAACACACTGCACTCTTCCTTGGGAGAGCCAGATTACCTCAGCTATACACAAGATTCAGGAACACACTTCTAGAAGGTCCTCCATGCAATGGATGTAACCTCCTTCTCCTAGCTGAACTCTATTGAGAAAAACACTCTGCTTCTAATCCCTTTTCACCTTTTACACTTAGAGTCAGGCATCCTCAAGGAGGTGGTCGGCTTGCATTCCAAGTAGAATTTCAGCACTGTTCTTGGTGGAACACTGCAGGTCTTTGGAAGAAGCACAGGCACCTAAGTCTCCCTCGCGCATCCTTAGTTTAGGCACTTTGCTGCACGCAGAGAAGCAGTCGTAGAAAAAAGTTGAATCAGGGAAAGCCCCAGTGGGTGTCCTGAATCTCTTTTGACTTGTTAGCATCAACATGTCCTTATGCTGCGTGTCAATCTGGAAATGTGAGACTGAGACACAAATCTTGTTTTCCCATTTTGAAAGCTCCACTCATGCAGTCTCGAAGCTACCTGAAAAGCACTGTTGTTACCGTGCTTTTAGTTACTGCCGGCATGGCTCAGAGAAGAAACTGAGTTTTCTCGAAAGAAACCTTGTGCTTCCAGTTCCTAGTTGGAAACTCACCCTGGTCTCCTCTATAGCAAAATTGAACGTCAACGTGAGCACTAACCTCCAAGTAAGGCCCTGATTATCCTTGCAAATCGGGAGGCATGCAGCAGCTCCATGAGGCCTTCATCGCGGTTCTGCTTTAGTTTCACGGTAGTAAGCTTCCCAAGACTCCTAGGAAGCTTGCTTCAGCACCCGTTTCGGTAACAGAACACTGCCTAGAGCCAGGAAGCTCTGGTCCTCCGTGTATGCTGCGTGTCAACCTAGAAATTGGAGACTGATGGCACAAGGCTTGTTTTCCCATTAGAAAAGCTCCGTTCATGCGGCCTCGAGGATACCTGAAAAGCATTGTTGTTGCCGGGGATTTAGTCACTGCCTGCCTGCTTCTGTGAAGAAAATGAGTTTTCCTGAAAGAAACCTTATGCTTCCAGTTCCTAGTTGGAAGCTCACCCTGCTCTGCTCTATAACTAAATGAAAGTCAAGGGGAGCACTAGCCTCGAGGTAATGCCCTGAATATCCTTACAATACGGGAGGCATGCAGCAGCTCCATGAGGCCTTCAACGCTGTTCTGCTTTAGTTTAACGGTAGTAAGCCTGCCAAGACTCCTAGAGACCTTACTTAAGCACCCGTTTGGGTATCAGAAAACTGCCTAGAGCCAGGAAGCTTTGGTCCTGCGTGTATGCTGCCTATCAACTTACAAACTGGAGACTGACGTCACAAGGCTTGTTTGCCCATTAAGAAAGCTCCGTTCATGCGGCCTCGAATAAACCTGAAAAGCACTGTTGTTGCCAGGGTTTTTGTCACTGCCGGCATGGTTCTGAGAAGATATTGACTTCTCCGGGAAGAAACCTTGTGCTGCCAGTTCCTAGTTGGAAGCTCACCCTGCTCTGGCTCTATACCTAAAGTGAAAGTCAACGTGAGCCCAAGCCTCGAAGGAAGGCCCTGATTTGCCTTGCCAAACAGGAGGCATGGAGCAGCGCCATGAGGCCTTCTTCACTGTTCTGCTTTAGTTTCACGGTAGTAAGCTTTTCAAGACTGCTAGGGCCCTCTCTTCAGCAACCGTTTCGGTAACAGTACACTGAGTAGAGCCAAGAACCTCAGGGCCAGCTAAGCAACTTCAGCCCCGTAGGCCTTTGGGAACACCCCAGTGTTGGCTAGAGAAAGGCAACACACTGCACTCTTCCTTGGGAGAGCCAGATTACCTCAGCTATACACAAGATTCAGGAACACACTTCTAGAAGGTCCTCCATGCAATGGATGTAACCTCCTTCTCCTAGCTGAACTCTATTGAGAAAAACACTCTGCTTCTAATCCCTTTTCACCTTTTACACTTACAGTCAGGCATCCTCAAGGAGGTGGTCGGCTTGCATTCCAAGTAGAATTTCAGCACTGTTCTTGGTGGAACACTGCAGGTCTTTGGAAGAAGCACAGGCACCTAAGTCTCCCTGGCGCATCCTTAGTTTAGGCGCTTTGCTGCACGCAGAGAAGCAGTCGTAGAAAAAAGTTGAATCAGGGAAAGCCCCAGTGGGTGTCCTGAATCTCTTTTGACTTGTTAGCATCAACATGTCCTTATGCTGCGTGTCAATCTGGAAATGTGAGACTGAGACACAAATCTTGTTTTCCCATTTTGAAAGCTCCACTCATGCAGTCTCGAAGCTACCTGAAAAGCACTGTTGTTACCGTGCTTTTAGTTACTGCCGGCATGGCTCAGAGAAGAAACTGAGTTTTCTGGAAAGAAACCTTGCGCTTCCAGTTCCTAGTTGGAAGCTCACCCTGCTCTCCTCTATAGCAAAAGTGAACGTCAACGTGAGCACTAACCTCCAAGTAAGGCCCTGATTATCCTGGCAAATCGGGAGGCATGCAGCAGCTCCATGAGGCCTTCATCGCTCTTCTGCTTTAGTTTCACGGTAGTAAGCTTCCCAAGACTCCTAGGAAGCTTGCTTCAGCACCCGTTTCGGTAACAGAACACTGCCTAGAGCCAGGAAGCTCTGGTCCTCCGTGTATGCCGCGTGTCAACCTAGAAATTGGAGACTGATGGCACAAGGCTTGTTTTCCCATTAGGAAAGCTCCGTTCATGCGGCCTCGAGGATACCTGAAAAGCATTGTTGTTGCCGGGGATTTAGTCACTGCCTGCCTGCTTCTGCGAAGAAAATGAGTTTTCCCAAAAGAAACCTTGTGCTTCCAGTTCCTAGTTGGAAGCTCACCCTGCTCTGCTCTATAACTAAAGTGAAAGTCAAGGGGAGCACTAGCCTCGATGTAAGGCCCTGAATATCCTTATAAAACGCGAGGCATGCAGCAGCAGCTCCTTGAGGCCTTCAACGCCGTTCTCCTTTAGTTTCACGGTAGTAAGCTTTCCAAGACTTCAAGGAACCTTACTTCAACACCCGTTTCGGTAACAGAACACTGCATAGAGCCAGGAAGCTCTTGAACTCCGTGTATGCTCCGTGTCAACCTAGAAATTGGAGACTGATGGCACAAGGCTTGTTTTCCCAATAGGAAAGCTCCGTTCATGCGGCCTCGAGGATACCTGAAAAGCATTGTTGTTGCCGGGGATTTAGTCACTGCCTGCCTGCTTCTGTGAAGAAAATGAGTTTTCCTGAAAGAAACCTTATGCTTCCAGTTCCTAGTTGGAAGCTCACCCTGCTCTGCTCTATAACTAAATGAAAGTCAAGGGGAGCACTAGCCTCGAGGTAATGCCCTGAATATCCTTACAATACGGGAGGCATGCAGCAGCTCCATGAGGCCTTCAACGCTGTTCTGCTTTAGTTTAACGGTAGTAAGCCTGCCAAGACTCCTAGAGACCTTACTTAAGCACCCGTTTGGGTATCAGAAAACTGCCTAGAGCCAGGAAGCTTTGGTCCTGCGTGTATGCTGCCTATCAACTTACAAACTGGAGACTGACGTCACAAGGCTTGTTTGCCCATTAAGAAAGCTCCGTTCATGCGGCCTCGAATAAACCTGAAAAGCACTGTTGTTGCCAGGGTTTTTGTCACTGCCGGCATGGTTCTGAGAAGATATTGACTTCTCCGGGAAGAAACCTTGTGCTGCCAGTTCCTAGTTGGAAGCTCACCCTGCTCTGCTCTATACCTAAAGTGAAAGTCAACGTGAGCCCAAGCCTCGAAGGAAGGCCCTGATTTGCCTTGCCAAACGGGAGGCATGGAGCAGCGCCATGAGGCCTTCTTCACTGTTCTGCTTTAGTTTCACGGTAGTAAGCTTTTCAAGACTGCTAGGGCCCTCTCTTCAGCAACCGTTTCGGTACCAGTACACTGAGTAGAGCCAAGAACCTCAGGGCCAGCTAAGCAACTTCAGCCCCGTAGGCCTTTGGGAACACCCCAGTGTTGGCTAGAGAAAGGCAACACACTGCACTCTTCCTTGGGAGAGCCAGATTACCTCAGCTATACACAAGATTCAGGAACACACTTCTAGAAGGTCCTCCATGCAATGGATGTAACCTCCTTCTCCTAGCTGAACTCTATTGAGAAAAACACTCTGCTTCTAATCCCTTTTCACCTTTTACACTTAGAGTCAGGCATCCTCAAGGAGGTGGTCGGCTTGCATTCCAAGTAGAATTTCAGCACTGTTCTTGGTGGAACACTGCAGGTCTTTGGAAGAAGCACAGGCACCTAAGTCTCCCTGGCGCATCCTTAGTTTAGGCGCTTTGCTGCACGCAGAGAAGCAGTCGTAGAAAAAAGTTGAATCAGGGAAAGCCCCAGTGGGTGTCCTGAATCTCTTTTGACTTGTTAGCATCAACATGTCCTTATGCTGCGTGTCAATCTGGAAATGTGAGACTGAGACACAAATCTTGTTTTCCCATTTTGAAAGCTCCACTCATGCAGTCTCGAAGCTACCTGAAAAGCACTGTTGTTACCGTGCTTTTAGTTACTGCCGGCATGGCTCAGAGAAGAAACTGAGTTTTCTGGAAAGAAACCTTGCGCTTCCAGTTCCTAGTTGGAAGCTCACCCTGCTCTCCTCTATAGCAAAAGTGAACGTCAACGTGAGCACTAACCTCCAAGTAAGGCCCTGATTATCCTGGCAAATCGGGAGGCATGCAGCAGCTCCATGAGGCCTTCATCGCAGTTCTGCTTTAGTTTCACGGTAGTAAGCTTCCCAAGACTCCTAGGAAGCTTGCTTCAGCACCCGTTTCGGTAACAGAACACTGCCTAGAGCCAGGAAGCTCTGGTCCTCCGTGTATGCCGCGTGTCAACCTAGAAATTGGAGACTGATGGCACAAGGCTTGTTTTCCCATTAGGAAAGCTCCGTTCATGCGGCCTCGAGGATACCTGAAAAGCATTGTTGTTGCCGGGGATTTAGTCACTGCCTGCCTGCTTCTGCGAAGAAAATGAGTTTTCCCAAAAGAAACCTTGTGCTTCCAGTTCCTAGTTGGAAGCTCACCCTGCTCTGCTCTATAACTAAAGTGAAAGTCAAGGGGAGCACTAGCCTCGATGTAAGGCCCTGAATATCCTTATAAAACGCGAGGCATGCAGCAGCAGCTCCTTGAGGCCTTCAACGCCGTTCTCCTTTAGTTTCACGGTAGTAAGCTTTCCAAGACTTCAAGGAACCTTACTTCAACACCCGTTTCGGTAACAGAACACTGCATAGAGCCAGGAAGCTCTTGAACTCCGTGTATGCTCCGTGTCAACCTAGAAATTGGAGACTGATGGCACAAGGCTTGTTTTCCCAATAGGAAAGCTCCGTTCATGCGGCCTCGAGGATACCTGAAAAGCATTGTTGTTGCCGGGGATTTAGTCACTGCCTGCCTGCTTCTGTGAAGAAAATGAGTTTTCCTGAAAGAAACCTTATGCTTCCAGTTCCTAGTTGGAAGCTCACCCTGCTCTGCTCTATAACTAAATGAAAGTCAAGGGGAGCACTAGCCTCGAGGTAATGCCCTGAATATCCTTACAATACGGGAGGCATGCAGCAGCTCCATGAGGCCTTCAACGCTGTTCTGCTTTAGTTTAACGGTAGTAAGCCTGCCAAGACTCCTAGAGACCTTACTTAAGCACCCGTTTGGGTATCAGAAAACTGCCTAGAGCCAGGAAGCTTTGGTCCTGCGTGTATGCTGCCTATCAACTTACAAACTGGAGACTGACGTCACAAGGCTTGTTTGCCCATTAAGAAAGCTCCGTTCATGCGGCCTCGAATAAACCTGAAAAGCACTGTTGTTGCCAGGGTTTTTGTCACTGCCGGCATGGTTCTGAGAAGATATTGACTTCTCCGGGAAGAAACCTTGTGCTGCCAGTTCCTAGTTGGAAGCTCACCCTGCTCTGCTCTATACCTAAAGTGAAAGTCAACGTGAGCCCAAGCCTGGAAGGAAGGCCCTGATTTGCCTTGCCAAACGGGAGGCATGGAGCAGCGCCATGAGGCCTTCTTCACTGTTCTGCTTTAGTTTCACGGTAGTAAGCTTTTCAAGACTCCTAGGGCCCTCTCTTCAGCAACCGTTTCGGTAACAGTACACTGAGTAGAGCCAAGAACCTCAGGGCCAGCTAAGCAACTTCAGCCCCGTAGGCCTTTGGGAACACCCCAGTGTTGGCTAGAGAAAGGCAACACACTGCACTCTTCCTTGGGAGAGCCAGATTACCTCAGCTATACACAAGATTCAGGAACACACTTCTAGAAGGTCCTCCATGCAATGGATGTAACCTCCTTCTCCTAGCTGAACTCTATTGAGAAAAACACTCTGCTTCTAATCCCTTTTCACCTTTTACACTTAGAGTCACGCATCCTCAAGGAGGTGGTCGGCTTGCATTCCAAGTAGAATTTCAGCACTGTTCTTGGTGGAACACTGCAGGTCTTTGGAAGAAGCACAGGCACCTAAGTCTCCCTGGCGCATCCTTAGTTTAGGCGCTTTGCTGCACGCAGAGAAGCAGTCGTAGAAAAAAGTTGAATCAGGGAAAGCCCCAGTGGGTTTCCTGAATCTCTTTTGACTTGTTAGCATCAACATGTCCTTATGCTGCGTGTCAATCTGGAAATGTGAGACTGAGACACAAATCTTGTTTTCCCATTTTGAAAGCTCCACTCATGCAGTCTCGAAGCTACCTGAAAAGCACTGTTGTTACCGTGCTTTTAGTTACTGCCGGCATGGCTCAGAGAAGAAACTGAGTTTTCTGGAAAGAAACCTTGCGCTTCCAGTTCCTAGTTGGAAGCTCACCCTGCTCTCCTCTATAGCAAAAGTGAACGTCAACGTGAGCACTAACCTCCAAGTAAGGCCCTGATTATCCTGGCAAATCGGGAGGCATGCAGCAGCTCCATGAGGCCTTCATCGCAGTTCTGCTTTAGTTTCACGGTAGTAAGCTTCCCAAGACTCCTAGGAAGCTTGCTTCAGCACCCGTTTCGGTAACAGAACACTGCCTAGAGCCAGGAAGCTCTGGTCCTCCGTGTATGCCGCGTGTCAACCTAGAAATTGGAGACTGATGGCACAAGGCTTGTTTTCCCATTAGGAAAGCTCCGTTCATGCGGCCTCGAGGATACCTGAAAAGCATTGTTGTTGCCGGGGATTTAGTCACTGCCTGCCTGCTTCTGCGAAGAAAATGAGTTTTCCCAAAAGAAACCTTGTGCTTCCAGTTCCTAGTTGGAAGCTCACCCTGCTCTGCTCTATAACTAAAGTGAAAGTCAAGGGGAGCACTAGCCTCGATGTAAGGCCCTGAATATCCTTATAAAACGCGAGGCATGCAGCAGCAGCTCCTTGAGGCCTTCAACGCTGTTCTCCTTTAGTTTCACGGTAGTAAGCTTCCCAAGACTCCTAGGAACCTTGCTTCAGCACCCGTTTCGGTAACAGAACACTGCCTAGAGCCAGGAAGCTCTGGTCCTCCGTGTATGCTGCGTGTCAACCTAGAAATTGGAGACTGATGGCACAAGGCATGTTTTCCCAGTAGGAAAGCTCCGTTCATGCGGCCTCGAGGATACCTGAAAAGCATTGTTGTTGCCGGGGATTTAGTCACTGAGTGCCTGCTTCTGCGAAGAAAATGAGTTTTCCTGAAAGAAACCTTGTGCTGCCAGTTCCTAGTTGGAAGCTCACCCTGCTCTGCTCTATACCTAAAGTGAAAGTCAACGTGAGCCCAAGCCTGGAAGGAAGGCCCTGATTTGCCTTGCCAAACGGGAGGCATGGAGCAGCGCCATGAGGCCTTCTTCACTGTTCTGCTTTAGTTTCACGGTAGTAAGCTTTTCAAGACTCCTAGGGCCCTCTCTTCAGCAACCGTTTCGGTAACAGTACACTGAGTAGAGCCAAGAACCTCAGGGCCAGCTAAGCAACTTCAGCCCCGTAGGCCTTTGGGAACACCCCAGTGTTGGCTAGAGAAAGGCAACACACTGCACTCTTCCTTGGGAGAGCCAGATTACCTCAGCTATACACAAGATTCAGGAACACACTTCTAGAAGGTCCTCCATGCAATGGATGTAACCTCCTTCTCCTAGCTGAACTCTATTGAGAAAAACACTCTGCTTCTAATCCCTTTTCACCTTTTACACTTAGAGTCAGGCATCCTCAAGGAGGTGGTCGGCTTGCATTCCAAGTAGAATTTCAGCACTGTTCTTGGTGGAACACTGCAGGTCTTTGGAAGAAGCACAGGCACCTAAGTCTCCCTCGCGCATCCTTAGTTTAGGCACTTTGCTGCACGCAGAGAAGCAGTCGTAGAAAAAAGTTGAATCAGGGAAAGCCCCAGTGGGTGTCCTGAATCTCTTTTGACTTGTTAGCATCAACATGTCCTTATGCTGCGTGTCAATCTGGAAATGTGAGACTGAGACACAAATCTTGTTTTCCCATTTTGAAAGCTCCACTCATGCAGTCTCGAAGCTACCTGAAAAGCACTGTTGTTACCGTGCTTTTAGTTACTGCCGGCATGGCTCAGAGAAGAAACTGAGTTTTCTCGAAAGAAACCTTGTGCTTCCAGTTCCTAGTTGGAAACTCACCCTGCTCTCCTCTATAGCAAAATTGAACGTCAACGTGAGCACTAACCTCCAAGTAAGGCCCTGATTATCCTTGCAAATCGGGAGGCATGCAGCAGCTCCATGAGGCCTTCATCGCGGTTCTGCTTTAGTTTCACGGTAGTAAGCTTCCCAAGACTCCTAGGAAGCTTGCTTCAGCACCCGTTTCGGTAACAGAACACTGCCTAGAGCCAGGAAGCTCTGGTCCTCCGTGTATGCTGCGTGTCAACCTAGAAATTGGAGACTGATGGCACAAGGCTTGTTTTCCCATTAGAAAAGCTCCGTTCATGCGGCCTCGAGGATACCTGAAAAGCATTGTTGTTGCCGGGGATTTAGTCACTGCCTGCCTGCTTCTGTGAAGAAAATGAGTTTTCCTGAAAGAAACCTTATGCTTCCAGTTCCTAGTTGGAAGCTCACCCTGCTCTGCTCTATAACTAAATGAAAGTCAAGGGGAGCACTAGCCTCGAGGTAATGCCCTGAATATCCTTACAATACGGGAGGCATGCAGCAGCTCCATGAGGCCTTCAACGCTGTTCTGCTTTAGTTTAACGGTAGTAAGCTTTCCAAGACTTCAAGGAACCTTACTTCAACACCCGTTTCGGTAACAGAACACTGCATAGAGCCAGGAAGCTCTTGAACTCCGTGTATGCTCCGTGTCAACCTAGAAATTGGAGACTGATGGCACAAGGCTTGTTTTCCCAATAGGAAAGCTCCGTTCATGCGGCCTCGAGGATACCTGAAAAGCATTGTTGTTGCCGGGGATTTAGTCACTGCCTGCCTGCTTCTGTGAAGAAAATGAGTTTTCCTGAAAGAAACCTTATGCTTCCAGTTCCTAGTTGGAAGCTCACCCTGCTCTGCTCTATAACTAAATGAAAGTCAAGGGGAGCACTAGCCTCGAGGTAATGCCCTGAATATCCTTACAATACGGGAGGCATGCAGCAGCTCCATGAGGCCTTCAACGCTGTTCTGCTTTAGTTTAACGGTAGTAAGCCTGCCAAGACTCCTAGAGACCTTACTTAAGCACCCGTTTGGGTATCAGAAAACTGCCTAGAGCCAGGAAGCTTTGGTCCTGCGTGTATGCTGCCTATCAACTTACAAACTGGAGACTGACGTCACAAGGCTTGTTTGCCCATTAAGAAAGCTCCGTTCATGCGGCCTCGAATAAACCTGAAAAGCACTGTTGTTGCCAGGGTTTTTGTCACTGCCGGCATGGTTCTGAGAAGATATTGACTTCTCCGGGAAGAAACCTTGTGCTGCCAGTTCCTAGTTGGAAGCTCACCCTGCTCTGCTCTATACCTAAAGTGAAAGTCAACATGAGCCCAAGCCTCGAAGGAAGGCCCTGATTTGCCTTGCCAAACGGGAGGCATGGAGCAGCGCCATGAGGCCTTCTTCACTGTTCTGCTTTAGTTTCACGGTAGTAAGCTTTTCAAGACTGCTAGGGCCCTCTCTTCAGCAACCGTTTCGGTACCAGTACACTGAGTAGAGCCAAGAACCTCAGGGCCAGCTAAGCAACTTCAGCCCCGTAGGCCTTTGGGAACACCCCAGTGTTGGCTAGAGAAAGGCAACACACTGCACTCTTCCTTGGGAGAGCCAGATTACCTCAGCTATACACAGGATTCAGGAACACACTTCTAGAAGGTCCTCCATGCAATGGATGTAACCTCCTTCTCCTAGCTGAACTCTATTGAGAAAAACACTCTGCTTCTAATCCCTTTTCACCTTTTACAGTTAGAGTCACGCATCCTCAAGGAGGTGGTCGGCTTGCATTCCAAGTAGAATTTCAGCACTGTTCTTGGTGGAACACTGCAGGTCTTTGGAAGAAGCACAGGCACCTAAGTCTCCCTGGCGCATCCTTAGTTTAGGCGCTTTGCTGCACGCAGAGAAGCAGTCGTAGAAAAAAGTTGAATCAGGGAAAGCCCCAGTGGGTTTCCTGAATCTCTTTTGACTTGTTAGCATCAACATGTCCTTATGCTGCGTGTCAATCTGGAAATGTGAGACTGAGACACAAATCTTGTTTTCCCATTTTGAAAGCTCCACTCATGCAGTCTCGAAGCTACCTGAAAAGCACTGTTGTTACCGTGCTTTTAGTTACTGCCGGCATGGCTCAGAGAAGAAACTGAGTTTTCTGGAAAGAAACCTTGCGCTTCCAGTTCCTAGTTGGAAGCTCACCCTGCTCTCCTCTATAGCAAAAGTGAACGTCAACGTGAGCACTAACCTCCAAGTAAGGCCCTGATTATCCTGGCAAATCGGGAGGCATGCAGCAGCTCCATGAGGCCTTCATCGCAGTTCTGCTTTAGTTTCACGGTAGTAAGCTTCCCAAGACTCCTAGGAAGCTTGCTTCAGCACCCGTTTCGGTAACAGAACACTGCCTAGAGCCAGGAAGCTCTGGTCCTCCGTGTATGCCGCGTGTCAACCTAGAAATTGGAGACTGATGGCACAAGGCTTGTTTTCCCATTAGGAAAGCTCCGTTCATGCGGCCTCGAGGATACCTGAAAAGCATTGTTGTTGCCGGGGATTTAGTCACTGCCTGCCTGCTTCTGCGAAGAAAATGAGTTTTCCCAAAAGAAACCTTGTGCTTCCAGTTCCTAGTTGGAAGCTCACCCTGCTCTGCTCTATAACTAAAGTGAAAGTCAAGGGGAGCACTAGCCTCGATGTAAGGCCCTGAATATCCTTATAAAACGCGAGGCATGCAGCAGCAGCTCCTTGAGGCCTTCAACGCTGTTCTCCTTTAGTTTCACGGTAGTAAGCTTCCCAAGACTCCTAGGAACCTTGCTTCAGCACCCGTTTCGGTAACAGAACACTGCCTAGAGCCAGGAAGCTCTGGTCCTCCGTGTATGCTGCGTGTCAACCTAGAAATTGGAGACTGATGGCACAAGGCATGTTTTCCCAGTAGGAAAGCTCCGTTCATGCGGCCTCGAGGATACCTGAAAAGCATTGTTGTTGCCGGGGATTTAGTCACTGAGTGCCTGCTTCTGCGAAGAAAATGAGTTTTCCTGAAAGAAACCTTGTGCTGCCAGTTCCTAGTTGGAAGCTCACCCTGCTCTGCTCTATACCTAAAGTGAAAGTCAACGTGAGCCCAAGCCTGGAAGGAAGGCCCTGATTTGCCTTGCCAAACGGGAGGCATGGAGCAGCGCCATGAGGCCTTCTTCACTGTTCTGCTTTAGTTTCACGGTAGTAAGCTTTTCAAGACTCCTAGGGCCCTCTCTTCAGCAACCGTTTCGGTAACAGTACACTGAGTAGAGCCAAGAACCTCAGGGCCAGCTAAGCAACTTCAGCCCCGTAGGCCTTTGGGAACACCCCAGTGTTGGCTAGAGAAAGGCAACACACTGCACTCTTCCTTGGGAGAGCCAGATTACCTCAGCTATACACAAGATTCAGGAACACACTTCTAGAAGGTCCTCCATGCAATGGATGTAACCTCCTTCTCCTAGCTGAACTCTATTGAGAAAAACACTCTGCTTCTAATCCCTTTTCACCTTTTACACTTAGAGTCAGGCATCCTCAAGGAGGTGGTCGGCTTGCATTCCAAGTAGAATTTCAGCACTGTTCTTGGTGGAACACTGCAGGTCTTTGGAAGAAGCACAGGCACCTAAGTCTCCCTCGCGCATCCTTAGTTTAGGCACTTTGCTGCACGCAGAGAAGCAGTCGTAGAAAAAAGTTGAATCAGGGAAAGCCCCAGTGGGTGTCCTGAATCTCTTTTGACTTGTTAGCATCAACATGTCCTTATGCTGCGTGTCAATCTGGAAATGTGAGACTGAGACACAAATCTTGTTTTCCCATTTTGAAAGCTCCACTCATGCAGTCTCGAAGCTACCTGAAAAGCACTGTTGTTACCGTGCTTTTAGTTACTGCCGGCATGGCTCAGAGAAGAAACTGAGTTTTCTCGAAAGAAACCTTGTGCTTCCAGTTCCTAGTTGGAAACTCACCCTGCTCTCCTCTATAGCAAAATTGAACGTCAACGTGAGCACTAACCTCCAAGTAAGGCCCTGATTATCCTTGCAAATCGGGAGGCATGCAGCAGCTCCATGAGGCCTTCATCGCGGTTCTGCTTTAGTTTCACGGTAGTAAGCTTCCCAAGACTCCTAGGAAGCTTGCTTCAGCACCCGTTTCGGTAACAGAACACTGCCTAGAGCCAGGAAGCTCTGGTCCTCCGTGTATGCTGCGTGTCAACCTAGAAATTGGAGACTGATGGCACAAGGCTTGTTTTCCCATTAGAAAAGCTCCGTTCATGCGGCCTCGAGGATACCTGAAAAGCATTGTTGTTGCCGGGGATTTAGTCACTGCCTGCCTGCTTCTGTGAAGAAAATGAGTTTTCCTGAAAGAAACCTTATGCTTCCAGTTCCTAGTTGGAAGCTCACCCTGCTCTGCTCTATAACTAAATGAAAGTCAAGGGGAGCACTAGCCTCGAGGTAATGCCCTGAATATCCTTACAATACGGGAGGCATGCAGCAGCTCCATGAGGCCTTCAACGCTGTTCTGCTTTAGTTTAACGGTAGTAAGCCTGCCAAGACTCCTAGAGACCTTACTTAAGCACCCGTTTGGGTATCAGAAAACTGCCTAGAGCCAGGAAGCTTTGGTCCTGCGTGTATGCTGCCTATCAACTTACAAACTGGAGACTGACGTCACAAGGCTTGTTTGCCCATTAAGAAAGCTCCGTTCATGCGGCCTCGAATAAACCTGAAAAGCACTGTTGTTGCCAGGGTTTTTGTCACTGCCGGCATGGTTCTGAGAAGATATTGACTTCTCCGGGAAGAAACCTTGTGCTGCCAGTTCCTAGTTGGAAGCTCACCCTGCTCTGCTCTATACCTAAAGTGAAAGTCAACGTGAGCCCAAGCCTGGAAGGAAGGCCCTGATTTGCCTTGCCAAACGGGAGGCGTGGAGCAGCGCCATGAGGCCTTCTTCACTGTTCTGCTTTAGTTTCACGGTAGTAAGCTTTTCAAGACTCCTAGGGCCCTCGCTTCAGCAACCGTTTCGGTACCAGTACACTGAGTAGAGCCAAGAACCTCAGGGCCAGCTAAGCAACTTCAGCCCCGTAGGCCTTTGGGAACACCCCAGTGTTGGCTAGAGAAAGGCAACACACTGCACTCTTCCTTGGGAGAGCCAGATTACCTCAGCTATACACAGGATTCAGGAACACACTTCTAGAAGGTCCTCCATGCAATGGATGTAACCTCATTCTCCTAGCGGAACTCTATTGAGAAAAACACTCTGCTTCTAATCCCTTTTCACCTTTTACACTTAGAGTCAGGCATCCTCAAGGAGGTGGTCGGCTTGCATTCCAAGTAGAATTTCAGCACTGTTCTTGGTGGAACACTGCAGGTCTTTGGAAGAAGCACAGGCACCTAAGTCTCCCTGGCGCATCCTTAGTTTAGGCGCTTTGCTGCACGCAGAGAAGCAGTCGTAGAAAAAAGTTGAATCAGGGAAAGCCCCAGTGGGTGTCCTGAATCTCTTTTGACTTGTTAGCATCAACATGTCCTTATGCTGCGTGTCAATCTGGAAATGTGAGACTGAGACACAAATCTTGTTTTCCCATTTTGAAAGCTCCACTCATGCAGTCTCGAAGCTACCTGAAAAGCACTGTTGTTACCGTGCTTTTAGTTACTGCCGGCATGGCTCAGAGAAGAAACTGAGTTTTCTCGAAAAAAACCTTGCGCTTCCAGTTCCTAGTTGGAAGCTCACCCTGCTCTCCTCTATAGCAAAAGTGAACGTCAACGTGAGCACTAACCTCCAAGTAAGGCCCTGATTATCCTGGCAAATCGGGAGGCATGCAGCAGCTCCATGAGGCCTTCATCGCAGTTCTGCTTTAGTTTCACGGTAGTAAGCTTCCCAAGACTCCTAGGAAGCTTGCTTCAGCACCCGTTTCGGTAACAGAACACTGCCTAGAGCCAGGAAGCTCTGGTCCTCCGTGTATGCCGCGTGTCAACCTAGAAATTGGAGACTGATGGCACAAGGCTTGTTTTCCCATTAGGAAAGCTCCGTTCATGCGGCCTCGAGGATACCTGAAAAGCATTGTTGTTGCCGGGGATTTAGTCACTGCCTGCCTGCTTCTGCGAAGAAAATGAGTTTTCCCAAAAGAAACCTTGTGCTTCCAGTTCCTAGTTGGAAGCTCACCCTGCTCTGCTCTATAACTAAAGTGAAAGTCAAGGGGAGCACTAGCCTCGATGTAAGGCCCTGAATATCCTTATAAAACGCGAGGCATGCAGCAGCAGCTCCTTGAGGCCTTCAACGCTGTTCTCCTTTAGTTTCACGGTAGTAAGCTTCCCAAGACTCCTAGGAACCTTGCTTCAGCACCCGTTTCGGTAACAGAACACTGCCTAGAGCCAGGAAGCTCTGGTCCTCCGTGTATGCTGCGTGTCAACCTAGAAATTGGAGACTGATGGCACAAGGCTTGTTTTCCCAGTAGGAAAGCTCCGTTCATGCGGCCTCGAGGATACCTGAAAAGCATTGTTGTTGCCGGGGATTTAGTCACTGCCTGCCTGCTTCTGTGAAGAAAATGAGTTTTCCTGAAAGAAACCTTATGCTTCCAGTTCCTAGTTGGAAGCTCACCCTGCTCTGCTCTATAACTAAATGAAAGTCAAGGGGAGCACTAGCCTCGAGGTAATGCCCTGAATATCCTTACAATACGGGAGGCATGCAGCAGCTCCATGAGGCCTTCAACGCTGTTCTGCTTTAGTTTAACGGTAGTAAGCCTGCCAAGACTCCTAGAGACCTTACTTAAGCACCCGTTTGGGTGTCAGAAAACTGCCTAGAGCCAGGAAGCTTTGGTCCTGCGTGTATGCTGCCTATCAACTTACAAACTGGAGACTGACGTCACAAGGCTTGTTTGCCCATTAAGAAAGCTCCGTTCATGCGGCCTCGAATAAACCTGAAAAGCACTGTTGTTGCCAGGGTTTTTGTCACTGCCGGCATGGTTCTGAGAAGATATTGACTTCTCCGGGAAGAAACCTTGTGCTGCCAGTTCCTAGTTGGAAGATCACCCTGCTCTGCTCTATACCTAAAGTGAAAGTCAACGTGAGCCCAAGCCTCGAAGGAAGGCCCTGATTTGCCTTGCCAAACGGGAGGCATGGAGCAGCGCCATGAGGCCTTCTTCACTGTTCTGCTTTAGTTTCACGGTAGTAAGCTTTTCAAGACTGCTAGGGCCCTCTCTTCAGCAACCGTTTCGGTACCAGTACACTGAGTAGAGCCAAGAACCTCAGGGCCAGCTAAGCAACTTCAGCCCCGTAGGCCTTTGGGAACACCCCAGTGTTGGCTAGAGAAAGGCAACACACTGCACTCTTCCTTGGGAGAGCCAGATTACCTCAGCTATACACAGGATTCAGGAACACACTTCTAGAAGGTCCTCCATGCAATGGATGTAACCTCATTCTCCTAGCGGAACTCTATTGAGAAAAATACTCTGCTTCTAATCCCTTTTCACCTTTTACACTTAGAGTCAGGCATCCTCAAGGAGGTGGTCGGCTTGCATTCCAAGTAGAATTTCAGCACTGTTCTTGGTGGAACACTGCAGGTCTTTGGAAGAAGCACAGGCACCTAAGTCTCCCTGGCGCATCCTTAGTTTAGGCGCTTTGCTGCACGCAGAGAAGCAGTCGTAGAAAAAAGTTGAATCAGGGAAAGCCCCAGTGGGTTTCCTGAATCTCTTTTGACTTGTTAGCATCAACATGTCCTTATGCTGCGTGTCAATCTGGAAATGTGAGACTGAGACACAAATCTTGTTTTCCCATTTTGAAAGCTCCACTCATGCAGTCTCGAAGCTACCTGAAAAGCACTGTTGTTACCGTGCTTTTAGTTACTGCCGGCATGGCTCAGAGAAGAAACTGAGTTTTCTGGAAAGAAACCTTGCGCTTCCAGTTCCTAGTTGGAAGCTCACCCTGCTCTCCTCTATAGCAAAAGTGAACGTCAACGTGAGCACTAACCTCCAAGTAAGGCCCTGATTATCCTGGCAAATCGGGAGGCATGCAGCAGCTCCATGAGGCCTTCATCGCAGTTCTGCTTTAGTTTCACGGTAGTAAGCTTCCCAAGACTCCTAGGAAGCTTGCTTCAGCACCCGTTTCGGTAACAGAACACTGCCTAGAGCCAGGAAGCTCTGGTCCTCCGTGTATGCCGCGTGTCAACCTAGAAATTGGAGACTGATGGCACAAGGCTTGTTTTCCCATTAGGAAAGCTCCGTTCATGCGGCCTCGAGGATACCTGAAAAGCATTGTTGTTGCCGGGGATTTAGTCACTGCCTGCCTGCTTCTGCGAAGAAAATGAGTTTTCCCAAAAGAAACCTTGTGCTTCCAGTTCCTAGTTGGAAGCTCACCCTGCTCTGCTCTATAACTAAAGTGAAAGTCAAGGGGAGCACTAGCCTCGATGTAAGGCCCTGAATATCCTTATAAAACGCGAGGCATGCAGCAGCAGCTCCTTGAGGCCTTCAACGCCGTTCTCCTTTAGTTTCACGGTAGTAAGCTTTCCAAGACTTCAAGGAACCTTACTTCAACACCCGTTTCGGTAACAGAACACTGCATAGAGCCAGGAAGCTCTTGAACTCCGTGTATGCTCCGTGTCAACCTAGAAATTGGAGACTGATGGCACAAGGCTTGTTTTCCCAATAGGAAAGCTCCGTTCATGCGGCCTCGAGGATACCTGAAAAGCATTGTTGTTGCCGGGGATTTAGTCACTGCCTGCCTGCTTCTGTGAAGAAAATGAGTTTTCCTGAAAGAAACCTTATGCTTCCAGTTCCTAGTTGGAAGCTCACCCTGCTCTGCTCTATAACTAAATGAAAGTCAAGGGGAGCACTAGCCTCGAGGTAATGCCCTGAATATCCTTACAATACGGGAGGCATGCAGCAGCTCCATGAGGCCTTCAACGCTGTTCTGCTTTAGTTTAACGGTAGTAAGCCTGCCAAGACTCCTAGAGACCTTACTTAAGCACCCGTTTGGGTATCAGAAAACTGCCTAGAACCAGGAAGCTTTGGTCCTGCGTGTATGCTGCCTATCAACTTACAAACTGGAGACTGACGTCACAAGGCTTGTTTGCCCATTAAGAAAGCTCCGTTCATGCGGCCTCGAATAAACCTGAAAAGCACTGTTGTTGCCAGGGTTTTTGTCACTGCCGGCATGGTTCTGAGAAGATATTGACTTCTCCGGGAAGAAACCTTGTGCTGCCAGTTCCTAGTTGGAAGCTCACCCTGCTCTGCTCTATACCTAAAGTGAAAGTCAACATGAGCCCAAGCCTCGAAGGAAGGCCCTGATTTGCCTTGCCAAACGGGAGGCATGGAGCAGCGCCATGAGGCCTTCTTCACTGTTCTGCTTTAGTTTCACGGTAGTAAGCTTTTCAAGACTGCTAGGGCCCTCTCTTCAGCAACCGTTTCGGTACCAGTACACTGAGTAGAGCCAAGAACCTCAGGGCCAGCTAAGCAACTTCAGCCCCGTAGGCCTTTGGGAACACCCCAGTGTTGGCTAGAGAAAGGCAACACACTGCACTCTTCCTTGGGAGAGCCAGATTACCTCAGCTATACACAGGATTCAGGAACACACTTCTAGAAGGTCCTCCATGCAATGGATGTAACCTCCTTCTCCTAGCTGAACTCTATTGAGAAAAACACTCTGCTTCTAATCCCTTTTCACCTTTTACAGTTAGAGTCACGCATCCTCAAGGAGGTGGTCGGCTTGCATTCCAAGTAGAATTTCAGCACTGTTCTTGGTGGAACACTGCAGGTCTTTGGAAGAAGCACAGGCACCTAAGTCTCCCTGGCGCATCCTTAGTTTAGGCGCTTTGCTGCACGCAGAGAAGCAGTCGTAGAAAAAAGTTGAATCAGGGAAAGCCCCAGTGGGTTTCCTGAATCTCTTTTGACTTGTTAGCATCAACATGTCCTTATGCTGCGTGTCAATCTGGAAATGTGAGACTGAGACACAAATCTTGTTTTCCCATTTTGAAAGCTCCACTCATGCAGTCTCGAAGCTACCTGAAAAGCACTGTTGTTACCGTGCTTTTAGTTACTGCCGGCATGGCTCAGAGAAGAAACTGAGTTTTCTGGAAAGAAACCTTGCGCTTCCAGTTCCTAGTTGGAAGCTCACCCTGCTCTCCTCTATAGCAAAAGTGAACGTCAACGTGAGCACTAACCTCCAAGTAAGGCCCTGATTATCCTGGCAAATCGGGAGGCATGCAGCAGCTCCATGAGGCCTTCATCGCAGTTCTGCTTTAGTTTCACGGTAGTAAGCTTCCCAAGACTCCTAGGAAGCTTGCTTCAGCACCCGTTTCGGTAACAGAACACTGCCTAGAGCCAGGAAGCTCTGGTCCTCCGTGTATGCCGCGTGTCAACCTAGAAATTGGAGACTGATGGCACAAGGCTTGTTTTCCCATTAGGAAAGCTCCGTTCATGCGGCCTCGAGGATACCTGAAAAGCATTGTTGTTGCCGGGGATTTAGTCACTGCCTGCCTGCTTCTGCGAAGAAAATGAGTTTTCCCAAAAGAAACCTTGTGCTTCCAGTTCCTAGTTGGAAGCTCACCCTGCTCTGCTCTATAACTAAAGTGAAAGTCAAGGGGAGCACTAGCCTCGATGTAAGGCCCTGAATATCCTTATAAAACGCGAGGCATGCAGCAGCAGCTCCTTGAGGCCTTCAACGCTGTTCTCCTTTAGTTTCACGGTAGTAAGCTTCCCAAGACTCCTAGGAACCTTGCTTCAGCACCCGTTTCGGTAACAGAACACTGCCTAGAGCCAGGAAGCTCTGGTCCTCCGTGTATGCTGCGTGTCAACCTAGAAATTGGAGACTGATGGCACAAGGCTTGTTTTCCCAGTAGGAAAGCTCCGTTCATGCGGCCTCGAGGATACCTGAAAAGCATTGTTGTTGCCGGGGATTTAGTCACTGAGTGCCTGCTTCTGCGAAGAAAATGAGTTTTCCTGAAAGAAACCTTGTGCTGCCAGTTCCTAGTTGGAAGCTCACCCTGCTCTGCTCTATACCTAAAGTGAAAGTCAACGTGAGCCCAAGCCTGGAAGGAAGGCCCTGATTTGCCTTGCCAAACGGGAGGCATGGAGCAGCGCCATGAGGCCTTCTTCACTGTTCTGCTTTAGTTTCACGGTAGTAAGCTTTTCAAGACTCCTAGGGCCCTCTCTTCAGCAACCGTTTCGGTAACAGTACACTGAGTAGAGCCAAGAACCTCAGGGCCAGCTAAGCAACTTCAGCCCCGTAGGCCTTTGGGAACACCCCAGTGTTGGCTAGAGAAAGGCAACACACTGCACTCTTCCTTGGGAGAGCCAGATTACCTCAGCTATACACAAGATTCAGGAACACACTTCTAGAAGGTCCTCCATGCAATGGATGTAACCTCCTTCTCCTAGCTGAACTCTATTGAGAAAAACACTCTGCTTCTAATCCCTTTTCACCTTTTACACTTAGAGTCAGGCATCCTCAAGGAGGTGGTCGGCTTGCATTCCAAGTAGAATTTCAGCACTGTTCTTGGTGGAACACTGCAGGTCTTTGGAAGAAGCACAGGCACCTAAGTCTCCCTCGCGCATCCTTAGTTTAGGCACTTTGCTGCACGCAGAGAAGCAGTCGTAGAAAAAAGTTGAATCAGGGAAAGCCCCAGTGGGTGTCCTGAATCTCTTTTGACTTGTTAGCATCAACATGTCCTTATGCTGCGTGTCAATCTGGAAATGTGAGACTGAGACACAAATCTTGTTTTCCCATTTTGAAAGCTCCACTCATGCAGTCTCGAAGCTACCTGAAAAGCACTGTTGTTACCGTGCTTTTAGTTACTGCCGGCATGGCTCAGAGAAGAAACTGAGTTTTCTCGAAAGAAACCTTGTGCTTCCAGTTCCTAGTTGGAAACTCACCCTGCTCTCCTCTATAGCAAAATTGAACGTCAATGTGAGCACTAACCTCCAAGTAAGGCCCTGATTATCCTTGCAAATCGGGAGGCATGCAGCAGCTCCATGAGGCCTTCATCGCGGTTCTGCTTTAGTTTCACGGTAGTAAGCTTCCCAAGACTCCTAGGAAGCTTGCTTCAGCACCCGTTTCGGTAACAGAACACTGCCTAGAGCCAGGAAGCTCTGGTCCTCCGTGTATGCTGCGTGTCAACCTAGAAATTGGAGACTGATGGCACAAGGCTTGTTTTCCCATTAGAAAAGCTCCGTTCATGCGGCCTCGAGGATACCTGAAAAGCATTGTTGTTGCCGGGGATTTAGTCACTGCCTGCCTGCTTCTGTGAAGAAAATGAGTTTTCCTGAAAGAAACCTTATGCTTCCAGTTCCTAGTTGGAAGCTCACCCTGCTCTGCTCTATAACTAAATGAAAGTCAAGGGGAGCACTAGCCTCGAGGTAATGCCCTGAATATCCTTACAATACGGGAGGCATGCAGCAGCTCCATGAGGCCTTCAACGCTGTTCTGCTTTAGTTTAACGGTAGTAAGCCTGCCAAGACTCCTAGAGACCTTACTTAAGCACCCGTTTGGGTATCAGAAAACTGCCTAGAGCCAGGAAGCTTTGGTCCTGCGTGTATGCTGCCTATCAACTTACAAACTGGAGACTGACGTCACAAGGCTTGTTTGCCCATTAAGAAAGCTCCGTTCATGCGGCCTCGAATAAACCTGAAAAGCACTGTTGTTGCCAGGGATTTTGTCACTGCCGGCATGGTTCTGAGAAGATATTGACTTCTCCGGGAAGAAACCTTGTGCTGCCAGTTCCTAGTTGGAAGCTCACCCTGCTCTGCTCTATACCTAAAGTGAAAGTCAACGTGAGCCCAAGCCTCGAAGGAAGGCCCTGATTTGCCTTGCCAAACAGGAGGCATGGAGCAGCGCCATGAGGCCTTCTTCACTGTTCTGCTTTAGTTTCACGGTAGTAAGCTTTTCAAGACTGCTAGGGCCCTCTCTTCAGCAACCGTTTCGGTAACAGTACACTGAGTAGAGCCAAGAACCTCAGGGCCAGCTAAGCAACTTCAGCCCCGTAGGCCTTTGGGAACACCCCAGTGTTGGCTAGAGAAAGGCAACACACTGCACTCTTCCTTGGGAGAGCCAGATTACCTCAGCTATACACAAGATTCAGGAACACACTTCTAGAAGGTCCTCCATGCAATGGATGTAACCTCCTTCTCCTAGCTGAACTCTATTGAGAAAAACACTCTGCTTCTAATCCCTTTTCACCTTTTACACTTAGAGTCAGGCATCCTCAAGGAGGTGGTCGGCTTGCATTCCAAGTAGAATTTCAGCACTGTTCTTGGTGGAACACTGCAGGTCTTTGGAAGAAGCACAGGCACCTAAGTCTCCCTGGCGCATCCTTAGTTTAGGCGCTTTGCTGCACGCAGAGAAGCAGTCGTAGAAAAAAGTTGAATCAGGGAAAGCCCCAGTGGGTGTCCTGAATCTCTTTTGACTTGTTAGCATCAACATGTCCTTATGCTGCGTGTCAATCTGGAAATGTGAGACTGAGACACAAATCTTGTTTTCCCATTTTGAAAGCTCCACTCATGCAGTCTCGAAGCTACCTGAAAAGCACTGTTGTTACCGTGCTTTTAGTTACTGCCGGCATGGCTCAGAGAAGAAACTGAGTTTTCTGGAAAGAAACCTTGCGCTTCCAGTTCCTAGTTGGAAGCTCACCCTGCTCTCCTCTATAGCAAAAGTGAACGTCAACGTGAGCACTAACCTCCAAGTAAGGCCCTGATTATCCTGGCAAATCGGGAGGCATGCAGCAGCTCCATGAGGCCTTCATCGCTCTTCTGCTTTAGTTTCACGGTAGTAAGCTTCCCAAGACTCCTAGGAAGCTTGCTTCAGCACCCGTTTCGGTAACAGAACACTGCCTAGAGCCAGGAAGCTCTGGTCCTCCGTGTATGCCGCGTGTCAACCTAGAAATTGGAGACTGATGGCACAAGGCTTGTTTTCCCATTAGGAAAGCTCCGTTCATGCGGCCTCGAGGATACCTGAAAAGCATTGTTGTTGCCGGGGATTTAGTCACTGCCTGCCTGCTTCTGCGAAGAAAATGAGTTTTCCCAAAAGAAACCTTGTGCTTCCAGTTCCTAGTTGGAAGCTCACCCTGCTCTGCTCTATAACTAAAGTGAAAGTCAAGGGGAGCACTAGCCTCGATGTAAGGCCCTGAACATCCTTATAAAACGCGAGGCATGCAGCAGCAGCTCCTTGAGGCCTTCAACGCCGTTCTCCTTTAGTTTCACGGTAGTAAGCTTTCCAAGACTTCAAGGAACCTTACTTCAACACCCGTTTCGGTAACAGAACACTGCATAGAGCCAGGAAGCTCTTGAACTCCGTGTATGCTCCGTGTCAACCTAGAAATTGGAGACTGATGGCACAAGGCTTGTTTTCCCAATAGGAAAGCTCCGTTCATGCGGCCTCGAGGATACCTGAAAAGCATTGTTGTTGCCGGGGATTTAGTCACTGCCTGCCTGCTTCTGTGAAGAAAATGAGTTTTCCTGAAAGAAACCTTATGCTTCCAGTTCCTAGTTGGAAGCTCACCCTGCTCTGCTCTATAACTAAATGAAAGTCAAGGGGAGCACTAGCCTCGAGGTAATGCCCTGAATATCCTTACAATACGGGAGGCATGCAGCAGCTCCATGAGGCCTTCAACGCTGTTCTGCTTTAGTTTAACGGTAGTAAGCCTGCCAAGACTCCTAGAGACCTTACTTAAGCACCCGTTTGGGTATCAGAAAACTGCCTAGAGCCAGGAAGCTTTGGTCCTGCGTGTATGCTGCCTATCAACTTACAAACTGGAGACTGACGTCACAAGGCTTGTTTGCCCATTAAGAAAGCTCCGTTCATGCGGCCTCGAATAAACCTGAAAAGCACTGTTGTTGCCAGGGTTTTTGTCACTGCCGGCATGGTTCTGAGAAGATATTGACTTCTCCGGGAAGAAACCTTGTGCTGCCAGTTCCTAGTTGGAAGCTCACCCTGCTCTGCTCTATACCTAAAGTGAAAGTCAACGTGAGCCCAAGCCTCGAAGGAAGGCCCTGATTTGCCTTGCCAAACAGGAGGCATGGAGCAGCGCCATGAGGCCTTCTTCACTGTTCTGCTTTAGTTTCACGGTAGTAAGCTTTTCAAGACTGCTAGGGCCCTCTCTTCAGCAACCGTTTCGGTACCAGTACACTGAGTAGAGCCAAGAACCTCAGGGCCAGCTAAGCAACTTCAGCCCCGTAGGCCTTTGGGAACACCCCAGTGTTGGCTAGAGAAAGGCAACACACTGCACTCTTCCTTGGGAGAGCCAGATTACCTCAGCTATACACAAGATTCAGGAACACACTTCTAGAAGGTCCTCCATGCAATGGATGTAACCTCCTTCTCCTAGCTGAACTCTATTGAGAAAAACACTCTGCTTCTAATCCCTTTTCACCTTTTACACTTAGAGTCAGGCATCCTCAAGGAGGTGGTCGGCTTGCATTCCAAGTAGAATTTCAGCACTGTTCTTGGTGGAACACTGCAGGTCTTTGGAAGAAGCACAGGCACCTAAGTCTCCCTGGCGCATCCTTAGTTTAGGCGCTTTGCTGCACGCAGAGAAGCAGTCGTAGAAAAAAGTTGAATCAGGGAAAGCCCCAGTGGGTGTCCTGAATCTCTTTTGACTTGTTAGCATCAACATGTCCTTATGCTGCGTGTCAATCTGGAAATGTGAGACTGAGACACAAATCTTGTTTTCCCATTTTGAAAGCTCCACTCATGCAGTCTCGAAGCTACCTGAAAAGCACTGTTGTTACCGTGGTTTTAGTTACTGCCGGCATGGCTCAGAGAAGAAACTGAGTTTTCTCGAAAGAAACCTTGCGCTTCCAGTTCCTAGTTGGAAGCTCACCCTGCTCTCCTCTATAGCAAAAGTGAACGTCAACGTGAGCACTAACCTCCAAGTAAGGCCCTGATTATCCTGGCAAATCGGGAGGCATGCAGCAGCTCCATGAGGCCTTCATCGCTCTTCTGCTTTAGTTTCACGGTAGTAAGCTTCCCAAGACTCCTAGGAAGCTTGCTTCAGCACCCGTTTCGGTAACAGAACACTGCCTAGAGCCAGGAAGCTCTGGTCCTCCGTGTATGCCGCGTGTCAACCTAGAAATTGGAGACTGATGGCACAAGGCTTGTTTTCCCATTAGGAAAGCTCCGTTCATGCGGCCTCGAGGATACCTGAAAAGCATTGTTGTTGCCGGGGATTTAGTCACTGCCTGCCTGCTTCTGCGAAGAAAATGAGTTTTCCCAAAAGAAACCTTGTGCTTCCAGTTCCTAGTTGGAAGCTCACCCTGCTCTGCTCTATAACTAAAGTGAAAGTCAAGGGGAGCACTAGCCTCGATGTAAGGCCCTGAATATCCTTATAAAACGCGAGGCATGCAGCAGCAGCTCCTTGAGGCCTTCAACGCCGTTCTCCTTTAGTTTCACGGTAGTAAGCTTTCCAAGACTTCAAGGAACCTTACTTCAACACCCGTTTCGGTAACAGAACACTGCATAGAGCCAGGAAGCTCTTGAACTCCGTGTATGCTCCGTGTCAACCTAGAAATTGGAGACTGATGGCACAAGGCTTGTTTTCCCAATAGGAAAGCTCCGTTCATGCGGCCTCGAGGATACCTGAAAAGCATTGTTGTTGCCGGGGATTTAGTCACTGCCTGCCTGCTTCTGTGAAGAAAATGAGTTTTCCTGAAAGAAACCTTATGCTTCCAGTTCCTAGTTGGAAGCTCACCCTGCTCTGCTCTATAACTAAATGAAAGTCAAGGGGAGCACTAGCCTCGAGGTAATGCCCTGAATATCCTTACAATACGGGAGGCATGCAGCAGCTCCATGAGGCCTTCAACGCTGTTCTGCTTTAGTTTAACGGTAGTAAGCCTGCCAAGACTCCTAGAGACCTTACTTAAGCACCCGTTTGGGTATCAGAAAACTGCCTAGAGCCAGGAAGCTTTGGTCCTGCGTGTATGCTGCCTATCAACTTACAAACTGGAGACTGACGTCACAAGGCTTGTTTGCCCATTAAGAAAGCTCCGTTCATGCGGCCTCGAATAAACCTGAAAAGCACTGTTGTTGCCAGGGTTTTTGTCACTGCCGGCATGGTTCTGAGAAGATATTGACTTCTCCGGGAAGAAACCTTGTGCTGCCAGTTCCTAGTTGGAAGCTCACCCTGCTCTGCTCTATACCTAAAGTGAAAGTCAACGTGAGCCCAAGCCTCGAAGGAAGGCCCTGATTTGCCTTGCCAAACGGGAGGCATGGAGCAGCGCCATGAGGCCTTCTTCACTGTTCTGCTTTAGTTTCACGGTAGTAAGCTTTTCAAGACTGCTAGGGCCCTCTCTTCAGCAACCGTTTCGGTAACAGTACACTGAGTAGAGCCAAGAACCTCAGGGCCAGCTAAGCAACTTCAGCCCCGTAGGCCTTTGGGAACACCCCAGTGTTGGCTAGAGAAAGGCAACACACTGCACTCTTCCTTGGGAGAGCCAGATTACCTCAGCTATACACAAGATTCAGGAACACACTTCTAGAAGGTCCTCCATGCAATGGATGTAACCTCCTTCTCCTAGCTGAACTCTATTGAGAAAAACACTCTGCTTCTAATCCCTTTTCACCTTTTACACTTAGAGTCACGCATCCTCAAGGAGGTGGTCGGCTTGCATTCCAAGTAGAATTTCAGCACTGTTCTTGGTGGAACACTGCAGGTCTTTGGAAGAAGCACAGGCACCTAAGTCTCCCTGGCGCATCCTTAGTTTAGGCGCTTTGCTGCACGCAGAGAAGCAGTCGTAGAAAAAAGTTGAATCAGGGAAAGCCCCAGTGGGTTTCCTGAATCTCTTTTGACTTGTTAGCATCAACATGTCCTTATGCTGCGTGTCAATCTGGAAATGTGAGACTGAGACACAAATCTTGTTTTCCCATTTTGAAAGCTCCACTCATGCAGTCTCGAAGCTACCTGAAAAGCACTGTTGTTACCGTGCTTTTAGTTACTGCCGGCATGGCTCAGAGAAGAAACTGAGTTTTCTGGAAAGAAACCTTGCGCTTCCAGTTCCTAGTTGGAAGCTCACCCTGCTCTCCTCTATAGCAAAAGTGAACGTCAACGTGAGCACTAACCTCCAAGTAAGGCCCTGATTATCCTGGCAAATCGGGAGGCATGCAGCAGCTCCATGAGGCCTTCATCGCAGTTCTGCTTTAGTTTCACGGTAGTAAGCTTCCCAAGACTCCTAGGAAGCTTGCTTCAGCACCCGTTTCGGTAACAGAACACTGCCTAGAGCCAGGAAGCTCTGGTCCTCCGTGTATGCCGCGTGTCAACCTAGAAATTGGAGACTGATGGCACAAGGCTTGTTTTCCCATTAGGAAAGCTCCGTTCATGCGGCCTCGAGGATACCTGAAAAGCATTGTTGTTGCCGGGGATTTAGTCACTGCCTGCCTGCTTCTGCGAAGAAAATGAGTTTTCCCAAAAGAAACCTTGTGCTTCCAGTTCCTAGTTGGAAGCTCACCCTGCTCTGCTCTATAACTAAAGTGAAAGTCAAGGGGAGCACTAGCCTCGATGTAAGGCCCTGAATATCCTTATAAAACGCGAGGCATGCAGCAGCAGCTCCTTGAGGCCTTCAACGCTGTTCTCCTTTAGTTTCACGGTAGTAAGCTTCCCAAGACTCCTAGGAACCTTGCTTCAGCACCCGTTTCGGTAACAGAACACTGCCTAGAGCCAGGAAGCTCTGGTCCTCCGTGTATGCTGCGTGTCAACCTAGAAATTGGAGACTGATGGCACAAGGCATGTTTTCCCAGTAGGAAAGCTCCGTTCATGCGGCCTCGAGGATACCTGAAAAGCATTGTTGTTGCCGGGGATTTAGTCACTGAGTGCCTGCTTCTGCGAAGAAAATGAGTTTTCCTGAAAGAAACCTTGTGCTGCCAGTTCCTAGTTGGAAGCTCACCCTGCTCTGCTCTATACCTAAAGTGAAAGTCAACGTGAGCCCAAGCCTGGAAGGAAGGCCCTGATTTGCCTTGCCAAACGGGAGGCATGGAGCAGCGCCATGAGGCCTTCTTCACTGTTCTGCTTTAGTTTCACGGTAGTAAGCTTTTCAAGACTCCTAGGGCCCTCTCTTCAGCAACCGTTTCGGTAACAGTACACTGAGTAGAGCCAAGAACCTCAGGGCCAGCTAAGCAACTTCAGCCCCGTAGGCCTTTGGGAACACCCCAGTGTTGGCTAGAGAAAGGCAACACACTGCACTCTTCCTTGGGAGAGCCAGATTACCTCAGCTATACACAAGATTCAGGAACACACTTCTAGAAGGTCCTCCATGCAATGGATGTAACCTCCTTCTCCTAGCTGAACTCTATTGAGAAAAACACTCTGCTTCTAATCCCTTTTCCCCTTTTACACTTAGAGTCAGGCATCCTCAAGGAGGTGGTCGGCTTGCATTCCAAGTAGAATTTCAGCACTGTTCTTGGTGGAACACTGCAGGTCTTTGGAAGAAGCACAGGCACCTAAGTCTCCCTCGCGCATCCTTAGTTTAGGCACTTTGCTGCACGCAGAGAAGCAGTCGTAGAAAAAAGTTGAATCAGGGAAAGCCCCAGTGGGTGTCCTGAATCTCTTTTGACTTGTTAGCATCAACATGTCCTTATGCTGCGTGTCAATCTGGAAATGTGAGACTGAGACACAAATCTTGTTTTCCCATTTTGAAAGCTCCACTCATGCAGTCTCGAAGCTACCTGAAAAGCACTGTTGTTACCGTGCTTTTAGTTACTGCCGGCATGGCTCAGAGAAGAAACTGAGTTTTCTCGAAAGAAACCTTGTGCTTCCAGTTCCTAGTTGGAAACTCACCCTGCTCTCCTCTATAGCAAAATTGAACGTCAACGTGAGCACTAACCTCCAAGTAAGGCCCTGATTATCCTTGCAAATCGGGAGGCATGCAGCAGCTCCATGAGGCCTTCATCGCGGTTCTGCTTTAGTTTCACGGTAGTAAGCTTCCCAAGACTCCTAGGAAGCTTGCTTCAGCACCCGTTTCGGTAACAGAACACTGCCTAGAGCCAGGAAGCTCTGGTCCTCCGTGTATGCTGCGTGTCAACCTAGAAATTGGAGACTGATGGCACAAGGCTTGTTTTCCCATTAGAAAAGCTCCGTTCATGCGGCCTCGAGGATACCTGAAAAGCATTGTTGTTGCCGGGGATTTAGTCACTGCCTGCCTGCTTCTGTGAAGAAAATGAGTTTTCCTGAAAGAAACCTTATGCTTCCAGTTCCTAGTTGGAAGCTCACCCTGCTCTGCTCTATAACTAAATGAAAGTCAAGGGGAGCACTAGCCTCGAGGTAATGCCCTGAATATCCTTACAATACGGGAGGCATGCAGCAGCTCCATGAGGCCTTCAACGCTGTTCTGCTTTAGTTTAACGGTAGTAAGCCTGCCAAGACTCCTAGAGACCTTACTTAAGCACCCGTTTGGGTATCAGAAAACTGCCTAGAGCCAGGAAGCTTTGGTCCTGCGTGTATGCTGCCTATCAACTTACAAACTGGAGACTGACGTCACAAGGCTTGTTTGCCCATTAAGAAAGCTCCGTTCATGCGGCCTCGAATAAACCTGAAAAGCACTGTTGTTGCCAGGGATTTTGTCACTGCCGGCATGGTTCTGAGAAGATATTGACTTCTCCGGGAAGAAACCTTGTGCTGCCAGTTCCTAGTTGGAAGCTCACCCTGCTCTGCTCTATACCTAAAGTGAAAGTCAACGTGAGCCCAAGCCTCGAAGGAAGGCCCTGATTTGCCTTGCCAAACAGGAGGCATGGAGCAGCGCCATGAGGCCTTCTTCACTGTTCTGCTTTAGTTTCACGGTAGTAAGCTTTTCAAGACTGCTAGGGCCCTCTCTTCAGCAACCGTTTCGGTAACAGTACACTGAGTAGAGCCAAGAACCTCAGGGCCAGCTAAGCAACTTCAGCCCCGTAGGCCTTTGGGAACACCCCAGTGTTGGCTAGAGAAAGGCAACACACTGCACTCTTCCTTGGGAGAGCCAGATTACCTCAGCTATACACAAGATTCAGGAACACACTTCTAGAAGGTCCTCCATGCAATGGATGTAACCTCCTTCTCCTAGCTGAACTCTATTGAGAAAAACACTCTGCTTCTAATCCCTTTTCACCTTTTACACTTAGAGTCAGGCATCCTCAAGGAGGTGGTCGGCTTGCATTCCAAGTAGAATTTCAGCACTGTTCTTGGTGGAACACTGCAGGTCTTTGGAAGAAGCACAGGCACCTAAGTCTCCCTGGCGCATCCTTAGTTTAGGCGCTTTGCTGCACGCAGAGAAGCAGTCGTAGAAAAAAGTTGAATCAGGGAAAGCCCCAGTGGGTGTCCTGAATCTCTTTTGACTTGTTAGCATCAACATGTCCTTATGCTGCGTGTCAATCTGGAAATGTGAGACTGAGACACAAATCTTGTTTTCCCATTTTGAAAGCTCCACTCATGCAGTCTCGAAGCTACCTGAAAAGCACTGTTGTTACCGTGCTTTTAGTTACTGCCGGCATGGCTCAGAGAAGGAACTGAGTTTTCTCGAAAGAAACCTTGCGCTTCCAGTTCCTAGTTGGAAGCTCACCCTGCTCTCCTCTATAGCAAAAGTGAACGTCAACGTGAGCACTAACCTCCAAGTAAGGCCCTGATTATCCTGGCAAATCGGGAGGCATGCAGCAGCTCCATGAGGCCTTCATCGCTCTTCTGCTTTAGTTTCACGGTAGTAAGCTTCCCAAGACTCCTAGGAAGCTTGCTTCAGCACCCGTTTCGGTAACAGAACACTGCCTAGAGCCAGGAAGCTCTGGTCCTCCGTGTATGCCGCGTGTCAACCTAGAAATTGGAGACTGATGGCACAAGGCTTGTTTTCCCATTAGGAAAGCTCCGTTCATGCGGCCTCGAGGATACCTGAAAAGCATTGTTGTTGCCGGGGATTTAGTCACTGCCTGCCTGCTTCTGCGAAGAAAATGAGTTTTCCCAAAAGAAACCTTGTGCTTCCAGTTCCTAGTTGGAAGCTCACCCTGCTCTGCTCTATAACTAAAGTGAAAGTCAAGGGGAGCACTAGCCTCGATGTAAGGCCCTGAACATCCTTATAAAACGCGAGGCATGCAGCAGCAGCTCCTTGAGGCCTTCAACGCCGTTCTCCTTTAGTTTCACGGTAGTAAGCTTTCCAAGACTTCAAGGAACCTTACTTCAACACCCGTTTCGGTAACAGAACACTGCATAGAGCCAGGAAGCTCTTGAACTCCGTGTATGCTCCGTGTCAACCTAGAAATTGGAGACTGATGGCACAAGGCTTGTTTTCCCAATAGGAAAGCTCCGTTCATGCGGCCTCGAGGATACCTGAAAAGCATTGTTGTTGCCGGGGATTTAGTCACTGCCTGCCTGCTTCTGTGAAGAAAATGAGTTTTCCTGAAAGAAACCTTATGCTTCCAGTTCCTAGTTGGAAGCTCACCCTGCTCTGCTCTATAACTAAATGAAAGTCAAGGGGAGCACTAGCCTCGAGGTAATGCCCTGAATATCCTTACAATACGGGAGGCATGCAGCAGCTCCATGAGGCCTTCAACGCTGTTCTGCTTTAGTTTAACGGTAGTAAGCCTGCCAAGACTCCTAGAGACCTTACTTAAGCACCCGTTTGGGTATCAGAAAACTGCCTAGAGCCAGGAAGCTTTGGTCCTGCGTGTATGCTGCCTATCAACTTACAAACTGGAGACTGACGTCACAAGGCTTGTTTGCCCATTAAGAAAGCTCCGTTCATGCGGCCTCGAATAAACCTGAAAAGCACTGTTGTTGCCAGGGTTTTTGTCACTGCCGGCATGGTTCTGAGAAGATATTGACTTCTCCGGGAAGAAACCTTGTGCTGCCAGTTCCTAGTTGGAAGCTCACCCTGCTCTGCTCTATACCTAAAGTGAAAGTCAACGTGAGCCCAAGCCTCGAAGGAAGGCCCTGATTTGCCTTGCCAAACGGGAGGCATGGAGCAGCGCCATGAGGCCTTCTTCACTGTTCTGCTTTAGTTTCACGGTAGTAAGCTTTTCAAGACTGCTAGGGCCCTCTCTTCAGCAACCGTTTCGGTACCAGTACACTGAGTAGAGCCAAGAACCTCAGGGCCAGCTAAGCAACTTCAGCCCCGTAGGCCTTTGGGAACACCCCAGTGTTGGCTAGAGAAAGGCAACACACTGCACTCTTCCTTGGGAGAGCCAGATTACCTCAGCTATACACAAGATTCAGGAACACACTTCTAGAAGGTCCTCCATGCAATGGATGTAACCTCCTTCTCCTAGCTGAACTCTATTGAGAAAAACACTCTGCTTCTAATCCCTTTTCACCTTTTACACTTAGAGTCAGGCATCCTCAAGGAGGTGGTCGGCTTGCATTCCAAGTAGAATTTCAGCACTGTTCTTGGTGGAACACTGCAGGTCTTTGGAAGAAGCACAGGCACCTAAGTCTCCCTGGCGCATCCTTAGTTTAGGCGCTTTGCTGCACGCAGAGAAGCAGTCGTAGAAAAAAGTTGAATCAGGGAAAGCCCCAGTGGGTGTCCTGAATCTCTTTTGACTTGTTAGCATCAACATGTCCTTATGCTGCGTGTCAATCTGGAAATGTGAGACTGAGACACAAATCTTGTTTTCCCATTTTGAAAGCTCCACTCATGCAGTCTCGAAGCTACCTGAAAAGCACTGTTGTTACCGTGCTTTTAGTTACTGCCGGCATGGCTCAGAGAAGAAACTGAGTTTTCTCGAAAGAAACCTTGCGCTTCCAGTTCCTAGTTGGAAGCTCACCCTGCTCTCCTCTATAGCAAAAGTGAACGTCAACGTGAGCACTAACCTCCAAGTAAGGCCCTGATTATCCTGGCAAATCGGGAGGCATGCAGCAGCTCCATGAGGCCTTCATCGCAGTTCTGCTTTAGTTTCACGGTAGTAAGCTTCCCAAGACTCCTAGGAAGCTTGCTTCAGCACCCGTTTCGGTAACAGAACACTGCCTAGAGCCAGGAAGCTCTGGTCCTCCGTGTATGCCGCGTGTCAACCTAGAAATTGGAGACTGATGGCACAAGGCTTGTTTTCCCATTAGGAAAGCTCCGTTCATGCGGCCTCGAGGATACCTGAAAAGCATTGTTGTTGCCGGGGATTTAGTCACTGCCTGCCTGCTTCTGCGAAGAAAATGAGTTTTCCCAAAAGAAACCTTGTGCTTCCAGTTCCTAGTTGGAAGCTCACCCTGCTCTGCTCTATAACTAAAGTGAAAGTCAAGGGGAGCACTAGCCTCGATGTAAGGCCCTGAATATCCTTATAAAACGCGAGGCATGCAGCAGCAGCTCCTTGAGGCCTTCAACGCCGTTCTCCTTTAGTTTCACGGTAGTAAGCTTTCCAAGACTTCAAGGAACCTTACTTCAACACCCGTTTCGGTAACAGAACACTGCATAGAGCCAGGAAGCTCTTGAACTCCGTGTATGCTCCGTGTCAACCTAGAAATTGGAGACTGATGGCACAAGGCTTGTTTTCCCAATAGGAAAGCTCCGTTCATGCGGCCTCGAGGATACCTGAAAAGCATTGTTGTTGCCGGGGATTTAGTCACTGCCTGCCTGCTTCTGTGAAGAAAATGAGTTTTCCTGAAAGAAACCTTATGCTTCCAGTTCCTAGTTGGAAGCTCACCCTGCTCTGCTCTATAACTAAATGAAAGTCAAGGGGAGCACTAGCCTCGAGGTAATGCCCTGAATATCCTTACAATACGGGAGGCATGCAGCAGCTCCATGAGGCCTTCAACGCTGTTCTGCTTTAGTTTAACGGTAGTAAGCCTGCCAAGACTCCTAGAGACCTTACTTAAGCACCCGTTTGGGTATCAGAAAACTGCCTAGAGCCAGGAAGCTTTGGTCCTGCGTGTATGCTGCCTATCAACTTACAAACTGGAGACTGACGTCACAAGGCTTGTTTGCCCATTAAGAAAGCTCCGTTCATGCGGCCTCGAATAAACCTGAAAAGCACTGTTGTTGCCAGGGTTTTTGTCACTGCCGGCATGGTTCTGAGAAGATATTGACTTCTCCGGGAAGAAACCTTGTGCTGCCAGTTCCTAGTTGGAAGCTCACCCTGCTCTGCTCTATACCTAAAGTGAAAGTCAACGTGAGCCCAAGCCTCGAAGGAAGGCCCTGATTTGCCTTGCCAAACGGGAGGCATGGAGCAGCGCCATGAGGCCTTCTTCACTGTTCTGCTTTAGTTTCACGGTAGTAAGCTTTTCAAGACTGCTAGGGCCCTCTCTTCAGCAACCGTTTCGGTAACAGTACACTGAGTAGAGCCAAGAACCTCAGGGCCAGCTAAGCAACTTCAGCCCCGTAGGCCTTTGGGAACACCCCAGTGTTGGCTAGAGAAAGGCAACACACTGCACTCTTCCTTGGGAGAGCCAGATTACCTCAGCTATACACAAGATTCAGGAACACACTTCTAGAAGGTCCTCCATGCAATGGATGTAACCTCCTTCTCCTAGCTGAACTCTATTGAGAAAAACACTCTGCTTCTAATCCCTTTTCACCTTTTACACTTAGAGTCACGCATCCTCAAGGAGGTGGTCGGCTTGCATTCCAAGTAGAATTTCAGCACTGTTCTTGGTGGAACACTGCAGGTCTTTGGAAGAAGCACAGGCACCTAAGTCTCCCTGGCGCATCCTTAGTTTAGGCGCTTTGCTGCACGCAGAGAAGCAGTCGTAGAAAAAAGTTGAATCAGGGAAAGCCCCAGTGGGTTTCCTGAATCTCTTTTGACTTGTTAGCATCAACATGTCCTTATGCTGCGTGTCAATCTGGAAATGTGAGACTGAGACACAAATCTTGTTTTCCCATTTTGAAAGCTCCACTCATGCAGTCTCGAAGCTACCTGAAAAGCACTGTTGTTACCGTGCTTTTAGTTACTGCCGGCATGGCTCAGAGAAGAAACTGAGTTTTCTGGAAAGAAACCTTGCGCTTCCAGTTCCTAGTTGGAAGCTCACCCTGCTCTCCTCTATAGCAAAAGTGAACGTCAACGTGAGCACTAACCTCCAAGTAAGGCCCTGATTATCCTGGCAAATCGGGAGGCATGCAGCAGCTCCATGAGGCCTTCATCGCAGTTCTGCTTTAGTTTCACGGTAGTAAGCTTCCCAAGACTCCTAGGAAGCTTGCTTCAGCACCCGTTTCGGTAACAGAACACTGCCTAGAGCCAGGAAGCTCTGGTCCTCCGTGTATGCCGCGTGTCAACCTAGAAATTGGAGACTGATGGCACAAGGCTTGTTTTCCCATTAGGAAAGCTCCGTTCATGCGGCCTCGAGGATACCTGAAAAGCATTGTTGTTGCCGGGGATTTAGTCACTGCCTGCCTGCTTCTGCGAAGAAAATGAGTTTTCCCAAAAGAAACCTTGTGCTTCCAGTTCCTAGTTGGAAGCTCACCCTGCTCTGCTCTATAACTAAAGTGAAAGTCAAGGGGAGCACTAGCCTCGATGTAAGGCCCTGAATATCCTTATAAAACGCGAGGCATGCAGCAGCAGCTCCTTGAGGCCTTCAACGCTGTTCTCCTTTAGTTTCACGGTAGTAAGCTTCCCAAGACTCCTAGGAACCTTGCTTCAGCACCCGTTTCGGTAACAGAACACTGCCTAGAGCCAGGAAGCTCTGGTCCTCCGTGTATGCTGCGTGTCAACCTAGAAATTGGAGACTGATGGCACAAGGCATGTTTTCCCAGTAGGAAAGCTCCGTTCATGCGGCCTCGAGGATACCTGAAAAGCATTGTTGTTGCCGGGGATTTAGTCACTGAGTGCCTGCTTCTGCGAAGAAAATGAGTTTTCCTGAAAGAAACCTTGTGCTGCCAGTTCCTAGTTGGAAGCTCACCCTGCTCTGCTCTATACCTAAAGTGAAAGTCAACGTGAGCCCAAGCCTGGAAGGAAGGCCCTGATTTGCCTTGCCAAACGGGAGGCATGGAGCAGCGCCATGAGGCCTTCTTCACTGTTCTGCTTTAGTTTCACGGTAGTAAGCTTTTCAAGACTCCTAGGGCCCTCTCTTCAGCAACCGTTTCGGTAACAGTACACTGAGTAGAGCCAAGAACCTCAGGGCCAGCTAAGCAACTTCAGCCCCGTAGGCCTTTGGGAACACCCCAGTGTTGGCTAGAGAAAGGCAACACACTGCACTCTTCCTTGGGAGAGCCAGATTACCTCAGCTATACACAAGATTCAGGAACACACTTCTAGAAGGTCCTCCATGCAATGGATGTAACCTCCTTCTCCTAGCTGAACTCTATTGAGAAAAACACTCTGCTTCTAATCCCTTTTCACCTTTTACACTTAGAGTCAGGCATCCTCAAGGAGGTGGTCGGCTTGCATTCCAAGTAGAATTTCAGCACTGTTCTTGGTGGAACACTGCAGGTCTTTGGAAGAAGCACAGGCACCTAAGTCTCCCTCGCGCATCCTTAGTTTAGGCACTTTGCTGCACGCAGAGAAGCAGTCGTAGAAAAAAGTTGAATCAGGGAAAGCCCCAGTGGGTGTCCTGAATCTCTTTTGACTTGTTAGCATCAACATGTCCTTATGCTGCGTGTCAATCTGGAAATGTGAGACTGAGACACAAATCTTGTTTTCCCATTTTGAAAGCTCCACTCATGCAGTCTCGAAGCTACCTGAAAAGCACTGTTGTTACCGTGCTTTTAGTTACTGCCGGCATGGCTCAGAGAAGAAACTGAGTTTTCTCGAAAGAAACCTTGTGCTTCCAGTTCCTAGTTGGAAACTCACCCTGCTCTCCTCTATAGCAAAATTGAACGTCAACGTGAGCACTAACCTCCAAGTAAGGCCCTGATTATCCTTGCAAATCGGGAGGCATGCAGCAGCTCCATGAGGCCTTCATCGCGGTTCTGCTTTAGTTTCACGGTAGTAAGCTTCCCAAGACTCCTAGGAAGCTTGCTTCAGCACCCGTTTCGGTAACAGAACACTGCCTAGAGCCAGGAAGCTCTGGTCCTCCGTGTATGCTGCGTGTCAACCTAGAAATTGGAGACTGATGGCACAAGGCTTGTTTTCCCATTAGAAAAGCTCCGTTCATGCGGCCTCGAGGATACCTGAAAAGCATTGTTGTTGCCGGGGATTTAGTCACTGCCTGCCTGCTTCTGTGAAGAAAATGAGTTTTCCTGAAAGAAACCTTATGCTTCCAGTTCCTAGTTGGAAGCTCACCCTGCTCTGCTCTATAACTAAATGAAAGTCAAGGGGAGCACTAGCCTCGAGGTAATGCCCTGAATATCCTTACAATACGGGAGGCATGCAGCAGCTCCATGAGGCCTTCAACGCTGTTCTGCTTTAGTTTAACGGTAGTAAGCCTGCCAAGACTCCTAGAGACCTTACTTAAGCACCCGTTTGGGTATCAGAAAACTGCCTAGAGCCAGGAAGCTTTGGTCCTGCGTGTATGCTGCCTATCAACTTACAAACTGGAGACTGACGTCACAAGGCTTGTTTGCCCATTAAGAAAGCTCCGTTCATGCGGCCTCGAATAAACCTGAAAAGCACTGTTGTTGCCAGGGTTTTTGTCACTGCCGGCATGGTTCTGAGAAGATATTGACTTCTCCGGGAAGAAACCTTGTGCTGCCAGTTCCTAGTTGGAAGCTCACCCTGCTCTGCTCTATACCTAAAGTGAAAGTCAACGTGAGCCCAAGCCTGGAAGGAAGGCCCTGATTTGCCTTGCCAAACGGGAGGCGTGGAGCAGCGCCATGAGGCCTTCTTCACTGTTCTGCTTTAGTTTCACGGTAGTAAGCTTTTCAAGACTCCTAGGGCCCTCGCTTCAGCAACCGTTTCGGTACCAGTACACTGAGTAGAGCCAAGAACCTCAGGGCCAGCTAAGCAACTTCAGCCCCGTAGGCCTTTGGGAACACCCCAGTGTTGGCTAGAGAAAGGCAACACACTGCACTCTTCCTTGGGAGAGCCAGATTACCTCAGCTATACACAGGATTCAGGAACACACTTCTAGAAGGTCCTCCATGCAATGGATGTAACCTCATTCTCCTAGCGGAACTCTATTGAGAAAAACACTCTGCTTCTAATCCCTTTTCACCTTTTACACTTAGAGTCAGGCATCCTCAAGGAGGTGGTCGGCTTGCATTCCAAGTAGAATTTCAGCACTGTTCTTGGTGGAACACTGCAGGTCTTTGGAAGAAGCACAGGCACCTAAGTCTCCCTCGCGCATCCTTAGTTTAGGCGCTTTGCTGCACGCAGAGAAGCAGTCGTAGAAAAAAGTTGAATCAGGGAAAGCCCCAGTGGGTGTCCTGAATCTCTTTTGACTTGTTAGCATCAACATGTCCTTATGCTGCGTGTCAATCTGGAAATGTGAGACTGAGACACAAATCTTGTTTTCCCATTTTGAAAGCTCCACTCATGCAGTCTCGAAGCTACCTGAAAAGCACTGTTGTTACCGTGCTTTTAGTTACTGCCGGCATGGCTCAGAGAAGAAACTGAGTTTTCTCGAAAAAAACCTTGCGCTTCCAGTTCCTAGTTGGAAGCTCACCCTGCTCTCCTCTATAGCAAAAGTGAACGTCAACGTGAGCACTAACCTCCAAGTAAGGCCCTGATTATCCTGGCAAATCGGGAGGCATGCAGCAGCTCCATGAGGCCTTCATCGCAGTTCTGCTTTAGTTTCACGGTAGTAAGCTTCCCAAGACTCCTAGGAAGCTTGCTTCAGCACCCGTTTCGGTAACAGAACACTGCCTAGAGCCAGGAAGCTCTGGTCCTCCGTGTATGCCGCGTGTCAACCTAGAAATTGGAGACTGATGGCACAAGGCTTGTTTTCCCATTAGGAAAGCTCCGTTCATGCGGCCTCGAGGATACCTGAAAAGCATTGTTGTTGCCGGGGATTTAGTCACTGCCTGCCTGCTTCTGCGAAGAAAATGAGTTTTCCCAAAAGAAACCTTGTGCTTCCAGTTCCTAGTTGGAAGCTCACCCTGCTCTGCTCTATAACTAAAGTGAAAGTCAAGGGGAGCACTAGCCTCGATGTAAGGCCCTGAATATCCTTATAAAACGCGAGGCATGCAGCAGCAGCTCCTTGAGGCCTTCAACGCTGTTCTCCTTTAGTTTCACGGTAGTAAGCTTCCCAAGACTCCTAGGAACCTTGCTTCAGCACCCGTTTCGGTAACAGAACACTGCCTAGAGCCAGGAAGCTCTGGTCCTCCGTGTATGCTGCGTGTCAACCTAGAAATTGGAGACTGATGGCACAAGGCTTGTTTTCCCAGTAGGAAAGCTCCGTTCATGCGGCCTCGAGGATACCTGAAAAGCATTGTTGTTGCCGGGGATTTAGTCACTGCCTGCCTGCTTCTGTGAAGAAAATGAGTTTTCCTGAAAGAAACCTTATGCTTCCAGTTCCTAGTTGGAAGCTCACCCTGCTCTGCTCTATAACTAAATGAAAGTCAAGGGGAGCACTAGCCTCGAGGTAATGCCCTGAATATCCTTACAATACGGGAGGCATGCAGCAGCTCCATGAGGCCTTCAACGCTGTTCTGCTTTAGTTTAACGGTAGTAAGCCTGCCAAGACTCCTAGAGACCTTACTTAAGCACCCGTTTGGGTGTCAGAAAACTGCCTAGAGCCAGGAAGCTTTGGTCCTGCGTGTATGCTGCCTATCAACTTACAAACTGGAGACTGACGTCACAAGGCTTGTTTGCCCATTAAGAAAGCTCCGTTCATGCGGCCTCGAATAAACCTGAAAAGCACTGTTGTTGCCAGGGTTTTTGTCACTGCCGGCATAGTTCTGAAAAGATATTGACTTCTCCGGGAAGAAACCTTGTGCTGCCAGTTCCTAGTTGGAAGATCACCCTGCTCTGCTCTATACCTAAAGTGAAAGTCAACGTGAGCCCAAGCCTCGAAGGAAGGCCCTGATTTGCCTTGCCAAACGGGAGGCATGGAGCAGCGCCATGAGGCCTTCTTCACTGTTCTGCTTTAGTTTCACGGTAGTAAGCTTTTCAAGACTCCTAGGGCCCTCTCTTCAGCAACCGTTTCGGTACCAGTACACTGAGTAGAGCCAAGAACCTCAGGGCCAGCTAAGCAACTTCAGCCCCGTAGGCCTTTGGGAACACCCCAGTGTTGGCTAGAGAAAGGCAACACACTGCACTCTTCCTTGGGAGAGCCAGATTACCTCAGCTATACACAGGATTCAGGAACACACTTCTAGAAGGTCCTCCATGCAATGGATGTAACCTCATTCTCCTAGCGGAACTCTATTGAGAAAAATACTCTGCTTCTAATCCCTTTTCACCTTTTACACTTAGAGTCAGGCATCCTCAAGGAGGTGGTCGGCTTGCATTCCAAGTAGAATTTCAGCACTGTTCTTGGTGGAACACTGCAGGTCTTTGGAAGAAGCACAGGCACCTAAGTCTCCCTGGCGCATCCTTAGTTTAGGCGCTTTGCTGCACGCAGAGAAGCAGTCGTAGAAAAAAGTTGAATCAGGGAAAGCCCCAGTGGGTTTCCTGAATCTCTTTTGACTTGTTAGCATCAACATGTCCTTATGCTGCGTGTCAATCTGGAAATGTGAGACTGAGACACAAATCTTGTTTTCCCATTTTGAAAGCTCCACTCATGCAGTCTCGAAGCTACCTGAAAAGCACTGTTGTTACCGTGCTTTTAGTTACTGCCGGCATGGCTCAGAGAAGAAACTGAGTTTTCTCGAAAAAAACCTTGCGCTTCCAGTTCCTAGTTGGAAGCTCACCCTGCTCTCCTCTATAGCAAAAGTGAACGTCAACGTGAGCACTAACCTCCAAGTAAGGCCCTGATTATCCTGGCAAATCGGGAGGCATGCAGCAGCTCCATGAGGCCTTCATCGCAGTTCTGCTTTAGTTTCACGGTAGTAAGCTTCCCAAGACTCCTAGGAAGCTTGCTTCAGCACCCGTTTCGGTAACAGAACACTGCCTAGAGCCAGGAAGCTCTGGTCCTCCGTGTATGCCGCGTGTCAACCTAGAAATTGGAGACTGATGGCACAAGGCTTGTTTTCCCATTAGGAAAGCTCCGTTCATGCGGCCTCGAGGATACCTGAAAAGCATTGTTGTTGCCGGGGATTTAGTCACTGCCTGCCTGCTTCTGCGAAGAAAATGAGTTTTCCCAAAAGAAACCTTGTGCTTCCAGTTCCTAGTTGGAAGCTCACCCTGCTCTGCTCTATAACTAAAGTGAAAGTCAAGGGGAGCACTAGCCTCGATGTAAGGCCCTGAATATCCTTATAAAACGCGAGGCATGCAGCAGCAGCTCCTTGAGGCCTTCAACGCTGTTCTCCTTTAGTTTCACGGTAGTAAGCTTCCCAAGACTCCTAGGAACCTTGCTTCAGCACCCGTTTCGGTAACAGAACACTGCCTAGAGCCAGGAAGCTCTGGTCCTCCGTGTATGCTGCGTGTCAACCTAGAAATTGGAGACTGATGGCACAAGGCTTGTTTTCCCAGTAGGAAAGCTCCGTTCATGCGGCCTCGAGGATACCTGAAAAGCATTGTTGTTGCCGGGGATTTAGTCACTGCCTGCCTGCTTCTGTGAAGAAAATGAGTTTTCCTGAAAGAAACCTTATGCTTCCAGTTCCTAGTTGGAAGCTCACCCTGCTCTGCTCTATAACTAAATGAAAGTCAAGGGGAGCACTAGCCTCGAGGTAATGCCCTGAATATCCTTACAATACGGGAGGCATGCAGCAGCTCCATGAGGCCTTCAACGCTGTTCTGCTTTAGTTTAACGGTAGTAAGCCTGCCAAGACTCCTAGAGACCTTACTTAAGCACCCGTTTGGGTGTCAGAAAACTGCCTAGAGCCAGGAAGCTTTGGTCCTGCGTGTATGCTGCCTATCAACTTACAAACTGGAGACTGACGTCACAAGGCTTGTTTGCCCATTAAGAAAGCTCCGTTCATGCGGCCTCGAATAAACCTGAAAAGCACTGTTGTTGCCAGGGTTTTTGTCACTGCCGGCATAGTTCTGAAAAGATATTGACTTCTCCGGGAAGAAACCTTGTGCTGCCAGTTCCTAGTTGGAAGATCACCCTGCTCTGCTCTATACCTAAAGTGAAAGTCAACGTGAGCCCAAGCCTCGAAGGAAGGCCCTGATTTGCCTTGCCAAACGGGAGGCATGGAGCAGCGCCATGAGGCCTTCTTCACTGTTCTGCTTTAGTTTCACGGTAGTAAGCTTTTCAAGACTCCTAGGGCCCTCTCTTCAGCAACCGTTTCGGTACCAGTACACTGAGTAGAGCCAAGAACCTCAGGGCCAGCTAAGCAACTTCAGCCCCGTAGGCCTTTGGGAACACCCCAGTGTTGGCTAGAGAAAGGCAACACACTGCACTCTTCCTTGGGAGAGCCAGATTACCTCAGCTATACACAGGATTCAGGAACACACTTCTAGAAGGTCCTCCATGCAATGGATGTAACCTCATTCTCCTAGCGGAACTCTATTGAGAAAAATACTCTGCTTCTAATCCCTTTTCACCTTTTACACTTAGAGTCAGGCATCCTCAAGGAGGTGGTCGGCTTGCATTCCAAGTAGAATTTCAGCACTGTTCTTGGTGGAACACTGCAGGTCTTTGGAAGAAGCACAGGCACCTAAGTCTCCCTGGCGCATCCTTAGTTTAGGCGCTTTGCTGCACGCAGAGAAGCAGTCGTAGAAAAAAGTTGAATCAGGGAAAGCCCCAGTGGGTTTCCTGAATCTCTTTTGACTTGTTAGCATCAACATGTCCTTATGCTGCGTGTCAATCTGGAAATGTGAGACTGAGACACAAATCTTGTTTTCCCATTTTGAAAGCTCCACTCATGCAGTCTCGAAGCTACCTGAAAAGCACTGTTGTTACCGTGCTTTTAGTTACTGCCGGCATGGCTCAGAGAAGAAACTGAGTTTTCTGGAAAGAAACCTTGCGCTTCCAGTTCCTAGTTGGAAGCTCACCCTGCTCTCCTCTATAGCAAAAGTGAACGTCAACGTGAGCACTAACCTCCAAGTAAGGCCCTGATTATCCTGGCAAATCGGGAGGCATGCAGCAGCTCCATGAGGCCTTCATCGCAGTTCTGCTTTAGTTTCACGGTAGTAAGCTTCCCAAGACTCCTAGGAAGCTTGCTTCAGCACCCGTTTCGGTAACAGAACACTGCCTAGAGCCAGGAAGCTCTGGTCCTCCGTGTATGCCGCGTGTCAACCTAGAAATTGGAGACTGATGGCACAAGGCTTGTTTTCCCATTAGGAAAGCTCCGTTCATGCGGCCTCGAGGATACCTGAAAAGCATTGTTGTTGCCGGGGATTTAGTCACTGCCTGCCTGCTTCTGCGAAGAAAATGAGTTTTCCCAAAAGAAACCTTGTGCTTCCAGTTCCTAGTTGGAAGCTCACCCTGCTCTGCTCTATAACTAAAGTGAAAGTCAAGGGGAGCACTAGCCTCGATGTAAGGCCCTGAATATCCTTATAAAACGCGAGGCATGCAGCAGCAGCTCCTTGAGGCCTTCAACGCTGTTCTCCTTTAGTTTCACGGTAGTAAGCTTTCCAAGACTTCAAGGAACCTTACTTCAACACCCGTTTCGGTAACAGAACACTGCATAGAGCCAGGAAGCTCTTGAACTCCGTGTATGCTCCGTGTCAACCTAGAAATTGGAGACTGATGGCACAAGGCTTGTTTTCCCAATAGGAAAGCTCCGTTCATGCGGCCTCGAGGATACCTGAAAAGCATTGTTGTTGCCGGGGATTTAGTCACTGCCTGCCTGCTTCTGTGAAGAAAATGAGTTTTCCTGAAAGAAACCTTATGCTTCCAGTTCCTAGTTGGAAGCTCACCCTGCTCTGCTCTATAACTAAATGAAAGTCAAGGGGAGCACTAGCCTCGAGGTAATGCCCTGAATATCCTTACAATACGGGAGGCATGCAGCAGCTCCATGAGGCCTTCAACGCTGTTCTGCTTTAGTTTAACGGTAGTAAGCCTGCCAAGACTCCTAGAGACCTTACTTAAGCACCCGTTTGGGTATCAGAAAACTGCCTAGAGCCAGGAAGCTTTGGTCCTGCGTGTATGCTGCCTATCAACTTACAAACTGGAGACTGACGTCACAAGGCTTGTTTGCCCATTAAGAAAGCTCCGTTCATGCGGCCTCGAATAAACCTGAAAAGCACTGTTGTTGCCAGGGTTTTTGTCACTGCCGGCATGGTTCTGAGAAGATATTGACTTCTCCGGGAAGAAACCTTGTGCTGCCAGTTCCTAGTTGGAAGCTCACCCTGCTCTGCTCTATACCTAAAGTGAAAGTCAACGTGAGCCCAAGCCTCGAAGGAAGGCCCTGATTTGCCTTGCCAAACGGGAGGCATGGAGCAGCGCCATGAGGCCTTCTTCACTGTTCTGCTTTAGTTTCACGGTAGTAAGCTTTTCAAGACTGCTAGGGCCCTCTCTTCAGCAACCGTTTCGGTACCAGTACACTGAGTAGAGCCAAGAACCTCAGGGCCAGCTAAGCAACTTCAGCCCCGTAGGCCTTTGGGAACACCCCAGTGTTGGCTAGAGAAAGGCAACACACTGCACTCTTCCTTGGGAGAGCCAGATTACCTCAGCTATACACAAGATTCAGGAACACACTTCTAGAAGGTCCTCCATGCAATGGATGTAACCTCCTTCTCCTAGCTGAACTCTATTGAGAAAAACACTCTGCTTCTAATCCCTTTTCACCTTTTACACTTAGAGTCAGGCATCCTCAAGGAGGTGGTCGGCTTGCATTCCAAGTAGAATTTCAGCACTGTTCTTGGTGGAACACTGCAGGTCTTTGGAAGAAGCACAGGCACCTAAGTCTCCCTGGCGCATCCTTAGTTTAGGCGCTTTGCTGCACGCAGAGAAGCAGTCGTAGAAAAAAGTTGAATCAGGGAAAGCCCCAGTGGGTGTCCTGAATCTCTTTTGACTTGTTAGCATCAACATGTCCTTATGCTGCGTGTCAATCTGGAAATGTGAGACTGAGACACAAATCTTGTTTTCCCATTTTGAAAGCTCCACTCATGCAGTCTCGAAGCTACCTGAAAAGCACTGTTGTTACCGTGCTTTTAGTTACTGCCGGCATGGCTCAGAGAAGAAACTGAGTTTTCTCGAAAGAAACCTTGCGCTTCCAGTTCCTAGTTGGAAGCTCACCCTGCTCTCCTCTATAGCAAAAGTGAACGTCAACGTGAGCACTAACCTCCAAGTAAGGCCCTGATTATCCTGGCAAATCGGGAGGCATGCAGCAGCTCCATGAGGCCTTCATCGCGGTTCTGCTTTAGTTTCACGGTAGTAAGCTTCCCAAGACTCCTAGGAAGCTTGCTTCAGCACCCGTTTCGGTAACAGAACACTGCCTAGAGCCAGGAAGCTCTGGTCCTCCGTGTATGCCGCGTGTCAACCTAGAAATTGGAGACTGATGGCACAAGGCTTGTTTTCCCATTAGGAAAGCTCCGTTCATGCGGCCTCGAGGATACCTGAAAAGCATTGTTGTTGCCGGGGATTTAGTCACTGCCTGCCTGCTTCTGCGAAGAAAATGAGTTTTCCCAAAAGAAACCTTGTGCTTCCAGTTCCTAGTTGGAAGCTCACCCTGCTCTGCTCTATAACTAAAGTGAAAGTCAAGGGGAGCACTAGCCTCGATGTAAGGCCCTGAATATCCTTATAAAACGCGAGGCATGCAGCAGCAGCTCCTTGAGGCCTTCAACGCCGTTCTCCTTTAGTTTCACGGTAGTAAGCTTTCCAAGACTTCAAGGAACCTTACTTCAACACCCGTTTCGGTAACAGAACACTGCATAGAGCCAGAAAGCTCTTGAACTCCGTGTATGCTCCGTGTCAACCTAGAAATTGGAGACTGATGGCACAAGGCTTGTTTTCCCAATAGGAAAGCTCCGTTCATGCGGCCTCGAGGATACCTGAAAAGCATTGTTGTTGCCGGGGATTTAGTCACTGCCTGCCTGCTTCTGTGAAGAAAATGAGTTTTCCTGAAAGAAACCTTATGCTTCCAGTTCCTAGTTGGAAGCTCACCCTGCTCTGCTCTATAACTAAATGAAAGTCAAGGGGAGCACTAGCCTCGAGGTAATGCCCTGAATATCCTTACAATACGGGAGGCATGCAGCAGCTCCATGAGGCCTTCAACGCTGTTCTGCTTTAGTTTAACGGTAGTAAGCCTGCCAAGACTCCTAGAGACCTTACTTAAGCACCCGTTTGGGTATCAGAAAACTGCCTAGAACCAGGAAGCTTTGGTCCTGCGTGTATGCTGCCTATCAACTTACAAACTGGAGACTGACGTCACAAGGCTTGTTTGCCCATTAAGAAAGCTCCGTTCATGCGGCCTCGAATAAACCTGAAAAGCACTGTTGTTGCCAGGGTTTTTGTCACTGCCGGCATGGTTCTGAGAAGATATTGACTTCTCCGGGAAGAAACCTTGTGCTGCCAGTTCCTAGTTGGAAGCTCACCCTGCTCTGCTCTATACCTAAAGTGAAAGTCAACATGAGCCCAAGCCTCGAAGGAAGGCCCTGATTTGCCTTGCCAAACGGGAGGCATGGAGCAGCGCCATGAGGCCTTCTTCACTGTTCTGCTTTAGTTTCACGGTAGTAAGCTTTTCAAGACTGCTAGGGCCCTCTCTTCAGCAACCGTTTCGGTACCAGTACACTGAGTAGAGCCAAGAACCTCAGGGCCAGCTAAGCAACTTCAGCCCCGTAGGCCTTTGGGAACACCCCAGTGTTGGCTAGAGAAAGGCAACACACTGCACTCTTCCTTGGGAGAGCCAGATTACCTCAGCTATACACAAGATTCAGGAACACACTTCTAGAAGGTCCTCCATGCAATGGATGTAACCTCCTTCTCCTAGCTGAACTCTATTGAGAAAAACACTCTGCTTCTAATCCCTTTTCACCTTTTACACTTAGAGTCAGGCATCCTCAAGGAGGTGGTCGGCTTGCATTCCAAGTAGAATTTCAGCACTGTTCTTGGTGGAACACTGCAGGTCTTTGGAAGAAGCACAGGCACCTAAGTCTCCCTGGCGCATCCTTAGTTTAGGCGCTTTGCTGCACGCAGAGAAGCAGTCGTAGAAAAAAGTTGAATCAGGGAAAGCCCCAGTGGGTTTCCTGAATCTCTTTTGACTTGTTAGCATCAACATGTCCTTATGCTGCGTGTCAATCTGGAAATGTGAGACTGAGACACAAATCTTGTTTTCCCATTTTGAAAGCTCCACTCATGCAGTCTCGAAGCTACCTGAAAAGCACTGTTGTTACCGTGCTTTTAGTTACTGCCGGCATGGCTCAGAGAAGAAACTGAGTTTTCTGGAAAGAAACCTTGCGCTTCCAGTTCCTAGTTGGAAGCTCACCCTGCTCTCCTCTATAGCAAAAGTGAACGTCAACGTGAGCACTAACCTCCAAGTAAGGCCCTGATTATCCTGGCAAATCGGGAGGCATGCAGCAGCTCCATGAGGCCTTCATCGCAGTTCTGCTTTAGTTTCACGGTAGTAAGCTTCCCAAGACTCCTAGGAAGCTTGCTTCAGCACCCGTTTCGGTAACAGAACACTGCCTAGAGCCAGGAAGCTCTGGTCCTCCGTGTATGCCGCGTGTCAACCTAGAAATTGGAGACTGATGGCACAAGGCTTGTTTTCCCATTAGGAAAGCTCCGTTCATGCGGCCTCGAGGATACCTGAAAAGCATTGTTGTTGCCGGGGATTTAGTCACTGCCTGCCTGCTTCTGCGAAGAAAATGAGTTTTCCCAAAAGAAACCTTGTGCTTCCAGTTCCTAGTTGGAAGCTCACCCTGCTCTGCTCTATAACTAAAGTGAAAGTCAAGGGGAGCACTAGCCTCGATGTAAGGCCCTGAATATCCTTATAAAATGCGAGGCATGCAGCAGCAGCTCCTTGAGGCCTTCAACGCTGTTCTCCTTTAGTTTCACGGTAGTAAGCTTCCCAAGACTCCTAGGAACCTTGCTTCAGCACCCGTTTCGGTAACAGAACACTGCCTAGAGCCAGGAAGCTCTGGTCCTCCGTGTATGCTGCGTGTCAACCTAGAAATTGGAGACTGATGGCACAAGGCATGTTTTCCCAGTAGGAAAGCTCCGTTCATGCGGCCTCGAGGATACCTGAAAAGCATTGTTGTTGCCGGGGATTTAGTCACTGAGTGCCTGCTTCTGCGAAGAAAATGAGTTTTCCTGAAAGAAACCTTGTGCTGCCAGTTCCTAGTTGGAAGCTCACCCTGCTCTGCTCTATACCTAAAGTGAAAGTCAACGTGAGCCCAAGCCTGGAAGGAAGGCCCTGATTTGCCTTGCCAAACGGGAGGCATGGAGCAGCGCCATGAGGCCTTCTTCACTGTTCTGCTTTAGTTTCACGGTAGTAAGCTTTTCAAGACTCCTAGGGCCCTCTCTTCAGCAACCGTTTCGGTAACAGTACACTGAGTAGAGCCAAGAACCTCAGGGCCAGCTAAGCAACTTCAGCCCCGTAGGCCTTTGGGAACACCCCAGTGTTGGCTAGAGAAAGGCAACACACTGCACTCTTCCTTGGGAGAGCCAGATTACCTCAGCTATATACAAGATTCAGGAACACACTTCTAGAAGGTCCTCCATGCAATGGATGTAACCTCCTTCTCCTAGCTGAACTCTATTGAGAAAAACACTCTGCTTCTAATCCCTTTTCACCTTTTACACTTAGAGTCAGGCATCCTCAAGGAGGTGGTCGGCTTGCATTCCAAGTAGAATTTCAGCACTGTTCTTGGTGGAACACTGCAGGTCTTTGGAAGAAGCACAGGCACCTAAGTCTCCCTGGCGCATCCTTAGTTTAGGCGCTTTGCTGCACGCAGAGAAGCAGTCGTAGAAAAAAGTTGAATCAGGGAAAGCCCCAGTGGGTGTCCTGAATCTCTTTTGACTTGTTAGCATCAACATGTCCTTATGCTGCGTGTCAATCTGGAAATGTGAGACTGAGACACAAATCTTGTTTTCCCATTTTGAAAGCTCCACTCATGCAGTCTCGAAGCTACCTGAAAAGCACTGTTGTTACCGTGCTTTTAGTTACTGCCGGCATGGCTCAGAGAAGAAACTGAGTTTTCTCGAAAGAAACCTTGTGCTTCCAGTTCCTAGTTGGAAACTCACCCTGCTCTCCTCTATAGCAAAATTGAACGTCAACGTGAGCACTAACCTCCAAGTAAGGCCCTGATTATCCTTGCAAATCGGGAGGCATGCAGCAGCTCCATGAGGCCTTCATCGCGGTTCTGCTTTAGTTTCACGGTAGTAAGCTTCCCAAGACTCCTAGGAAGCTTGCTTCAGCACCCGTTTCGGTAACAGAACACTGCCTAGAGCCAGGAAGCTCTGGTCCTCCGTGTATGCTGCGTGTCAACCTAGAAATTGGAGACTGATGACACAAGGCTTGTTTTCCCATTAGAATAGCTCCGTTCATGCGGCCTCGAGGATACCTGAAAAGCATTGTTGTTGCCGGGGATTTAGTCACTGCCTGCCTGCTTCTGTGAAGAAAATGAGTTTTCCTGAAAGAAACCTTATGCTTCCAGTTCCTAGTTGGAAGCTCACCCTGCTCTGCTCTATAACTAAATGAAAGTCAAGGGGAGCACTAGCCTCGAGGTAATGCCCTGAATATCCTTACAATACGGGAGGCATGCAGCAGCTCCATGAGGCCTTCAACGCTGTTCTGCTTTAGTTTAACGGTAGTAAGCCTGCCAAGACTCCTAGAGACCTTACTTAAGCACCCGTTTGGGTATCAGAAAACTGCCTAGAGCCAGGAAGCTTTGGTCCTGCGTGTATGCTGCCTATCAACTTACAAACTGGAGACTGACGTCACAAGGCTTGTTTGCCCATTAAGAAAGCTCCGTTCATGCGGCCTCGAATAAACCTGAAAAGCACTGTTGTTGCCAGGGTTTTTGTCACTGCCGGCATGGTTCTGAGAAGATATTGACTTCTCCGGGAAGAAACCTTGTGCTGCCAGTTCCTAGTTGGAAGCTCACCCTGCTCTGCTCTATACCTAAAGTGAAAGTCAACGTGAGCCCAAGCCTGGAAGGAAGGCCCTGATTTGCCTTGCCAAACGGGAGGCGTGGAGCAGCGCCATGAGGCCTTCTTCACTGTTCTGCTTTAGTTTCACGGTAGTAAGCTTTTCAAGACTCCTAGGGCCCTCGCTTCAGCAACCGTTTCGGTACCAGTACACTGAGTAGAGCCAAGAACCTCAGGGCCAGCTAAGCAACTTCAGCCCCGTAGGCCTTTGGGAACACCCCAGTGTTGGCTAGAGAAAGGCAACACACTGCACTCTTCCTTGGGAGAGCCAGATTACCTCAGCTATACACAGGATTCAGGAACACACTTCTAGAAGGTCCTCCATGCAATGGATGTAACCTCATTCTCCTAGCGGAACTCTATTGAGAAAAACACTCTGCTTCTAATCCCTTTTCACCTTTTACACTTAGAGTCAGGCATCCTCAAGGAGGTGGTCGGCTTGCATTCCAAGTAGAATTTCAGCACTGTTCTTGGTGGAACACTGCAGGTCTTTGGAAGAAGCACAGGCACCTAAGTCTCCCTGGCGCATCCTTAGTTTAGGCGCTTTGCTGCACGCAGAGAAGCAGTCGTAGAAAAAAGTTGAATCAGGGAAAGCCCCAGTGGGTGTCCTGAATCTCTTTTGACTTGTTAGCATCAACATGTCCTTATGCTGCGTGTCAATCTGGAAATGTGAGACTGAGACACAAATCTTGTTTTCCCATTTTGAAAGCTCCACTCATGCAGTCTCGAAGCTACCTGAAAAGCACTGTTGTTACCGTGCTTTTAGTTACTGCCGGCATGGCTCAGAGAAGAAACTGAGTTTTCTCGAAAGAAACCTTGCGCTTCCAGTTCCTAGTTGGAAGCTCACCCTGCTCTCCTCTATAGCAAAAGTGAACGTCAACGTGAGCACTAACCTCCAAGTAAGGCCCTGATTATCCTGGCAAATCGGGAGGCATGCAGCAGCTCCATGAGGCCTTCATCGCAGTTCTGCTTTAGTTTCACGGTAGTAAGCTTCCCAAGACTCCTAGGAAGCTTGCTTCAGCACCCGTTTCGGTAACAGAACACTGCCTAGAGCCAGGAAGCTCTGGTCCTCCGTGTATGCCGCGTGTCAACCTAGAAATTGGAGACTGATGGCACAAGGCTTGTTTTCCCATTAGGAAAGCTCCGTTCATGCGGCCTCGAGGATACCTGAAAAGCATTGTTGTTGCCGGGGATTTAGTCACTGCCTGCCTGCTTCTGCGAAGAAAATGAGTTTTCCCAAAAGAAACCTTGTGCTTCCAGTTCCTAGTTGGAAGCTCACCCTGCTCTGCTCTATAACTAAAGTGAAAGTCAAGGGGAGCACTAGCCTCGATGTAAGGCCCTGAATATCCTTATAAAACGCGAGGCATGCAGCAGCAGCTCCTTGAGGCCTTCAACGCCGTTCTCCTTTAGTTTCACGGTAGTAAGCTTTCCAAGACTTCAAGGAACCTTACTTCAACACCCGTTTCGGTAACAGAACACTGCATAGAGCCAGGAAGCTCTTGAACTCCGTGTATGCTCCGTGTCAACCTAGAAATTGGAGACTGATGGCACAAGGCTTGTTTTCCCAATAGGAAAGCTCCGTTCATGCGGCCTCGAGGATACCTGAAAAGCATTGTTGTTGCCGGGGATTTAGTCACTGCCTGCCTGCTTCTGTGAAGAAAATGAGTTTTCCTGAAAGAAACCTTATGCTTCCAGTTCCTAGTTGGAAGCTCACCCTGCTCTGCTCTATAACTAAATGAAAGTCAAGGGGAGCACTAGCCTCGAGGTAATGCCCTGAATATCCTTACAATACGGGAGGCATGCAGCAGCTCCATGAGGCCTTCAACGCTGTTCTGCTTTAGTTTAACGGTAGTAAGCCTGCCAAGACTCCTAGAGACCTTACTTAAGCACCCGTTTGGGTATCAGAAAACTGCCTAGAGCCAGGAAGCTTTGGTCCTGCGTGTATGCTGCCTATCAACTTACAAACTGGAGACTGACGTCACAAGGCTTGTTTGCCCATTAAGAAAGCTCCGTTCATGCGGCCTCGAATAAACCTGAAAAGCACTGTTGTTGCCAGGGTTTTTGTCACTGCCGGCATGGTTCTGAGAAGATATTGACTTCTCCGGGAAGAAACCTTGTGCTGCCAGTTCCTAGTTGGAAGCTCACCCTGCTCTGCTCTATACCTAAAGTGAAAGTCAACGTGAGCCCAAGCCTCGAAGGAAGGCCCTGATTTGCCTTGCCAAACGGGAGGCATGGAGCAGCGCCATGAGGCCTTCTTCACTGTTCTGCTTTAGTTTCACGGTAGTAAGCTTTTCAAGACTGCTAGGGCCCTCTCTTCAGCAACCGTTTCGGTACCAGTACACTGAGTAGAGCCAAGAACCTCAGGGCCAGCTAAGCAACTTCAGCCCCGTAGGCCTTTGGGAACACCCCAGTGTTGGCTAGAGAAAGGCAACACACTGCACTCTTCCTTGGGAGAGCCAGATTACCTCAGCTATACACAAGATTCAGGAACACACTTCTAGAAGGTCCTCCATGCAATGGATGTAACCTCCTTCTCCTAGCTGAACTCTATTGAGAAAAACACTCTGCTTCTAATCCCTTTTCACCTTTTACAGTTAGAGTCAGGCATCCTCAAGGAGGTGGTCGGCTTGCATTCCAAGTAGAATTTCAGCACTGTTCTTGGTGGAACACTGCAGGTCTTTGGAAGAAGCACAGGCACCTAAGTCTCCCTGGCGCATCCTTAGTTTAGGCGCTTTGCTGCACGCAGAGAAGCAGTCGTAGAAAAAAGTTGAATCAGGGAAAGCCCCAGTGGGTTTCCTGAATCTCTTTTGACTTGTTAGCATCAACATGTCCTTATGCTGCGTGTCAATCTGGAAATGTGAGACTGAGACACAAATCTTGTTTTCCCATTTTGAAAGCTCCACTCATGCAGTCTCGAAGCTACCTGAAAAGCACTGTTGTTACCGTGCTTTTAGTTACTGCCGGCATGGCTCAGAGAAGAAACTGAGTTTTCTGGAAAGAAACCTTGCGCTTCCAGTTCCTAGTTGGAAGCTCACCCTGCTCTCCTCTATAGCAAAAGTGAACGTCAACGTGAGCACTAACCTCCAAGTAAGGCCCTGATTATCCTGGCAAATCGGGAGGCATGCAGCAGCTCCATGAGGCCTTCATCGCAGTTCTGCTTTAGTTTCACGGTAGTAAGCTTCCCAAGACTCCTAGGAAGCTTGCTTCAGCACCCGTTTCGGTAACAGAACACTGCCTAGAGCCAGGAAGCTCTGGTCCTCCGTGTATGCCGCGTGTCAACCTAGAAATTGGAGACTGATGGCACAAGGCTTGTTTTCCCATTAGGAAAGCTCCGTTCATGCGGCCTCGAGGATACCTGAAAAGCATTGTTGTTGCCGGGGATTTAGTCACTGCCTGCCTGCTTCTGCGAAGAAAATGAGTTTTCCCAAAAGAAACCTTGTGCTTCCAGTTCCTAGTTGGAAGCTCACCCTGCTCTGCTCTATAACTAAAGTGAAAGTCAAGGGGAGCACTAGCCTCGATGTAAGGCCCTGAATATCCTTATAAAACGCGAGGCATGCAGCAGCAGCTCCTTGAGGCCTTCAACGCTGTTCTCCTTTAGTTTCACGGTAGTAAGCTTCCCAAGACTCCTAGGAACCTTGCTTCAGCACCCGTTTCGGTAACAGAACACTGCCTAGAGCCAGGAAGCTCTGGTCCTCCGTGTATGCTGCGTGTCAACCTAGAAATTGGAGACTGATGGCACAAGGCATGTTTTCCCAGTAGGAAAGCTCCGTTCATGCGGCCTCGAGGATACCTGAAAAGCATTGTTGTTGCCGGGGATTTAGTCACTGAGTGCCTGCTTCTGCGAAGAAAATGAGTTTTCCTGAAAGAAACCTTGTGCTGCCAGTTCCTAGTTGGAAGCTCACCCTGCTCTGCTCTATACCTAAAGTGAAAGTCAACGTGAGCCCAAGCCTGGAAGGAAGGCCCTGATTTGCCTTGCCAAACGGGAGGCATGGAGCAGCGCCATGAGGCCTTCTTCACTGTTCTGCTTTAGTTTCACGGTAGTAAGCTTTTCAAGACTCCTAGGGCCCTCTCTTCAGCAACCGTTTCGGTAACAGTACACTGAGTAGAGCCAAGAACCTCAGGGCCAGCTAAGCAACTTCAGCCCCGTAGGCCTTTGGGAACACCCCAGTGTTGGCTAGAGAAAGGCAACACACTGCACTCTTCCTTGGGAGAGCCAGATTACCTCAGCTATACACAAGATTCAGGAACACACTTCTAGAAGGTCCTCCATGCAATGGATGTAACCTCCTTCTCCTAGCTGAACTCTATTGAGAAAAACACTCTGCTTCTAATCCCTTTTCACCTTTTACACTTAGAGTCAGGCATCCTCAAGGAGGTGGTCGGCTTGCATTCCAAGTAGAATTTCAGCACTGTTCTTGGTGGAACACTGCAGGTCTTTGGAAGAAGCACAGGCACCTAAGTCTCCCTCGCGCATCCTTAGTTTAGGCACTTTGCTGCACGCAGAGAAGCAGTCGTAGAAAAAAGTTGAATCAGGGAAAGCCCCAGTGGGTGTCCTGAATCTCTTTTGACTTGTTAGCATCAACATGTCCTTATGCTGCGTGTCAATCTGGAAATGTGAGACTGAGACACAAATCTTGTTTTCCCATTTTGAAAGCTCCACTCATGCAGTCTCGAAGCTACCTGAAAAGCACTGTTGTTACCGTGCTTTTAGTTACTGCCGGCATGGCTCAGAGAAGAAACTGAGTTTTCTCGAAAGAAACCTTGTGCTTCCAGTTCCTAGTTGGAAACTCACCCTGCTCTCCTCTATAGCAAAATTGAACGTCAACGTGAGCACTAACCTCCAAGTAAGGCCCTGATTATCCTTGCAAATCGGGAGGCATGCAGCAGCTCCATGAGGCCTTCATCGCGGTTCTGCTTTAGTTTCACGGTAGTAAGCTTCCCAAGACTCCTAGGAAGCTTGCTTCAGCACCCGTTTCGGTAACAGAACACTGCCTAGAGCCAGGAAGCTCTGGTCCTCCGTGTATGCTGCGTGTCAACCTAGAAATTGGAGACTGATGGCACAAGGCTTGTTTTCCCATTAGAAAAGCTCCGTTCATGCGGCCTCGAGGATACCTGAAAAGCATTGTTGTTGCCGGGGATTTAGTCACTGCCTGCCTGCTTCTGTGAAGAAAATGAGTTTTCCTGAAAGAAACCTTATGCTTCCAGTTCCTAGTTGGAAGCTCACCCTGCTCTGCTCTATAACTAAATGAAAGTCAAGGGGAGCACTAGCCTCGAGGTAATGCCCTGAATATCCTTACAATACGGGAGGCATGCAGCAGCTCCATGAGGCCTTCAACGCTGTTCTGCTTTAGTTTAACGGTAGTAAGCCTGCCAAGACTCCTAGAGACCTTACTTAAGCACCCGTTTGGGTATCAGAAAACTGCCTAGAGCCAGGAAGCTTTGGTCCTGCGTGTATGCTGCCTATCAACTTACAAACTGGAGACTGACGTCACAAGGCTTGTTTGCCCATTAAGAAAGCTCCGTTCATGCGGCCTCGAATAAACCTGAAAAGCACTGTTGTTGCCAGGGTTTTTGTCACTGCCGGCATGGTTCTGAGAAGATATTGACTTCTCCGGGAAGAAACCTTGTGCTGCCAGTTCCTAGTTGGAAGCTCACCCTGCTCTGCTCTATACCTAAAGTGAAAGTCAACGTGAGCCCAAGCCTGGAAGGAAGGCCCTGATTTGCCTTGCCAAACGGGAGGCGTGGAGCAGCGCCATGAGGCCTTCTTCACTGTTCTGCTTTAGTTTCACGGTAGTAAGCTTTTCAAGACTCCTAGGGCCCTCGCTTCAGCAACCGTTTCGGTACCAGTACACTGAGTAGAGCCAAGAACCTCAGGGCCAGCTAAGCAACTTCAGCCCCGTAGGCCTTTGGGAACACCCCAGTGTTGGCTAGAGAAAGGCAACACACTGCACTCTTCCTTGGGAGAGCCAGATTACCTCAGCTATACACAGGATTCAGGAACACACTTCTAGAAGGTCCTCCATGCAATGGATGTAACCTCCTTCTCCTAGCGGAACTCTATTGAGAAAAACACTCTGCTTCTAATCCCTTTTCACCTTTTACACTTAGAGTCAGGCATCCTCAAGGAGGTGGTCGGCTTGCATTCCAAGTAGAATTTCAGCACTGTTCTTGGTGGAACACTGCAGGTCTTTGGAAGAAGCACAGGCACCTAAGTCTCCCTGGCGCATCCTTAGTTTAGGCGCTTTGCTGCACGCAGAGAAGCAGTCGTAGAAAAAAGTTGAATCAGGGAAAGCCCCAGTGGGTGTCCTGAATCTCTTTTGACTTGTTAGCATCAACATGTCCTTATGCTGCGTGTCAATCTGGAAATGTGAGACTGAGACACAAATCTTGTTTTCCCATTTTGAAAGCTCCACTCATGCAGTCTCGAAGCTACCTGAAAAGCACTGTTGTTACCGTGCTTTTAGTTACTGCCGGCATGGCTCAGAGAAGAAACTGAGTTTTCTCGAAAGAAACCTTGCGCTTCCAGTTCCTAGTTGGAAACTCACCCTGCTCTCCTCTATAGCAAAAGTGAACGTCAACGTGAGCACTAACCTCCAAGTAAGGCCCTGATTATCCTGGCAAATCGGGAGGCATGCAGCAGCTCCATGAGGCCTTCATCGCAGTTCTGCTTTAGTTTCACGGTAGTAAGCTTCCCAAGACTCCTAGGAAGCTTGCTTCAGCACCCGTTTCGGTAACAGAACACTGCCTAGAGCCAGGAAGCTCTGGTCCTCCGTGTATGCCGCGTGTCAACCTAGAAATTGGAGACTGATGGCACAAGGCTTGTTTTCCCATTAGGAAAGCTCCGTTCATGCGGCCTCGAGGATACCTGAAAAGCATTGTTGTTGCCGGGGATTTAGTCACTGCCTGCCTGCTTCTGCGAAGAAAATGAGTTTTCCCAAAAGAAACCTTGTGCTTCCAGTTCCTAGTTGGAAGCTCACCCTGCTCTGCTCTATAACTAAAGTGAAAGTCAAGGGGAGCACTAGCCTCGATGTAAGGCCCTGAATATCCTTATAAAACGCGAGGCATGCAGCAGCAGCTCCTTGAGGCCTTCAACGCCGTTCTCCTTTAGTTTCACGGTAGTAAGCTTTCCAAGACTTCAAGGAACCTTACTTCAACACCCGTTTCGGTAACAGAACACTGCATAGAGCCAGGAAGCTCTTGAACTCCGTGTATGCTCCGTGTCAACCTAGAAATTGGAGACTGATGGCACAAGGCTTGTTTTCCCAATAGGAAAGCTCCGTTCATGCGGCCTCGAGGATACCTGAAAAGCATTGTTGTTGCCGGGGATTTAGTCACTGCCTGCCTGCTTCTGTGAAGAAAATGAGTTTTCCTGAAAGAAACCTTATGCTTCCAGTTCCTAGTTGGAAGCTCACCCTGCTCTGCTCTATAACTAAATGAAAGTCAAGGGGAGCACTAGCCTCGAGGTAATGCCCTGAATATCCTTACAATACGGGAGGCATGCAGCAGCTCCATGAGGCCTTCAACGCTGTTCTGCTTTAGTTTAACGGTAGTAAGCCTGCCAAGACTCCTAGAGACCTTACTTAAGCACCCGTTTGGGTATCAGAAAACTGCCTAGAGCCAGGAAGCTTTGGTCCTGCGTGTATGCTGCCTATCAACTTACAAACTGGAGACTGACGTCACAAGGCTTGTTTGCCCATTAAGAAAGCTCCGTTCATGCGGCCTCGAATAAACCTGAAAAGCACTGTTGTTGCCAGGGTTTTTGTCACTGCCGGCATGGTTCTGAGAAGATATTGACTTCTCCGGGAAGAAACCTTGTGCTGCCAGTTCCTAGTTGGAAGCTCACCCTGCTCTGCTCTATACCTAAAGTGAAAGTCAACGTGAGCCCAAGCCTGGAAGGAAGGCCCTGATTTGCCTTGCCAAACGGGAGGCATGGAGCAGCGCCATGAGGCCTTCTTCACTGTTCTGCTTTAGTTTCACGGTAGTAAGCTTTTCAAGACTGCTAGGGCCCTCTCTTCAGCAACCGTTTCGGTACCAGTACACTGAGTAGAGCCAAGAACCTCAGGGCCAGCTAAGCAACTTCAGCCCCGTAGGCCTTTGGGAACACCCCAGTGTTGGCTAGAGAAAGGCAACACACTGCACTCTTCCTTGGGAGAGCCAGATTACCTCAGCTATACACAAGATTCAGGAACACACTTCTAGAAGGTCCTCCATGCAATGGATGTAACCTCCTTCTCCTAGCTGAACTCTATTGAGAAAAACACTCTGCTTCTAATCCCTTTTCACCTTTTACACTTAGAGTCACGCATCCTCAAGGAGGTGGTCGGCTTGCATTCCAAGTAGAATTTCAGCACTGTTCTTGGTGGAACACTGCAGGTCTTTGGAAGAAGCACAGGCACCTAAGTCTCCCTGGCGCATCCTTAGTTTAGGCGCTTTGCTGCACGCAGAGAAGCAGTCGTAGAAAAAAGTTGAATCAGGGAAAGCCCCAGTGGGTTTCCTGAATCTCTTTTGACTTGTTAGCATCAACATGTCCTTATGCTGCGTGTCAATCTGGAAATGTGAGACTGAGACACAAATCTTGTTTTCCCATTTTGAAAGCTCCACTCATGCAGTCTCGAAGCTACCTGAAAAGCACTGTTGTTACCGTGCTTTTAGTTACTGCCGGCATGGCTCAGAGAAGAAACTGAGTTTTCTGGAAAGAAACCTTGCGCTTCCAGTTCCTAGTTGGAAGCTCACCCTGCTCTCCTCTATAGCAAAAGTGAACGTCAACGTGAGCACTAACCTCCAAGTAAGGCCCTGATTATCCTGGCAAATCGGGAGGCATGCAGCAGCTCCATGAGGCCTTCATCGCAGTTCTGCTTTAGTTTCACGGTAGTAAGCTTCCCAAGACTCCTAGGAAGCTTGCTTCAGCACCCGTTTCGGTAACAGAACACTGCCTAGAGCCAGGAAGCTCTGGTCCTCCGTGTATGCCGCGTGTCAACCTAGAAATTGGAGACTGATGGCACAAGGCTTGTTTTCCCATTAGGAAAGCTCCGTTCATGCGGCCTCGAGGATACCTGAAAAGCATTGTTGTTGCCGGGGATTTAGTCACTGCCTGCCTGCTTCTGCGAAGAAAATGAGTTTTCCCAAAAGAAACCTTGTGCTTCCAGTTCCTAGTTGGAAGCTCACCCTGCTCTGCTCTATAACTAAAGTGAAAGTCAAGGGGAGCACTAGCCTCGATGTAAGGCCCTGAATATCCTTATAAAACGCGAGGCATGCAGCAGCAGCTCCTTGAGGCCTTCAACGCTGTTCTCCTTTAGTTTCACGGTAGTAAGCTTCCCAAGACTCCTAGGAACCTTGCTTCAGCACCCGTTTCGGTAACAGAACACTGCCTAGAGCCAGGAAGCTCTGGTCCTCCGTGTATGCTGCGTGTCAACCTAGAAATTGGAGACTGATGGCACAAGGCATGTTTTCCCAGTAGGAAAGCTCCGTTCATGCGGCCTCGAGGATACCTGAAAAGCATTGTTGTTGCCGGGGATTTAGTCACTGAGTGCCTGCTTCTGCGAAGAAAATGAGTTTTCCTGAAAGAAACCTTGTGCTGCCAGTTCCTAGTTGGAAGCTCACCCTGCTCTGCTCTATACCTAAAGTGAAAGTCAACGTGAGCCCAAGCCTGGAAGGAAGGCCCTGATTTGCCTTGCCAAACGGGAGGCATGGAGCAGCGCCATGAGGCCTTCTTCACTGTTCTGCTTTAGTTTCACGGTAGTAAGCTTTTCAAGACTCCTAGGGCCCTCTCTTCAGCAACCGTTTCGGTAACAGTACACTGAGTAGAGCCAAGAACCTCAGGGCCAGCTAAGCAACTTCAGCCCCGTAGGCCTTTGGGAACACCCCAGTGTTGGCTAGAGAAAGGCAACACACTGCACTCTTCCTTGGGAGAGCCAGATTACCTCAGCTATACACAAGATTCAGGAACACACTTCTAGAAGGTCCTCCATGCAATGGATGTAACCTCCTTCTCCTAGCTGAACTCTATTGAGAAAAACACTCTGCTTCTAATCCCTTTTCACCTTTTACACTTAGAGTCAGGCATCCTCAAGGAGGTGGTCGGCTTGCATTCCAAGTAGAATTTCAGCACTGTTCTTGGTGGAACACTGCAGGTCTTTGGAAGAAGCACAGGCACCTAAGTCTCCCTCGCGCATCCTTAGTTTAGGCACTTTGCTGCACGCAGAGAAGCAGTCGTAGAAAAAAGTTGAATCAGGGAAAGCCCCAGTGGGTGTCCTGAATCTCTTTTGACTTGTTAGCATCAACATGTCCTTATGCTGCGTGTCAATCTGGAAATGTGAGACTGAGACACAAATCTTGTTTTCCCATTTTGAAAGCTCCACTCATGCAGTCTCGAAGCTACCTGAAAAGCACTGTTGTTACCGTGCTTTTAGTTACTGCCGGCATGGCTCAGAGAAGAAACTGAGTTTTCTCGAAAGAAACCTTGTGCTTCCAGTTACTAGTTGGAAACTCACCCTGCTCTCCTCTATAGCAAAATTGAACGTCAACGTGAGCACTAACCTCCAAGTAAGGCCCTGATTATCCTTGCAAATCGGGAGGCATGCAGCAGCTCCATGAGGCCTTCATCGCGGTTCTGCTTTAGTTTCACGGTAGTAAGCTTCCCAAGACTCCTAGGAAGCTTGCTTCAGCACCCGTTTCGGTAACAGAACACTGCCTAGAGCCAGGAAGCTCTGGTCCTCCGTGTATGCTGCGTGTCAACCTAGAAATTGGAGACTGATGGCACAAGGCTTGTTTTCCCATTAGAAAAGCTCCGTTCATGCGGCCTCGAGGATACCTGAAAAGCATTGTTGTTGCCGGGGATTTAGTCACTGCCTGCCTGCTTCTGTGAAGAAAATGAGTTTTCCTGAAAGAAACCTTATGCTTCCAGTTCCTAGTTGGAAGCTCACCCTGCTCTGCTCTATAACTAAATGAAAGTCAAGGGGAGCACTAGCCTCGAGGTAATGCCCTGAATATCCTTACAATACGGGAGGCATGCAGCAGCTCCATGAGGCCTTCAACGCTGTTCTGCTTTAGTTTAACGGTAGTAAGCCTGCCAAGACTCCTAGAGACCTTACTTAAGCACCCGTTTGGGTATCAGAAAACTGCCTAGAGCCAGGAAGCTTTGGTCCTGCGTGTATGCTGCCTATCAACTTACAAACTGGAGACTGACGTCACAAGGCTTGTTTGCCCATTAAGAAAGCTCCGTTCATGCGGCCTCGAATAAACCTGAAAAGCACTGTTGTTGCCAGGGTTTTTGTCACTGCCGGCATGGTTCTGAGAAGATATTGACTTCTCCGGGAAGAAACCTTGTGCTGCCAGTTCCTAGTTGGAAGCTCACCCTGCTCTGCTCTATACCTAAAGTGAAAGTCAACGTGAGCCCAAGCCTCGAAGGAAGGCCCTGATTTGCCTTGCCAAACGGGAGGCATGGAGCAGCGCCATGAGGCCTTCTTCACTGTTCTGCTTTAGTTTCACGGTAGTAAGCTTTTCAAGACTGCTAGGGCCCTCTCTTCAGCAACCGTTTCGGTACCAGTACACTGAGTAGAGCCAAGAACCTCAGGGCCAGCTAAGCAACTTCAGCCCCGTAGGCCTTTGGGAACACCCCAGTGTTGGCTAGAGAAAGGCAACACACTGCACTCTTCCTTGGGAGAGCCAGATTACCTCAGCTATACACAGGATTCAGGAACACACTTCTAGAAGGTCCTCCATGCAATGGATGTAACCTCATTCTCCTAGCGGAACTCTATTGAGAAAAATACTCTGCTTCTAATCCCTTTTCACCTTTTACACTTAGAGTCAGGCATCCTCAAGGAGGTGGTCGGCTTGCATTCCAAGTAGAATTTCAGCACTGTTCTTGGTGGAACACTGCAGGTCTTTGGAAGAAGCACAGGCACCTAAGTCTCCCTGGCGCATCCTTAGTTTAGGCGCTTTGCTGCACGCAGAGAAGCAGTCGTAGAAAAAAGTTGAATCAGGGAAAGCCCCAGTGGGTTTCCTGAATCTCTTTTGACTTGTTAGCATCAACATGTCCTTATGCTGCGTGTCAATCTGGAAATGTGAGACTGAGACACAAATCTTGTTTTCCCATTTTGAAAGCTCCACTCATGCAGTCTCGAAGCTACCTGAAAAGCACTGTTGTTACCGTGCTTTTAGTTACTGCCGGCATGGCTCAGAGAAGAAACTGAGTTTTCTGGAAAGAAACCTTGCGCTTCCAGTTCCTAGTTGGAAGCTCACCCTGCTCTCCTCTATAGCAAAAGTGAACGTCAACGTGAGCACTAACCTCCAAGTAAGGCCCTGATTATCCTGGCAAATCGGGAGGCATGCAGCAGCTCCATGAGGCCTTCATCGCAGTTCTGCTTTAGTTTCACGGTAGTAAGCTTCCCAAGACTCCTAGGAAGCTTGCTTCAGCACCCGTTTCGGTAACAGAACACTGCCTAGAGCCAGGAAGCTCTGGTCCTCCGTGTATGCCGCGTGTCAACCTAGAAATTGGAGACTGATGGCACAAGGCTTGTTTTCCCATTAGGAAAGCTCCGTTCATGCGGCCTCGAGGATACCTGAAAAGCATTGTTGTTGCCGGGGATTTAGTCACTGCCTGCCTGCTTCTGCGAAGAAAATGAGTTTTCCCAAAAGAAACCTTGTGCTTCCAGTTCCTAGTTGGAAGCTCACCCTGCTCTGCTCTATAACTAAAGTGAAAGTCAAGGGGAGCACTAGCCTCGATGTAAGGCCCTGAATATCCTTATAAAACGCGAGGCATGCAGCAGCAGCTCCTTGAGGCCTTCAACGCTGTTCTCCTTTAGTTTCACGGTAGTAAGCTTTCCAAGACTTCAAGGAACCTTACTTCCACACCCGTTTCGGTAACAGAACACTGCATAGAGCCAGGAAGCTCTTGAACTCCGTGTATGCTGCGTGTCAACCTAGAAATTGGAGACTGATGGCACAAGGCTTGTTTTCCCAATAGGAAAGCTCCGTTCATGCGGCCTCGAGGATACCTGAAAAGCATTGTTGTTGCCGGGGATTTAGTCACTGCCTGCCTGCTTCTGTGAAGAAAATGAGTGTTCCTGAAAGAAACCTTATGCTTCCAGTTCCTAGTTGGAAGCTCACCCTGCTCTGCTCTATAACTAAATGAAAGTCAAGGGGAGCACTAGCCTCGAGGTAATGCCCTGAATATCCTTACAATACGGGAGGCATGCAGCAGCTCCATGAGGCCTTCAACGCTGTTCTGCTTTAGTTTAACGGTAGTAAGCCTGCCAAGACTCCTAGAGACCTTACTTAAGCACCCGTTTGGGTATCAGAAAACTGCCTAGAGCCAGGAAGCTTTGGTCCTGCGTGTATGCTGCCTATCAACTTACAAACTGGAGACTGACGTCACAAGGCTTGTTTGCCCATTAAGAAAGCTCCGTTCATGCGGCCTCGAATAAACCTGAAAAGCACTGTTGTTGCCAGGGTTTTTGTCACTGCCGGCATGGTTCTGAGAAGATATTGACTTCTCCGGGAAGAAACCTTGTGCTGCCAGTTCCTAGTTGGAAGATCACCCTGCTCTGCTCTATACCTAAAGTGAAAGTCAACGTGAGCCCAAGCCTCGAAGGAAGGCCCCGATTTGCCTTGCCAAACGGGAGGCGTGGAGCAGCGCCATGAGGCCTTCTTCACTGTTCTGCTTTAGTTTCACGGTAGTAAGCTTTTCAAGACTCCTAGGGCCCTTGCTTCAGCAACCGTTTCGGTGCCAGTACACTGAGTAGAGCCAAGAACCTCAGGGCCAGCTAAGCAACTTCAGCCCCGTAGGCCTTTGGGAACACCCCAGTGTTGGCTAGAGAAAGGCAACACACTGCACTCTTCCTTGGGAGAGCCAGATTACCTCAGCTATACACAGGATTCAGGAACACACTTCTAGAAGGTCCTCCATGCAATGGATGTAACCTCATTCTCCTAGCGGAACTCTATTGAGAAAAATACTCTGCTTCTAATCCCTTTTCACCTTTTACACTTAGAGTCAGGCATCCTCAAGGAGGTGGTCGGCTTGCATTCCAAGTAGAATTTCAGCACTGTTCTTGGTGGAACACTGCAGGTCTTTGGAAGAAGCACAGGCACCTAAGTCTCCCTCGCGCATCCTTAGTTTAGGCACTTTGCTGCACGCAGAGAAGCAGTCGTAGAAAAAAGTTGAATCAGGGAAAGCCCCAGTGGGTGTCCTGAATCTCTTTTGACTTGTTAGCATCAACATGTCCTTATGCTGCGTGTCAATCTGGAAATGTGAGACTGAGACACAAATCTTCTTTTCCCATTTTGAAAGCTCCACTCATGCAGTCTCGAAGCTACCTGAAAAGCACTGTTGTTACCGTGCTTTTAGTTACTGCCGGCATGGCTCAGAGAAGAAACTGAGTTTTCTGGAAAGAAACCTGGCGCTTCCAGTTCCTAGTTGGAAGCTCACCCTGCTCTCCTCTATAGCAAAAGTGAACGTCAACGTGAGCACTAACCTCCAAGTAAGGCCCTGATTATCCTGGCAAATCGGGAGGCATGCCGCAGCTCCATGAGGCCTTCATCACTCTTCTGCTTTAGTTTCACGGTAGTAAGCTTCCCAAGACTCCTAGGAAGCTTGCTTCAGCACCCGTTTCGGTAACAGAACACTGCCTAGAGCCAGGAAGCTCTGGTCCTCCGTGTATGCTGCGTGTCAACCTAGAAATTGGAGACTGATGGCACAAGGCTTGTTTTCCCATTAGGAAAGCTCCGTTCATGCGGCCTCGAGGATACCTGAAAAGCATTGTTGTTGCCGGGGATTTAGTCACTGCCTGCCTGCTTCTGCGAAGAAAATGAGTTTTCCCAAAAGAAACCTTGTGCTTCCAGTTCCTAGTTGGAAGCTCACCCTGCTCTGCTCTATAACTAAAGTGAAAGTCAAGGGGAGCACTAGCCTCGATGTAAGGCCCTGAATATCCTTATAAAACGCGAGGCATGCAGCAGCAGCTCCTTGAGGCCTTCAACGCTGTTCTCCTTTAGTTTCACGGTAGTAAGCTTTCCAAGACTTCAAGGAACCTTACTTCCACACCCGTTTCGGTAACAGAACACTGCATAGAGCCAGGAAGCTCTTGAACTCCGTGTATGCTCCGTGTCAACCTAGAAATTGGAGACTGATGGCACAAGGCTTGTTTTCCCAATAGGAAAGCTCCGTTCATGCGGCCTCGAGGATACCTGAAAAGCATTGTTGTTGCCGGGGATTTAGTCACTGCCTGCCTGCTTCTGTGAAGAAAATGAGTGTTCCTGAAAGAAACCTTATGCTTCCAGTTCCTAGTTGGAAGCTCACCCTGCTCTGCTCTATAACTAAATGAAAGTCAAGGGGAGCACTAGCCTCGAGGTAATGCCCTGAATATCCTTACAATACGGGAGGCATGCAGCAGCTCCATGAGGCCTTCAACGCTGTTCTGCTTTAGTTTAACGGTAGTAAGCCTGCCAAGACTCCTAGAGACCTTACTTAAGCACCCGTTTGGGTATCAGAAAACTGCCTAGAGCCAGGAAGCTTTGGTCCTGCGTGTATGCTGCCTATCAACTTACAAACTGGAGACTGACGTCACAAGGCTTGTTTGCCCATTAAGAAAGCTCCGTTCATGCGGCCTCGAATAAACCTGAAAAGCACTGTTGTTGCCAGGGTTTTTGTCACTGCCGGCATGGTTCTGAGAAGATATTGACTTCTCCGGGAAGAAACCTTGTGCTGCCAGTTCCTAGTTGGAAGATCACCCTGCTCTGCTCTATACCTAAAGTGAAAGTCAACGTGAGCCCAAGCCTCGAAGGAAGGCCCCGATTTGCCTTGCCAAACGGGAGGCGTGGAGCAGCGCCATGAGGCCTTCTTCACTGTTCTGCTTTAGTTTCACGGTAGTAAGCTTTTCAAGACTCCTAGGGCCCTTGCTTCAGCAACCGTTTCGGTGCCAGTACACTGAGTAGAGCCAAGAACCTCAGGGCCAGCTAAGCAACTTCAGCCCCGTAGGCCTTTGGGAACACCCCAGTGTTGGCTAGAGAAAGGCAACACACTGCACTCTTCCTTGGGAGAGCCAGATTACCTCAGCTATACACAGGATTCAGGAACACACTTCTAGAAGGTCCTCCATGCAATGGATGTAACCTCATTCTCCTAGCGGAACTCTATTGAGAAAAATACTCTGCTTCTAATCCCTTTTCACCTTTTACACTTAGAGTCAGGCATCCTCAAGGAGGTGGTCTGCTTGCATTCCAAGTAGAATTTCAGCACTGTTCTTGGTGGAACACTGCAGGTCTTTGGAAGAAGCACAGGCACCTAAGTCTCCCTCGCGCATCCTTAGTTTAGGCACTTTGCTGCACGCAGAGAAGCAGTCGTAGAAAAAAGTTGAATCAGGGAAAGCCCCAGTGGGTGTCCTGAATCTCTTTTGACTTGTTAGCATCAACATGTCCTTATGCTGCGTGTCAATCTGGAAATGTGAGACTGAGACACAAATCTTCTTTTCCCATTTTGAAAGCTCCACTCATGCAGTCTCGAAGCTACCTGAAAAGCACTGTTGTTACCGTGCTTTTAGTTACTGCCGGCATGGCTCAGAGAAGAAACTGAGTTTTCTGGAAAGAAACCTGGCGCTTCCAGTTCCTAGTTGGAAGCTCACCCTGCTCTCCTCTATAGCAAAAGTGAACGTCAACGTGAGCACTAACCTCCAAGTAAGGCCCTGATTATCCTGGCAAATCGGGAGGCATGCCGCAGCTCCATGAGGCCTTCATCGCTCTTCTGCTTTAGTTTCACGGTAGTAAGCTTCCCAAGACTCCTAGGAAGCTTGCTTCAGCACCCGTTTCGGTAACAGAACACTGCCTAGAGCCAGGAAGCTCTGGTCCTCCGTGTATGCTGCGTGTCAACCTAGAAATTGGAGACTGATGGCACAAGGCTTGTTTTCCCATTAGGAAAGCTCCGTTCATGCGGCCTCGAGGATACCTGAAAAGCATTGTTGTTGCCGGGGATTTAGTCACTGCCTGCCTGCTTCTGCGAAGAAAATGAGTTTTCCCAAAAGAAACCTTGTGCTTCCAGTTCCTAGTTGGAAGCTCACCCTGCTCTGCTCTATAACTAAAGTGAAAGTCAAGGGGAGCACTAGCCTCGATGTAAGGCCCTGAATATCCTTATAAAACGCGAGGCATGCAGCAGCAGCTCCTTGAGGCCTTCAACGCTGTTCTCCTTTAGTTTCACGGTAGTAAGCTTTCCAAGACTTCAAGGAACCTTACTTCCACACCCGTTTCGGTAACAGAACACTGCATAGAGCCAGGAAGCTCTTGAACTCCGTGTATGCTCCGTGTCAACCTAGAAATTGGAGACTGATGGCACAAGGCTTGTTTTCCCAATAGGAAAGCTCCGTTCATGCGGCCTCGAGGATACCTGAAAAGCATTGTTGTTGCCGGGGATTTAGTCACTGCCTGCCTGCTTCTGTGAAGAAAATGAGTGTTCCTGAAAGAAACCTTATGCTTCCAGTTCCTAGTTGGAAGCTCACCCTGCTCTGCTCTATAACTAAATGAAAGTCAAGGGGAGCACTAGCCTCGAGGTAATGCCCTGAATATCCTTACAATACGGGAGGCATGCAGCAGCTCCATGAGGCCTTCAACGCTGTTCTGCTTTAGTTTAACGGTAGTAAGCCTGCCAAGACTCCTAGAGACCTTACTTAAGCACCCGTTTGGGTATCAGAAAACTGCCTAGAGCCAGGAAGCTTTGGTCCTGCGTGTATGCTGCCTATCAACTTACAAACTGGAGACTGACGTCACAAGGCTTGTTTGCCCATTAAGAAAGCTCCGTTCATGCGGCCTCGAATAAACCTGAAAAGCACTGTTGTTGCCAGGGTTTTTGTCACTGCCGGCATGGTTCTGAGAAGATATTGACTTCTCCGGGAAGAAACCTTGTGCTGCCAGTTCCTAGTTGGAAGATCACCCTGCTCTGCTCTATACCTAAAGTGAAAGTCAACGTGAGCCCAAGCCTCGAAGGAAGGCCCCGATTTGCCTTGCCAAACGGGAGGCGTGGAGCAGCGCCATGAGGCCTTCTTCACTGTTCTGCTTTAGTTTCACGGTAGTAAGCTTTTCAAGACTCCTAGGGCCCTTGCTTCAGCAACCGTTTCGGTGCCAGTACACTGAGTAGAGCCAAGAACCTCAGGGCCAGCTAAGCAACTTCAGCCCCGTAGGCCTTTGGGAACACCCCAGTGTTGGCTAGAGAAAGGCAACACACTGCACTCTTCCTTGGGAGAGCCAGATTACCTCAGCTATACACAGGATTCAGGAACACACTTCTAGAAGGTCCTCCATGCAATGGATGTAACCTCATTCTCCTAGCGGAACTCTATTGAGAAAAATACTCTGCTTCTAATCCCTTTTCACCTTTTACACTTAGAGTCAGGCATCCTCAAGGAGGTGGTCGGCTTGCATTCCAAGTAGAATTTCAGCACTGTTCTTGGTGGAACACTGCAGGTCTTTGGAAGAAGCACAGGCACCTAAGTCTCCCTCGCGCATCCTTAGTTTAGGCACTTTGCTGCACGCAGAGAAGCAGTCGTAGAAAAAAGTTGAATCAGGGAAAGGCCCAGTGGGTGTCCTGAATCTCTTTTGACTTGTTAGCATCAACATGTCCTTATGCTGCGTGTCAATCTGGAAATGTGAGACTGAGACACAAATCTTGTTTTCCCATTTTGAAAGCTCCACTCATGCAGTCTCGAAGCTACCTGAAAAGCAACTGTTGTTACCGTGCTTTTAGTTACTGCCGGCATGGCTCAGAGAAGAAACTGAGTTTTCTGGAAAGAAACCTGGCGCTTCCAGTTCCTAGTTGGAAGCTCACCCTGCTCTCCTCTATAGCAAAAGTGAACGTCAACGTGAGCACTAACCTCCAAGTAAGGCCCTGATTATCCTGGCAAATCGGGAGGCATGCCGCAGCTCCATGAGGCCTTCATCGCTCTTCTGCTTTAGTTTCACGGTAGTAAGCTTCCCAAGACTCCTAGGAAGCTTGCTTCAGCACCCGTTTCGGTAACAGAACACTGCCTAGAGCCAGGAAGCTCTGGTCCTCCGTGTATGCCGCGTGTCAACCTAGAAATTGGAGACTGATGGCACAAGGCTTGTTTTCCCATTAGGAAAGCTCCGTTCATGCGGCCTCGAGGATACCTGAAAAGCATTGTTGTTGCCGGGGATTTAGTCACTGCCTGCCTGCTTCTGCGAAGAAAATGAGTTTTCCCAAAAGAAACCTTGTGCTTCCAGTTCCTAGTTGGAAGCTCACCCTGCTCTGCTCTATAACTAAAGTGAAAGTCAAGGGGAGCACTAGCCTCGATGTAAGGCCCTGAATATCCTTATAAAACGCGAGGCATGCAGCAGCAGCTCCTTGAGGCCTTCAACGCTGTTCTCCTTTAGTTTCACGGTAGTAAGCTTTCCAAGACTTCAAGGAACCTTACTTCCACACCCGTTTCGGTAACAGAACACTGCATAGAGCCAGGAAGCTCTTGAACTCCGTGTATGCTGCGTGTCAACCTAGAAATTGGAGACTGATGGCACAAGGCTTGTTTTCCCAATAGGAAAGCTCCGTTCATGCGGCCTCGAGGATACCTGAAAAGCATTGTTGTTGCCGGGGATTTAGTCACTGCCTGCCTGCTTCTGTGAAGAAAATGAGTGTTCCTGAAAGAAACCTTATGCTTCCAGTTCCTAGTTGGAAGCTCACCCTGCTCTGCTCTATAACTAAATGAAAGTCAAGGGGAGCACTAGCCTCGAGGTAATGCCCTGAATATCCTTACAATACGGGAGGCATGCAGCAGCTCCATGAGGCCTTCAACGCTGTTCTGCTTTAGTTTAACGGTAGTAAGCCTGCCAAGACTCCTAGAGACCTTACTTAAGCACCCGTTTGGGTATCAGAAAACTGCCTAGAGCCAGGAAGCTTTGGTCCTGCGTGTATGCTGCCTATCAACTTACAAACTGGAGACTGACGTCACAAGGCTTGTTTGCCCATTAAGAAAGCTCCGTTCATGCGGCCTCGAATAAACCTGAAAAGCACTGTTGTTGCCAGGGTTTTTGTCACTGCCGGCATGGTTCTGAGAAGATATTGACTTCTCCGGGAAGAAACCTTGTGCTGCCAGTTCCTAGTTGGAAGATCACCCTGCTCTGCTCTATACCTAAAGTGAAAGTCAACGTGAGCCCAAGCCTCGAAGGAAGGCCCCGATTTGCCTTGCCAAACGGGAGGCGTGGAGCAGCGCCATGAGGCCTTCTTCACTGTTCTGCTTTAGTTTCACGGTAGTAAGCTTTTCAAGACTCCTAGGGCCCTTGCTTCAGCAACCGTTTCGGTGCCAGTACACTGAGTAGAGCCAAGAACCTCAGGGCCAGCTAAGCAACTTCAGCCCCGTAGGCCTTTGGGAACACCCCAGTGTTGGCTAGAGAAAGGCAACACACTGCACTCTTCCTTGGGAGAGCCAGATTACCTCAGCTATACACAGGATTCAGGAACACACTTCTAGAAGGTCCTCCATGCAATGGATGTAACCTCATTCTCCTAGCGGAACTCTATTGAGAAAAATACTCTGCTTCTAATCCCTTTTCACCTTTTACACTTAGAGTCAGGCATCCTCAAGGAGGTGGTCGGCTTGCATTCCAAGTAGAATTTCAGCACTGTTCTTGGTGGAACACTGCAGGTCTTTGGAAGAAGCACAGGCACCTAAGTCTCCCTCGCGCATCCTTAGTTTAGGCACTTTGCTGCACGCAGAGAAGCAGTCGTAGAAAAAAGTTGAATCAGGGAAAGGCCCAGTGGGTGTCCTGAATCTCTTTTGACTTGTTAGCATCAACATGTCCTTATGCTGCGTGTCAATCTGGAAATGTGAGACTGAGACACAAATCTTCTTTTCCCATTTTGAAAGCTCCACTCATGCAGTCTCGAAGCTACCTGAAAAGCACTGTTGTTACCGTGCTTTTAGTTACTGCCGGCATGGCTCAGAGAAGAAACTGAGTTTTCTGGAAAGAAACCTGGCGCTTCCAGTTCCTAGTTGGAAGCTCACCCTGCTCTCCTCTATAGCAAAAGTGAACGTCAACGTGAGCACTAACCTCCAAGTAAGGCCCTGATTATCCTGGCAAATCGGGAGGCATGCCGCAGCTCCATGAGGCCTTCATCGCTCTTCTGCTTTAGTTTCACGGTAGTAAGCTTCCCAAGACTCCTAGGAAGCTTGCTTCAGCACCCGTTTCGGTAACAGAACACTGCCTAGAGCCAGGAAGCTCTGGTCCTCCGTGTATGCCGCGTGTCAACCTAGAAATTGGAGACTGATGGCACAAGGCTTGTTTTCCCATTAGGAAAGCTCCGTTCATGCGGCCTCGAGGATACCTGAAAAGCATTGTTGTTGCCGGGGATTTAGTCACTGCCTGCCTGCTTCTGCGAAGAAAATGAGTTTTCCCAAAAGAAACCTTGTGCTTCCAGTTCCTAGTTGGAAGCTCACCCTGCTCTGCTCTATAACTAAAGTGAAAGTCAAGGGGAGCACTAGCCTCGATGTAAGGCCCTGAATATCCTTATAAAACGCGAGGCATGCAGCAGCAGCTCCTTGAGGCCTTCAACGCTGTTCTCCTTTAGTTTCACGGTAGTAAGCTTTCCAAGACTTCAAGGAACCTTACTTCCACACCCGTTTCGGTAACAGAACACTGCATAGAGCCAGGAAGCTCTTGAACTCCGTGTATGTTGCGTGTCAACCTAGAAATTGGAGACTGATGGCACAAGGCTTGTTTTCCCAATAGGAAAGCTCCGTTCATGCGGCCTCGAGGATACCTGAAAAGCATTGTTGTTGCCGGGGATTTAGTCACTGCCTGCCTGCTTCTGTGAAGAAAATGAGTGTTCCTGAAAGAAACCTTATGCTTCCAGTTCCTAGTTGGAAGCTCACCCTGCTCTGCTCTATAACTAAATGAAAGTCAAGGGGAGCACTAGCCTCGAGGTAATGCCCTGAATATCCTTACAATACGGGAGGCATGCAGCAGCTCCATGAGGCCTTCAACGCTGTTCTGCTTTAGTTTAACGGTAGTAAGCCTGCCAAGACTCCTAGAGACCTTACTTAAGCACCCGTTTGGGTATCAGAAAACTGCCTAGAGCCAGGAAGCTTTGGTCCTGCGTGTATGCTGCCTATCAACTTACAAACTGGAGACTGACGTCACAAGGCTTGTTTGCCCATTAAGAAAGCTCCGTTCATGCGGCCTCGAATAAACCTGAAAAGCACTGTTGTTGCCAGGGTTTTTGTCACTGCCGGCATGGTTCTGAGAAGATATTGACTTCTCCGGGAAGAAACCTTGTGCTGCCAGTTCCTAGTTGGAAGATCACCCTGCTCTGCTCTATACCTAAAGTGAAAGTCAACGTGAGCCCAAGCCTCGAAGGAAGGCCCCGATTTGCCTTGCCAAACGGGAGGCGTGGAGCAGCGCCATGAGGCCTTCTTCACTGTTCTGCTTTAGTTTCACGGTAGTAAGCTTTTCAAGACTCCTAGGGCCCTTGCTTCAGCAACCGTTTCGGTGCCAGTACACTGAGTAGAGCCAAGAACCTCAGGGCCAGCTAAGCAACTTCAGCCCCGTAGGCCTTTGGGAACACCCCAGTGTTGGCTAGAGAAAGGCAACACACTGCACTCTTCCTTGGGAGAGCCAGATTACCTCAGCTATACACAGGATTCAGGAACACACTTCTAGAAGGTCCTCCATGCAATGGATGTAACCTCATTCTCCTAGCGGAACTCTATTGAGAAAAATACTCTGCTTCTAATCCCTTTTCACCTTTTACACTTAGAGTCAGGCATCCTCAAGGAGGTGGTCGGCTTGCATTCCAAGTAGAATTTCAGCACTGTTCTTGGTGGAACACTGCAGGTCTTTGGAAGAAGCACAGGCACCTAAGTCTCCCTCGCGCATCCTTAGTTTAGGCACTTTGCTGCACGCAGAGAAGCAGTCGTAGAAAAAAGTTGAATCAGGGAAAGCCCCAGTGGGTGTCCTGAATCTCTTTTGACTTGTTAGCATCAACATGTCCTTATGCTGCGTGTCAATCTGGAAATGTGAGACTGAGACACAAATCTTCTTTTCCCATTTTGAAAGCTCCACTCATGCAGTCTCGAAGCTACCTGAAAAGCACTGTTGTTACCGTGCTTTTAGTTACTGCCGGCATGGCTCAGAGAAGAAACTGAGTTTTCTGGAAAGAAACCTGGCGCTTCCAGTTCCTAGTTGGAAGCTCACCCTGCTCTCCTCTATAGCAAAAGTGAACGTCAACGTGAGCACTAACCTCCAAGTAAGGCCCTGATTATCCTGGCAAATCGGGAGGCATGCCGCAGCTCCATGAGGCCTTCATCACTCTTCTGCTTTAGTTTCACGGTAGTAAGCTTCCCAAGACTCCTAGGAAGCTTGCTTCAGCACCCGTTTCGGTAACAGAACACTGCCTAGAGCCAGGAAGCTCTGGTCCTCCGTGTATGCTGCGTGTCAACCTAGAAATTGGAGACTGATGGCACAAGGCTTGTTTTCCCATTAGGAAAGCTCCGTTCATGCGGCCTCGAGGATACCTGAAAAGCATTGTTGTTGCCGGGGATTTAGTCACTGCCTGCCTGCTTCTGCGAAGAAAATGAGTTTTCCCAAAAGAAACCTTGTGCTTCCAGTTCCTAGTTGGAAGCTCACCCTGCTCTGCTCTATAACTAAAGTGAAAGTCAAGGGGAGCACTAGCCTCGATGTAAGGCCCTGAATATCCTTATAAAACGCGAGGCATGCAGCAGCAGCTCCTTGAGGCCTTCAACGCTGTTCTCCTTTAGTTTCACGGTAGTAAGCTTTCCAAGACTTCAAGGAACCTTACTTCCACACCCGTTTCGGTAACAGAACACTGCATAGAGCCAGGAAGCTCTTGAACTCCGTGTATGCTCCGTGTCAACCTAGAAATTGGAGACTGATGGCACAAGGCTTGTTTTCCCAATAGGAAAGCTCCGTTCATGCGGCCTCGAGGATACCTGAAAAGCATTGTTGTTGCCGGGGATTTAGTCACTGCCTGCCTGCTTCTGTGAAGAAAATGAGTGTTCCTGAAAGAAACCTTATGCTTCCAGTTCCTAGTTGGAAGCTCACCCTGCTCTGCTCTATAACTAAATGAAAGTCAAGGGGAGCACTAGCCTCGAGGTAATGCCCTGAATATCCTTACAATACGGGAGGCATGCAGCAGCTCCATGAGGCCTTCAACGCTGTTCTGCTTTAGTTTAACGGTAGTAAGCCTGCCAAGACTCCTAGAGACCTTACTTAAGCACCCGTTTGGGTATCAGAAAACTGCCTAGAGCCAGGAAGCTTTGGTCCTGCGTGTATGCTGCCTATCAACTTACAAACTGGAGACTGACGTCACAAGGCTTGTTTGCCCATTAAGAAAGCTCCGTTCATGCGGCCTCGAATAAACCTGAAAAGCACTGTTGTTGCCAGGGTTTTTGTCACTGCCGGCATGGTTCTGAGAAGATATTGACTTCTCCGGGAAGAAACCTTGTGCTGCCAGTTCCTAGTTGGAAGATCACCCTGCTCTGCTCTATACCTAAAGTGAAAGTCAACGTGAGCCCAAGCCTCGAAGGAAGGCCCCGATTTGCCTTGCCAAACGGGAGGCGTGGAGCAGCGCCATGAGGCCTTCTTCACTGTTCTGCTTTAGTTTCACGGTAGTAAGCTTTTCAAGACTCCTAGGGCCCTTGCTTCAGCAACCGTTTCGGTGCCAGTACACTGAGTAGAGCCAAGAACCTCAGGGCCAGCTAAGCAACTTCAGCCCCGTAGGCCTTTGGGAACACCCCAGTGTTGGCTAGAGAAAGGCAACACACTGCACTCTTCCTTGGGAGAGCCAGATTACCTCAGCTATACACAGGATTCAGGAACACACTTCTAGAAGGTCCTCCATGCAATGGATGTAACCTCATTCTCCTAGCGGAACTCTATTGAGAAAAATACTCTGCTTCTAATCCCTTTTCACCTTTTACACTTAGAGTCAGGCATCCTCAAGGAGGTGGTCGGCTTGCATTCCAAGTAGAATTTCAGCACTGTTCTTGGTGGAACACTGCAGGTCTTTGGAAGAAGCACAGGCACCTAAGTCTCCCTCGCGCATCCTTAGTTTAGGCACTTTGCTGCACGCAGAGAAGCAGTCGTAGAAAAAAGTTGAATCAGGGAAAGCCCCAGTGGGTGTCCTGAATCTCTTTTGACTTGTTAGCATCAACATGTCCTTATGCTGCGTGTCAATCTGGAAATGTGAGACTGAGACACAAATCTTCTTTTCCCATTTTGAAAGCTCCACTCATGCAGTCTCGAAGCTACCTGAAAAGCACTGTTGTTACCGTGCTTTTAGTTACTGCCGGCATGGCTCAGAGAAGAAACTGAGTTTTCTGGAAAGAAACCTGGCGCTTCCAGTTCCTAGTTGGAAGCTCACCCTGCTCTCCTCTATAGCAAAAGTGAACGTCAACGTGAGCACTAACCTCCAAGTAAGGCCCTGATTATCCTGGCAAATCGGGAGGCATGCCGCAGCTCCATGAGGCCTTCATCGCTCTTCTGCTTTAGTTTCACGGTAGTAAGCTTCCCAAGACTCCTAGGAAGCTTGCTTCAGCACCCGTTTCGGTAACAGAACACTGCCTAGAGCCAGGAAGCTCTGGTCCTCCGTGTATGCTGCGTGTCAACCTAGAAATTGGAGACTGATGGCACAAGGCTTGTTTTCCCATTAGGAAAGCTCCGTTCATGCGGCCTCGAGGATACCTGAAAAGCATTGTTGTTGCCGGGGATTTAGTCACTGCCTGCCTGCTTCTGCGAAGAAAATGAGTTTTCCCAAAAGAAACCTTGTGCTTCCAGTTCCTAGTTGGAAGCTCACCCTGCTCTGCTCTATAACTAAAGTGAAAGTCAAGGGGAGCACTAGCCTCGATGTAAGGCCCTGAATATCCTTATAAAACGCGAGGCATGCAGCAGCAGCTCCTTGAGGCCTTCAACGCTGTTCTCCTTTAGTTTCACGGTAGTAAGCTTTCCAAGACTTCAAGGAACCTTACTTCCACACCCGTTTCGGTAACAGAACACTGCATAGAGCCAGGAAGCTCTTGAACTCCGTGTATGCTCCGTGTCAACCTAGAAATTGGAGACTGATGGCACAAGGCTTGTTTTCCCAATAGGAAAGCTCCGTTCATGCGGCCTCGAGGATACCTGAAAAGCATTGTTGTTGCCGGGGATTTAGTCACTGCCTGCCTGCTTCTGTGAAGAAAATGAGTGTTCCTGAAAGAAACCTTATGCTTCCAGTTCCTAGTTGGAAGCTCACCCTGCTCTGCTCTATAACTAAATGAAAGTCAAGGGGAGCACTAGCCTCGAGGTAATGCCCTGAATATCCTTACAATACGGGAGGCATGCAGCAGCTCCATGAGGCCTTCAACGCTGTTCTGCTTTAGTTTAACGGTAGTAAGCCTGCCAAGACTCCTAGAGACCTTACTTAAGCACCCGTTTGGGTATCAGAAAACTGCCTAGAGCCAGGAAGCTTTGGTCCTGCGTGTATGCTGCCTATCAACTTACAAACTGGAGACTGACGTCACAAGGCTTGTTTGCCCATTAAGAAAGCTCCGTTCATGCGGCCTCGAATAAACCTGAAAAGCACTGTTGTTGCCAGGGTTTTTGTCACTGCCGGCATGGTTCTGAGAAGATATTGACTTCTCCGGGAAGAAACCTTGTGCTGCCAGTTCCTAGTTGGAAGCTCACCCTGCTCTGCTCTATACCTAAAGTGAAAGTCAACGTGAGCCCAAGCCTCGAAGGAAGGCCCTGATTTGCCTTGCCAAACGGGAGGCATGGAGCAGCGCCATGAGGCCTTCTTCACTGTTCTGCTTTAGTTTCACGGTAGTAAGCTTTTCAAGACTCCTAGGGCCCTCTCTTCAGCAACCGTTTCGGTACCAGTACACTGAGTAGAGCCAAGAACCTCAGGGCCAGCTAAGCAACTTCAGCCCCGTAGGCCTTTGGGAACACCCCAGTGTTGGCTAGAGAAAGGCAACACACTGCACTCTTCCTTGGGAGAGCCAGATTACCTCAGCTATACACAGGATTCAGGAACACACTTCTAGAAGGTCCTCCATGCAATGGATGTAACCTCATTCTCCTAGCGGAACTCTATTGAGAAAAATACTCTGCTTCTAATCCCTTTTCACCTTTTACACTTAGAGTCAGGCATCCTCAAGGAGGTGGTCGGCTTGCATTCCAAGTAGAATTTCAGCACTGTTCTTGGTGGAACACTGCAGGTCTTTGGAAGAAGCACAGGCACCTAAGTCTCCCTGGCGCATCCTTAGTTTAGGCGCTTTGCTGCACGCAGAGAAGCAGTCGTAGAAAAAAGTTGAATCAGGGAAAGCCCCAGTGGGTTTCCTGAATCTCTTTTGACTTGTTAGCATCAACATGTCCTTATGCTGCGTGTCAATCTGGAAATGTGAGACTGAGACACAAATCTTGTTTTCCCATTTTGAAAGCTCCACTCATGCAGTCTCGAAGCTACCTGAAAAGCACTGTTGTTACCGTGCTTTTAGTTACTGCCGGCATGGCTCAGAGAAGAAACTGAGTTTTCTGGAAAGAAACCTTGCGCTTCCAGTTCCTAGTTGGAAGCTCACCCTGCTCTCCTCTATAGCAAAAGTGAACGTCAACGTGAGCACTAACCTCCAAGTAAGGCCCTGATTATCCTGGCAAATCGGGAGGCATGCAGCAGCTCCATGAGGCCTTCATCGCAGTTCTGCTTTAGTTTCACGGTAGTAAGCTTCCCAAGACTCCTAGGAAGCTTGCTTCAGCACCCGTTTCGGTAACAGAACACTGCCTAGAGCCAGGAAGCTCTGGTCCTCCGTGTATGCCGCGTGTCAACCTAGAAATTGGAGACTGATGGCACAAGGCTTGTTTTCCCATTAGGAAAGCTCCGTTCATGCGGCCTCGAGGATACCTGAAAAGCATTGTTGTTGCCGGGGATTTAGTCACTGCCTGCCTGCTTCTGCGAAGAAAATGAGTTTTCCCAAAAGAAACCTTGTGCTTCCAGTTCCTAGTTGGAAGCTCACCCTGCTCTGCTCTATAACTAAAGTGAAAGTCAAGGGGAGCACTAGCCTCGATGTAAGGCCCTGAATATCCTTATAAAACGCGAGGCATGCAGCAGCAGCTCCTTGAGGCCTTCAACGCTGTTCTCCTTTAGTTTCACGGTAGTAAGCTTTCCAAGACTTCAAGGAACCTTACTTCAACACCCGTTTCGGTAACAGAACACTGCATAGAGCCAGGAAGCTCTTGAACTCCGTGTATGCTCCGTGTCAACCTAGAAATTGGAGACTGATGGCACAAGGCTTGTTTTCCCAATAGGAAAGCTCCGTTCATGCGGCCTCGAGGATACCTGAAAAGCATTGTTGTTGCCGGGGATTTAGTCACTGCCTGCCTGCTTCTGTGAAGAAAATGAGTTTTCCTGAAAGAAACCTTATGCTTCCAGTTCCTAGTTGGAAGCTCACCCTGCTCTGCTCTATAACTAAATGAAAGTCAAGGGGAGCACTAGCCTCGAGGTAATGCCCTGAATATCCTTACAATACGGGAGGCATGCAGCAGCTCCATGAGGCCTTCAACGCTGTTCTGCTTTAGTTTAACGGTAGTAAGCCTGCCAAGACTCCTAGAGACCTTACTTAAGCACCCGTTTGGGTATCAGAAAACTGCCTAGAGCCAGGAAGCTTTGGTCCTGCGTGTATGCTGCCTATCAACTTACAAACTGGAGACTGACGTCACAAGGCTTGTTTGCCCATTAAGAAAGCTCCGTTCATGCGGCCTCGAATAAACCTGAAAAGCACTGTTGTTGCCAGGGTTTTTGTCACTGCCGGCATGGTTCTGAGAAGATATTGACTTCTCCGGGAAGAAACCTTGTGCTGCCAGTTCCTAGTTGGAAGCTCACCCTGCTCTGCTCTATACCTAAAGTGAAAGTCAACGTGAGCCCAAGCCTCGAAGGAAGGCCCTGATTTGCCTTGCCAAACGGGAGGCATGGAGCAGCGCCATGAGGCCTTCTTCACTGTTCTGCTTTAGTTTCACGGTAGTAAGCTTTTCAAGACTGCTAGGGCCCTCTCTTCAGCAACCGTTTCGGTACCAGTACACTGAGTAGAGCCAAGAACCTCAGGGCCAGCTAAGCAACTTCAGCCCCGTAGGCCTTTGGGAACACCCCAGTGTTGGCTAGAGAAAGGCAACACACTGCACTCTTCCTTGGGAGAGTTAGATTACCTCAGCTATACACAAGATTCAGGAACACACTTCTAGAAGGTCCTCCATGCAATGGATGTAACCTCCTTCTCCTAGCTGAACTCTATTGAGAAAAACACTCTGCTTCTAATCCCTTTTCACCTTTTACACTTAGAGTCAGGCATCCTCAAGGAGGTGGTCGGCTTGCATTCCAAGTAGAATTTCAGCACTGTTCTTGGTGGAACACTGCAGGTCTTTGGAAGAAGCACAGGCACCTAAGTCTCCCTGGCGCATCCTTAGTTTAGGCGCTTTGCTGCACGCAGAGAAGCAGTCGTAGAAAAAAGTTGAATCAGGGAAAGCCCCAGTGGGTGTCCTGAATCTCTTTTGACTTGTTAGCATCAACATGTCCTTATGCTGCGTGTCAATCTGGAAATGTGAGACTGAGACACAAATCTTGTTTTCCCATTTTGAAAGCTCCACTCATGCAGTCTCGAAGCTACCTGAAAAGCACTGTTGTTACCGTGCTTTTAGTTACTGCCGGCATGGCTCAGAGAAGAAACTGAGTTTTCTGGAAAGAAACCTTGCGCTTCCAGTTCCTAGTTGGAAGCTCACCCTGCTCTCCTCTATAGCAAAAGTGAACGTCAACGTGAGCACTAACCTCCAAGTAAGGCCCTGATTATCCTGGCAAATCGGGAGGCATGCAGCAGCTCCATGAGGCCTTCATCGCAGTTCTGCTTTAGTTTCACGGTAGTAAGCTTCCCAAGACTCCTAGGAAGCTTGCTTCAGCACCCGTTTCGGTAACAGAACACTGCCTAGAGCCAGGAAGCTCTGGTCCTCCGTGTATGCCGCGTGTCAACCTAGAAATTGGAGACTGATGGCACAAGGCTTGTTTTCCCATTAGGAAAGCTCTGTTCATGCGGCCTCGAGGATACCTGAAAAGCATTGTTGTTGCCGGGGATTTAGTCACTGCCTGCCTGCTTCTGCGAAGAAAATGAGTTTTCCCAAAAGAAACCTTGTGCTTCCAGTTCCTAGTTGGAAGCTCACCCTGCTCTGCTCTATAACTAAAGTGAAAGTCAAGGGGAGCACTAGCCTCGATGTAAGGCCCTGAATATCCTTATAAAACGCGAGGCATGCAGCAGCAGCTCCTTGAGGCCTTCAACGCCGTTCTCCTTTAGTTTCACGGTAGTAAGCTTTCCAAGACTTCAAGGAACCTTACTTCAACACCCGTTTCGGTAACAGAACACTGCATAGAGCCAGGAAGCTCTTGAACTCCGTGTATGCTCCGTGTCAACCTAGAAATTGGAGACTGATGGCACAAGGCTTGTTTTCCCAATAGGAAAGCTCCGTTCATGCAGCCTCGAGGATACCTGAAAAGCATTGTTGTTGCCGGGGATTTAGTCACTGCCTGCCTGCTTCTGTGAAGAAAATGAGTTTTCCTGAAAGAAACCTTATGCTTCCAGTTCCTAGTTGGAAGCTCACCCTGCTCTGCTCTATAACTAAATGAAAGTCAAGGGGAGCACTAGCCTCGAGGTAATGCCCTGAATATCCTTACAATACGGGAGGCATGCAGCAGCTCCATGAGGCCTTCAACGCTGTTCTGCTTTAGTTTAACGGTAGTAAGCCTGCCAAGACTCCTAGAGACCTTACTTAAGCACCCGTTTGGGTATCAGAAAACTGCCTAGAACCAGGAAGCTTTGGTCCTGCGTGTATGCTGCCTATCAACTTACAAACTGGAGACTGACGTCACAAGGCTTGTTTGCCCATTAAGAAAGCTCCGTTCATGCGGCCTCGAATAAACCTGAAAAGCACTGTTGTTGCCAGGGTTTTTGTCACTGCCGGCATGGTTCTGAGAAGATATTGACTTCTCCGGGAAGAAACCTTGTGCTGCCAGTTCCTAGTTGGAAGCTCACCCTGCTCTGCTCTATACCTAAAGTGAAAGTCAACATGAGCCCAAGCCTCGAAGGAAGGCCCTGATTTGCCTTGCCAAACGGGAGGCATGGAGCAGCGCCATGAGGCCTTCTTCACTGTTCTGCTTTAGTTTCACGGTAGTAAGCTTTTCAAGACTGCTAGGGCCCTCTCTTCAGCAACCGTTTCGGTACCAGTACACTGAGTAGAGCCAAGAACCTCAGGGCCAGCTAAGCAACTTCAGCCCCGTAGGCCTTTGGGAACACCCCAGTGTTGGCTAGAGAAAGGCAACACACTGCACTCTTCCTTGGGAGAGCCAGATTACCTCAGCTATACACAAGATTCAGGAACACACTTCTAGAAGGTCCTCCATGCAATGGATGTAACCTCCTTCTCCTAGCTGAACTCTATTGAGAAAAACACTCTGCTTCTAATCCCTTTTCACCTTTTACAGTTAGAGTCACGCATCCTCAAGGAGGTGGTCGGCTTGCATTCCAAGTAGAATTTCAGCACTGTTCTTGGTGGAACACTGCAGGTCTTTGGAAGAAGCACAGGCACCTAAGTCTCCCTGGCGCATCCTTAGTTTAGGCGCTTTGCTTCACGCAGAGAAGCAGTCGTAGAAAAAAGTTGAATCAGGGAAAGCCCCAGTGGGTGTCCTGAATCTCTTTTGACTTGTTAGCATCAACATGTCCTTATGCTGCGTGTCAATCTGGAAATGTGAGACTGAGACACAAATCTTGTTTTCCCATTTTGAAAGCTCCACTCATGCAGTCTCGAAGCTACCTGAAAAGCACTGTTGTTACCGTGCTTTTAGTTACTGCCGGCATGGCTCAGAGAAGAAACTGAGTTTTCTGGAAAGAAACCTTGCGCTTCCAGTTCCTAGTTGGAAGCTCACCCTGCTCTCCTCTATAGCAAAAGTGAACGTCAACGTGAGCACTAACCTCCAAGTAAGGCCCTGATTATCCTGGCAAATCGGGAGGCATGCAGCAGCTCCATGAGGCCTTCATCGCTCTTCTGCTTTAGTTTCACGGTAGTAAGCTTCCCAAGACTCCTAGGAAGCTTGCTTCAGCACCCGTTTCGGTAACAGAACACTGCCTAGAGCCAGGAAGCTCTGGTCCTCCGTGTATGCCGCGTGTCAACCTAGAAATTGGAGACTGATGGCACAAGGCTTGTTTTCCCATTAGGAAAGCTCCGTTCATGCGGCCTCGAGGATACCTGAAAAGCATTGTTGTTGCCGGGGATTTAGTCACTGCCTGCCTGCTTCTGCGAAGAAAATGAGTTTTCCCAAAAGAAACCTTGTGCTTCCAGTTCCTAGTTGGAAGCTCACCCTGCTCTGCTCTATAACTAAAGTGAAAGTCAAGGGGAGCACTAGCCTCGATGTAAGGCCCTGAATATCCTTATAAAACGCGAGGCATGCAGCAGCAGCTCCTTGAGGCCTTCAACGCTGTTCTCCTTTAGTTTCACGGTAGTAAGCTTCCCAAGACTCCTAGGAACCTTGCTTCAGCACCCGTTTCGGTAACAGAACACTGCCTAGAGCCAGGAAGCTCTGGTCCTCCGTGTATGCTGCGTGTCAACCTAGAAATTGGAGACTGATGGCACAAGGCATGTTTTCCCAGTAGGAAAGCTCCGTTCATGCGGCCTCGAGGATACCTGAAAAGCATTGTTGTTGCCGGGGATTTAGTCACTGAGTGCCTGCTTCTGCGAAGAAAATGAGTTTTCCTGAAAGAAACCTTGTGCTGCCAGTTCCTAGTTGGAAGCTCACCCTGCTCTGCTCTATACCTAAAGTGAAAGTCAACGTGAGCCCAAGCCTGGAAGGAAGGCCCTGATTTGCCTTGCCAAACGGGAGGCATGGAGCAGCGCCATGAGGCCTTCTTCACTGTTCTGCTTTAGTTTCACGGTAGTAAGCTTTTCAAGACTCCTAGGGCCCTCTCTTCAGCAACCGTTTCGGTAACAGTACACTGAGTAGAGCCAAGAACCTCAGGGCCAGCTAAGCAACTTCAGCCCCGTAGGCCTTTGGGAACACCCCAGTGTTGGCTAGAGAAAGGCAACACACTGCACTCTTCCTTGGGAGAGCCAGATTACCTCAGCTATACACAAGATTCAGGAACACACTTCTAGAAGGTCCTCCATGCAATGGATGTAACCTCCTTCTCCTAGCTGAACTCTATTGAGAAAAACACTCTGCTTCTAATCCCTTTTCACCTTTTACACTTAGAGTCAGGCATCCTCAAGGAGGTGGTCGGCTTGCATTCCAAGTAGAATTTCAGCACTGTTCTTGGTGGAACACTGCAGGTCTTTGGAAGAAGCACAGGCACCTAAGTCTCCCTCGCGCATCCTTAGTTTAGGCACTTTGCTGCACGCAGAGAAGCAGTCGTAGAAAAAAGTTGAATCAGGGAAAGCCCCAGTGGGTGTCCTGAATCTCTTTTGACTTGTTAGCATCAACATGTCCTTATGCTGCGTGTCAATCTGGAAATGTGAGACTGAGACACAAATCTTGTTTTCCCATTTTGAAAGCTCCACTCATGCAGTCTCGAAGCTACCTGAAAAGCACTGTTGTTACCGTGCTTTTAGTTACTGCCGGCATGGCTCAGAGAAGAAACTGAGTTTTCTCGAAAGAAACCTTGTGCTTCCAGTTCCTAGTTGGAAACTCACCCTGGTCTCCTCTATAGCAAAATTGAACGTCAACGTGAGCACTAACCTCCAAGTAAGGCCCTGATTATCCTTGCAAATCGGGAGGCATGCAGCAGCTCCATGAGGCCTTCATCGCGGTTCTGCTTTAGTTTCACGGTAGTAAGCTTCCCAAGACTCCTAGGAAGCTTGCTTCAGCACCCGTTTCGGTAACAGAACACTGCCTAGAGCCAGGAAGCTCTGGTCCTCCGTGTATGCTGCGTGTCAACCTAGAAATTGGAGACTGATGGCACAAGGCTTGTTTTCCCATTAGAAAAGCTCCGTTCATGCGGCCTCGAGGATACCTGAAAAGCATTGTTGTTGCCGGGGATTTAGTCACTGCCTGCCTGCTTCTGTGAAGAAAATGAGTTTTCCTGAAAGAAACCTTATGCTTCCAGTTCCTAGTTGGAAGCTCACCCTGCTCTGCTCTATAACTAAATGAAAGTCAAGGGGAGCACTAGCCTCGAGGTAATGCCCTGAATATCCTTACAATACGGGAGGCATGCAGCAGCTCCATGAGGCCTTCAACGCTGTTCTGCTTTAGTTTAACGGTAGTAAGCCTGCCAAGACTCCTAGAGACCTTACTTAAGCACCCGTTTGGGTATCAGAAAACTGCCTAGAGCCAGGAAGCTTTGGTCCTGCGTGTATGCTGCCTATCAACTTACAAACTGGAGACTGACGTCACAAGGCTTGTTTGCCCATTAAGAAAGCTCCGTTCATGCGGCCTCGAATAAACCTGAAAAGCACTGTTGTTGCCAGGGTTTTTGTCACTGCCGGCATGGTTCTGAGAAGATATTGACTTCTCCGGGAAGAAACCTTGTGCTGCCAGTTCCTAGTTGGAAGCTCACCCTGCTCTGGCTCTATACCTAAAGTGAAAGTCAACGTGAGCCCAAGCCTCGAAGGAAGGCCCTGATTTGCCTTGCCAAACAGGAGGCATGGAGCAGCGCCATGAGGCCTTCTTCACTGTTCTGCTTTAGTTTCACGGTAGTAAGCTTTTCAAGACTGCTAGGGCCCTCTCTTCAGCAACCGTTTCGGTAACAGTACACTGAGTAGAGCCAAGAACCTCAGGGCCAGCTAAGCAACTTCAGCCCCGTAGGCCTTTGGGAACACCCCAGTGTTGGCTAGAGAAAGGCAACACACTGCACTCTTCCTTGGGAGAGCCAGATTACCTCAGCTATACACAAGATTCAGGAACACACTTCTAGAAGGTCCTCCATGCAATGGATGTAACCTCCTTCTCCTAGCTGAACTCTATTGAGAAAAACACTCTGCTTCTAATCCCTTTTCACCTTTTACACTTAGAGTCAGGCATCCTCAAGGAGGTGGTCGGCTTGCATTCCAAGTAGAATTTCAGCACTGTTCTTGGTGGAACACTGCAGGTCTTTGGAAGAAGCACAGGCACCTAAGTCTCCCTGGCGCATCCTTAGTTTAGGCGCTTTGCTGCACGCAGAGAAGCAGTCGTAGAAAAAAGTTGAATCAGGGAAAGCCCCAGTGGGTGTCCTGAATCTCTTTTGACTTGTTAGCATCAACATGTCCTTATGCTGCGTGTCAATCTGGAAATGTGAGACTGAGACACAAATCTTGTTTTCCCATTTTGAAAGCTCCACTCATGCAGTCTCGAAGCTACCTGAAAAGCACTGTTGTTACCGTGCTTTTAGTTACTGCCGGCATGGCTCAGAGAAGAAACTGAGTTTTCTGGAAAGAAACCTTGCGCTTCCAGTTCCTAGTTGGAAGCTCACCCTGCTCTCCTCTATAGCAAAAGTGAACGTCAACGTGAGCACTAACCTCCAAGTAAGGCCCTGATTATCCTGGCAAATCGGGAGGCATGCAGCAGCTCCATGAGGCCTTCATCGCTCTTCTGCTTTAGTTTCACGGTAGTAAGCTTCCCAAGACTCCTAGGAAGCTTGCTTCAGCACCCGTTTCGGTAACAGAACACTGCCTAGAGCCAGGAAGCTCTGGTCCTCCGTGTATGCCGCGTGTCAACCTAGAAATTGGAGACTGATGGCACAAGGCTTGTTTTCCCATTAGGAAAGCTCCGTTCATGCGGCCTCGAGGATACCTGAAAAGCATTGTTGTTGCCGGGGATTTAGTCACTGCCTGCCTGCTTCTGCGAAGAAAATGAGTTTTCCCAAAAGAAACCTTGTGCTTCCAGTTCCTAGTTGGAAGCTCACCCTGCTCTGCTCTATAACTAAAGTGAAAGTCAAGGGGAGCACTAGCCTCGATGTAAGGCCCTGAATATCCTTATAAAACGCGAGGCATGCAGCAGCAGCTCCTTGAGGCCTTCAACGCCGTTCTCCTTTAGTTTCACGGTAGTAAGCTTTCCAAGACTTCAAGGAACCTTACTTCAACACCCGTTTCGGTAACAGAACACTGCATAGAGCCAGGAAGCTCTTGAACTCCGTGTATGCTCCGTGTCAACCTAGAAATTGGAGACTGATGGCACAAGGCTTGTTTTCCCAATAGGAAAGCTCCGTTCATGCGGCCTCGAGGATACCTGAAAAGCATTGTTGTTGCCGGGGATTTAGTCACTGCCTGCCTGCTTCTGTGAAGAAAATGAGTTTTCCTGAAAGAAACCTTATGCTTCCAGTTCCTAGTTGGAAGCTCACCCTGCTCTGCTCTATAACTAAATGAAAGTCAAGGGGAGCACTAGCCTCGAGGTAATGCCCTGAATATCCTTACAATACGGGAGGCATGCAGCAGCTCCATGAGGCCTTCAACGCTGTTCTGCTTTAGTTTAACGGTAGTAAGCCTGCCAAGACTCCTAGAGACCTTACTTAAGCACCCGTTTGGGTATCAGAAAACTGCCTAGAGCCAGGAAGCTTTGGTCCTGCGTGTATGCTGCCTATCAACTTACAAACTGGAGACTGACGTCACAAGGCTTGTTTGCCCATTAAGAAAGCTCCGTTCATGCGGCCTCGAATAAACCTGAAAAGCACTGTTGTTGCCAGGGTTTTTGTCACTGCCGGCATGGTTCTGAGAAGATATTGACTTCTCCGGGAAGAAACCTTGTGCTGCCAGTTCCTAGTTGGAAGCTCACCCTGCTCTGCTCTATACCTAAAGTGAAAGTCAACGTGAGCCCAAGCCTCGAAGGAAGGCCCTGATTTGCCTTGCCAAACGGGAGGCATGGAGCAGCGCCATGAGGCCTTCTTCACTGTTCTGCTTTAGTTTCACGGTAGTAAGCTTTTCAAGACTGCTAGGGCCCTCTCTTCAGCAACCGTTTCGGTACCAGTACACTGAGTAGAGCCAAGAACCTCAGGGCCAGCTAAGCAACTTCAGCCCCGTAGGCCTTTGGGAACACCCCAGTGTTGGCTAGAGAAAGGCAACACACTGCACTCTTCCTTGGGAGAGCCAGATTACCTCAGCTATACACAAGATTCAGGAACACACTTCTAGAAGGTCCTCCATGCAATGGATGTAACCTCCTTCTCCTAGCTGAACTCTATTGAGAAAAACACTCTGCTTCTAATCCCTTTTCACCTTTTACACTTAGAGTCAGGCATCCTCAAGGAGGTGGTCGGCTTGCATTCCAAGTAGAATTTCAGCACTGTTCTTGGTGGAACACTGCAGGTCTTTGGAAGAAGCACAGGCACCTAAGTCTCCCTGGCGCATCCTTAGTTTAGGCGCTTTGCTGCACGCAGAGAAGCAGTCGTAGAAAAAAGTTGAATCAGGGAAAGCCCCAGTGGGTGTCCTGAATCTCTTTTGACTTGTTAGCATCAACATGTCCTTATGCTGCGTGTCAATCTGGAAATGTGAGACTGAGACACAAATCTTGTTTTCCCATTTTGAAAGCTCCACTCATGCAGTCTCGAAGCTACCTGAAAAGCACTGTTGTTACCGTGCTTTTAGTTACTGCCGGCATGGCTCAGAGAAGAAACTGAGTTTTCTGGAAAGAAACCTTGCGCTTCCAGTTCCTAGTTGGAAGCTCACCCTGCTCTCCTCTATAGCAAAAGTGAACGTCAACGTGAGCACTAACCTCCAAGTAAGGCCCTGATTATCCTGGCAAATCGGGAGGCATGCAGCAGCTCCATGAGGCCTTCATCGCAGTTCTGCTTTAGTTTCACGGTAGTAAGCTTCCCAAGACTCCTAGGAAGCTTGCTTCAGCACCCGTTTCGGTAACAGAACACTGCCTAGAGCCAGGAAGCTCTGGTCCTCCGTGTATGCCGCGTGTCAACCTAGAAATTGGAGACTGATGGCACAAGGCTTGTTTTCCCATTAGGAAAGCTCCGTTCATGCGGCCTCGAGGATACCTGAAAAGCATTGTTGTTGCCGGGGATTTAGTCACTGCCTGCCTGCTTCTGCGAAGAAAATGAGTTTTCCCAAAAGAAACCTTGTGCTTCCAGTTCCTAGTTGGAAGCTCACCCTGCTCTGCTCTATAACTAAAGTGAAAGTCAAGGGGAGCACTAGCCTCGATGTAAGGCCCTGAATATCCTTATAAAACGCGAGGCATGCAGCAGCAGCTCCTTGAGGCCTTCAACGCCGTTCTCCTTTAGTTTCACGGTAGTAAGCTTTCCAAGACTTCAAGGAACCTTACTTCAACACCCGTTTCGGTAACAGAACACTGCATAGAGCCAGGAAGCTCTTGAACTCCGTGTATGCTCCGTGTCAACCTAGAAATTGGAGACTGATGGCACAAGGCTTGTTTTCCCAATAGGAAAGCTCCGTTCATGCGGCCTCGAGGATACCTGAAAAGCATTGTTGTTGCCGGGGATTTAGTCACTGCCTGCCTGCTTCTGTGAAGAAAATGAGTTTTCCTGAAAGAAACCTTATGCTTCCAGTTCCTAGTTGGAAGCTCACCCTGCTCTGCTCTATAACTAAATGAAAGTCAAGGGGAGCACTAGCCTCGAGGTAATGCCCTGAATATCCTTACAATACGGGAGGCATGCAGCAGCTCCATGAGGCCTTCAACGCTGTTCTGCTTTAGTTTAACGGTAGTAAGCCTGCCAAGACTCCTAGAGACCTTACTTAAGCACCCGTTTGGGTATCAGAAAACTGCCTAGAACCAGGAAGCTTTGGTCCTGCGTGTATGCTGCCTATCAACTTACAAACTGGAGACTGACGTCACAAGGCTTGTTTGCCCATTAAGAAAGCTCCGTTCATGCGGCCTCGAATAAACCTGAAAAGCACTGTTGTTGCCAGGGTTTTTGTCACTGCCGGCATGGTTCTGAGAAGATATTGACTTCTCCGGGAAGAAACCTTGTGCTGCCAGTTCCTAGTTGGAAGCTCACCCTGCTCTGCTCTATACCTAAAGTGAAAGTCAACATGAGCCCAAGCCTCGAAGGAAGGCCCTGATTTGCCTTGCCAAACGGGAGGCATGGAGCAGCGCCATGAGGCCTTCTTCACTGTTCTGCTTTAGTTTCACGGTAGTAAGCTTTTCAAGACTGCTAGGGCCCTCTCTTCAGCAACCGTTTCGGTACCAGTACACTGAGTAGAGCCAAGAACCTCAGGGCCAGCTAAGCAACTTCAGCCCCGTAGGCCTTTGGGAACACCCCAGTGTTGGCTAGAGAAAGGCAACACACTGCACTCTTCCTTGGGAGAGCCAGATTACCTCAGCTATACACAAGATTCAGGAACACACTTCTAGAAGGTCCTCCATGCAATGGATGTAACCTCCTTCTCCTAGCTGAACTCTATTGAGAAAAACACTCTGCTTCTAATCCCTTTTCACCTTTTACAGTTAGAGTCACGCATCCTCAAGGAGGTGGTCGGCTTGCATTCCAAGTAGAATTTCAGCACTGTTCTTGGTGGAACACTGCAGGTCTTTGGAAGAAGCACAGGCACCTAAGTCTCCCTGGCGCATCCTTAGTTTAGGCGCTTTGCTGCACGCAGAGAAGCAGTCGTAGAAAAAAGTTGAATCAGGGAAAGCCCCAGTGGGTTTCCTGAATCTCTTTTGACTTGTTAGCATCAACATGTCCTTATGCTGCGTGTCAATCTGGAAATGTGAGACTGAGACACAAATCTTGTTTTCCCATTTTGAAAGCTCCACTCATGCAGTCTCGAAGCTACCTGAAAAGCACTGTTGTTACCGTGCTTTTAGTTACTGCCGGCATGGCTCAGAGAAGAAACTGAGTTTTCTGGAAAGAAACCTTGCGCTTCCAGTTCCTAGTTGGAAGCTCACCCTGCTCTCCTCTATAGCAAAAGTGAACGTCAACGTGAGCACTAACCTCCAAGTAAGGCCCTGATTATCCTGGCAAATCGGGAGGCATGCAGCAGCTCCATGAGGCCTTCATCGCAGTTCTGCTTTAGTTTCACGGTAGTAAGCTTCCCAAGACTCCTAGGAAGCTTGCTTCAGCACCCGTTTCGGTAACAGAACACTGCCTAGAGCCAGGAAGCTCTGGTCCTCCGTGTATGCCGCGTGTCAACCTAGAAATTGGAGACTGATGGCACAAGGCTTGTTTTCCCATTAGGAAAGCTCCGTTCATGCGGCCTCGAGGATACCTGAAAAGCATTGTTGTTGCCGGGGATTTAGTCACTGCCTGCCTGCTTCTGCGAAGAAAATGAGTTTTCCCAAAAGAAACCTTGTGCTTCCAGTTCCTAGTTGGAAGCTCACCCTGCTCTGCTCTATAACTAAAGTGAAAGTCAAGGGGAGCACTAGCCTCGATGTAAGGCCCTGAATATCCTTATAAAACGCGAGGCATGCAGCAGCAGCTCCTTGAGGCCTTCAACGCTGTTCTCCTTTAGTTTCACGGTAGTAAGCTTCCCAAGACTCCTAGGAACCTTGCTTCAGCACCCGTTTCGGTAACAGAACACTGCCTAGAGCCAGGAAGCTCTGGTCCTCCGTGTATGCTGCGTGTCAACCTAGAAATTGGAGACTGATGGCACAAGGCATGTTTTCCCAGTAGGAAAGCTCCGTTCATGCGGCCTCGAGGATACCTGAAAAGCATTGTTGTTGCCGGGGATTTAGTCACTGAGTGCCTGCTTCTGCGAAGAAAATGAGTTTTCCTGAAAGAAACCTTGTGCTGCCAGTTCCTAGTTGGAAGCTCACCCTGCTCTGCTCTATACCTAAAGTGAAAGTCAACGTGAGCCCAAGCCTGGAAGGAAGGCCCTGATTTGCCTTGCCAAACGGGAGGCATGGAGCAGCGCCATGAGGCCTTCTTCACTGTTCTGCTTTAGTTTCACGGTAGTAAGCTTTTCAAGACTCCTAGGGCCCTCTCTTCAGCAACCGTTTCGGTAACAGTACACTGAGTAGAGCCAAGAACCTCAGGGCCAGCTAAGCAACTTCAGCCCCGTAGGCCTTTGGGAACACCCCAGTGTTGGCTAGAGAAAGGCAACACACTGCACTCTTCCTTGGGAGAGCCAGATTACCTCAGCTATACACAAGATTCAGGAACACACTTCTAGAAGGTCCTCCATGCAATGGATGTAACCTCCTTCTCCTAGCTGAACTCTATTGAGAAAAACACTCTGCTTCTAATCCCTTTTCACCTTTTACACTTAGAGTCAGGCATCCTCAAGGAGGTGGTCGGCTTGCATTCCAAGTAGAATTTCAGCACTGTTCTTGGTGGAACACTGCAGGTCTTTGGAAGAAGCACAGGCACCTAAGTCTCCCTCGCGCATCCTTAGTTTAGGCACTTTGCTGCACGCAGAGAAGCAGTCGTAGAAAAAAGTTGAATCAGGGAAAGCCCCAGTGGGTGTCCTGAATCTCTTTTGACTTGTTAGCATCAACATGTCCTTATGCTGCGTGTCAATCTGGAAATGTGAGACTGAGACACAAATCTTGTTTTCCCATTTTGAAAGCTCCACTCATGCAGTCTCGAAGCTACCTGAAAAGCACTGTTGTTACCGTGCTTTTAGTTACTGCCGGCATGGCTCAGAGAAGAAACTGAGTTTTCTCGAAAGAAACCTTGTGCTTCCAGTTCCTAGTTGGAAACTCACCCTGGTCTCCTCTATAGCAAAATTGAACGTCAACGTGAGCACTAACCTCCAAGTAAGGCCCTGATTATCCTTGCAAATCGGGAGGCATGCAGCAGCTCCATGAGGCCTTCATCGCGGTTCTGCTTTAGTTTCACGGTAGTAAGCTTCCCAAGACTCCTAGGAAGCTTGCTTCAGCACCCGTTTCGGTAACAGAACACTGCCTAGAGCCAGGAAGCTCTGGTCCTCCGTGTATGCTGCGTGTCAACCTAGAAATTGGAGACTGATGGCACAAGGCTTGTTTTCCCATTAGAAAAGCTCCGTTCATGCGGCCTCGAGGATACCTGAAAAGCATTGTTGTTGCCGGGGATTTAGTCACTGCCTGCCTGCTTCTGTGAAGAAAATGAGTTTTCCTGAAAGAAACCTTATGCTTCCAGTTCCTAGTTGGAAGCTCACCCTGCTCTGCTCTATAACTAAATGAAAGTCAAGGGGAGCACTAGCCTCGAGGTAATGCCCTGAATATCCTTACAATACGGGAGGCATGCAGCAGCTCCATGAGGCCTTCAACGCTGTTCTGCTTTAGTTTAACGGTAGTAAGCCTGCCAAGACTCCTAGAGACCTTACTTAAGCACCCGTTTGGGTATCAGAAAACTGCCTAGAGCCAGGAAGCTTTGGTCCTGCGTGTATGCTGCCTATCAACTTACAAACTGGAGACTGACGTCACAAGGCTTGTTTGCCCATTAAGAAAGCTCCGTTCATGCGGCCTCGAATAAACCTGAAAAGCACTGTTGTTGCCAGGGTTTTTGTCACTGCCGGCATGGTTCTGAGAAGATATTGACTTCTCCGGGAAGAAACCTTGTGCTGCCAGTTCCTAGTTGGAAGCTCACCCTGCTCTGGCTCTATACCTAAAGTGAAAGTCAACGTGAGCCCAAGCCTCGAAGGAAGGCCCTGATTTGCCTTGCCAAACAGGAGGCATGGAGCAGCGCCATGAGGCCTTCTTCACTGTTCTGCTTTAGTTTCACGGTAGTAAGCTTTTCAAGACTGCTAGGGCCCTCTCTTCAGCAACCGTTTCGGTAACAGTACACTGAGTAGAGCCAAGAACCTCAGGGCCAGCTAAGCAACTTCAGCCCCGTAGGCCTTTGGGAACACCCCAGTGTTGGCTAGAGAAAGGCAACACACTGCACTCTTCCTTGGGAGAGCCAGATTACCTCAGCTATACACAAGATTCAGGAACACACTTCTAGAAGGTCCTCCATGCAATGGATGTAACCTCCTTCTCCTAGCTGAACTCTATTGAGAAAAACACTCTGCTTCTAATCCCTTTTCACCTTTTACACTTAGAGTCAGGCATCCTCAAGGAGGTGGTCGGCTTGCATTCCAAGTAGAATTTCAGCACTGTTCTTGGTGGAACACTGCAGGTCTTTGGAAGAAGCACAGGCACCTAAGTCTCCCTGGCGCATCCTTAGTTTAGGCGCTTTGCTGCACGCAGAGAAGCAGTCGTAGAAAAAAGTTGAATCAGGGAAAGCCCCAGTGGGTGTCCTGAATCTCTTTTGACTTGTTAGCATCAACATGTCCTTATGCTGCGTGTCAATCTGGAAATGTGAGACTGAGACACAAATCTTGTTTTCCCATTTTGAAAGCTCCACTCATGCAGTCTCGAAGCTACCTGAAAAGCACTGTTGTTACCGTGCTTTTAGTTACTGCCGGCATGGCTCAGAGAAGAAACTGAGTTTTCTGGAAAGAAACCTTGCGCTTCCAGTTCCTAGTTGGAAGCTCACCCTGCTCTCCTCTATAGCAAAAGTGAACGTCAACGTGAGCACTAACCTCCAAGTAAGGCCCTGATTATCCTGGCAAATCGGGAGGCATGCAGCAGCTCCATGAGGCCTTCATCGCTCTTCTGCTTTAGTTTCACGGTAGTAAGCTTCCCAAGACTCCTAGGAAGCTTGCTTCAGCACCCGTTTCGGTAACAGAACACTGCCTAGAGCCAGGAAGCTCTGGTCCTCCGTGTATGCCGCGTGTCAACCTAGAAATTGGAGACTGATGGCACAAGGCTTGTTTTCCCATTAGGAAAGCTCCGTTCATGCGGCCTCGAGGATACCTGAAAAGCATTGTTGTTGCCGGGGATTTAGTCACTGCCTGCCTGCTTCTGCGAAGAAAATGAGTTTTCCCAAAAGAAACCTTGTGCTTCCAGTTCCTAGTTGGAAGCTCACCCTGCTCTGCTCTATAACTAAAGTGAAAGTCAAGGGGAGCACTAGCCTCGATGTAAGGCCCTGAATATCCTTATAAAACGCGAGGCATGCAGCAGCAGCTCCTTGAGGCCTTCAACGCCGTTCTCCTTTAGTTTCACGGTAGTAAGCTTTCCAAGACTTCAAGGAACCTTACTTCAACACCCGTTTCGGTAACAGAACACTGCATAGAGCCAGGAAGCTCTTGAACTCCGTGTATGCTCCGTGTCAACCTAGAAATTGGAGACTGATGGCACAAGGCTTGTTTTCCCAATAGGAAAGCTCCGTTCATGCGGCCTCGAGGATACCTGAAAAGCATTGTTGTTGCCGGGGATTTAGTCACTGCCTGCCTGCTTCTGTGAAGAAAATGAGTTTTCCTGAAAGAAACCTTATGCTTCCAGTTCCTAGTTGGAAGCTCACCCTGCTCTGCTCTATAACTAAATGAAAGTCAAGGGGAGCACTAGCCTCGAGGTAATGCCCTGAATATCCTTACAATACGGGAGGCATGCAGCAGCTCCATGAGGCCTTCAACGCTGTTCTGCTTTAGTTTAACGGTAGTAAGCCTGCCAAGACTCCTAGAGACCTTACTTAAGCACCCGTTTGGGTATCAGAAAACTGCCTAGAGCCAGGAAGCTTTGGTCCTGCGTGTATGCTGCCTATCAACTTACAAACTGGAGACTGACGTCACAAGGCTTGTTTGCCCATTAAGAAAGCTCCGTTCATGCGGCCTCGAATAAACCTGAAAAGCACTGTTGTTGCCAGGGTTTTTGTCACTGCCGGCATGGTTCTGAGAAGATATTGACTTCTCCGGGAAGAAACCTTGTGCTGCCAGTTCCTAGTTGGAAGCTCACCCTGCTCTGCTCTATACCTAAAGTGAAAGTCAACGTGAGCCCAAGCCTCGAAGGAAGGCCCTGATTTGCCTTGCCAAACGGGAGGCATGGAGCAGCGCCATGAGGCCTTCTTCACTGTTCTGCTTTAGTTTCACGGTAGTAAGCTTTTCAAGACTGCTAGGGCCCTCTCTTCAGCAACCGTTTCGGTACCAGTACACTGAGTAGAGCCAAGAACCTCAGGGCCAGCTAAGCAACTTCAGCCCCGTAGGCCTTTGGGAACACCCCAGTGTTGGCTAGAGAAAGGCAACACACTGCACTCTTCCTTGGGAGAGCCAGATTACCTCAGCTATACACAAGATTCAGGAACACACTTCTAGAAGGTCCTCCATGCAATGGATGTAACCTCCTTCTCCTAGCTGAACTCTATTGAGAAAAACACTCTGCTTCTAATCCCTTTTCACCTTTTACACTTAGAGTCAGGCATCCTCAAGGAGGTGGTCGGCTTGCATTCCAAGTAGAATTTCAGCACTGTTCTTGGTGGAACACTGCAGGTCTTTGGAAGAAGCACAGGCACCTAAGTCTCCCTGGCGCATCCTTAGTTTAGGCGCTTTGCTGCACGCAGAGAAGCAGTCGTAGAAAAAAGTTGAATCAGGGAAAGCCCCAGTGGGTGTCCTGAATCTCTTTTGACTTGTTAGCATCAACATGTCCTTATGCTGCGTGTCAATCTGGAAATGTGAGACTGAGACACAAATCTTGTTTTCCCATTTTGAAAGCTCCACTCATGCAGTCTCGAAGCTACCTGAAAAGCACTGTTGTTACCGTGCTTTTAGTTACTGCCGGCATGGCTCAGAGAAGAAACTGAGTTTTCTGGAAAGAAACCTTGCGCTTCCAGTTCCTAGTTGGAAGCTCACCCTGCTCTCCTCTATAGCAAAAGTGAACGTCAACGTGAGCACTAACCTCCAAGTAAGGCCCTGATTATCCTGGCAAATCGGGAGGCATGCAGCAGCTCCATGAGGCCTTCATCGCAGTTCTGCTTTAGTTTCACGGTAGTAAGCTTCCCAAGACTCCTAGGAAGCTTGCTTCAGCACCCGTTTCGGTAACAGAACACTGCCTAGAGCCAGGAAGCTCTGGTCCTCCGTGTATGCCGCGTGTCAACCTAGAAATTGGAGACTGATGGCACAAGGCTTGTTTTCCCATTAGGAAAGCTCCGTTCATGCGGCCTCGAGGATACCTGAAAAGCATTGTTGTTGCCGGGGATTTAGTCACTGCCTGCCTGCTTCTGCGAAGAAAATGAGTTTTCCCAAAAGAAACCTTGTGCTTCCAGTTCCTAGTTGGAAGCTCACCCTGCTCTGCTCTATAACTAAAGTGAAAGTCAAGGGGAGCACTAGCCTCGATGTAAGGCCCTGAATATCCTTATAAAACGCGAGGCATGCAGCAGCAGCTCCTTGAGGCCTTCAACGCCGTTCTCCTTTAGTTTCACGGTAGTAAGCTTTCCAAGACTTCAAGGAACCTTACTTCAACACCCGTTTCGGTAACAGAACACTGCATAGAGCCAGGAAGCTCTTGAACTCCGTGTATGCTCCGTGTCAACCTAGAAATTGGAGACTGATGGCACAAGGCTTGTTTTCCCAATAGGAAAGCTCCGTTCATGCGGCCTCGAGGATACCTGAAAAGCATTGTTGTTGCCGGGGATTTAGTCACTGCCTGCCTGCTTCTGTGAAGAAAATGAGTTTTCCTGAAAGAAACCTTATGCTTCCAGTTCCTAGTTGGAAGCTCACCCTGCTCTGCTCTATAACTAAATGAAAGTCAAGGGGAGCACTAGCCTCGAGGTAATGCCCTGAATATCCTTACAATACGGGAGGCATGCAGCAGCTCCATGAGGCCTTCAACGCTGTTCTGCTTTAGTTTAACGGTAGTAAGCCTGCCAAGACTCCTAGAGACCTTACTTAAGCACCCGTTTGGGTATCAGAAAACTGCCTAGAACCAGGAAGCTTTGGTCCTGCGTGTATGCTGCCTATCAACTTACAAACTGGAGACTGACGTCACAAGGCTTGTTTGCCCATTAAGAAAGCTCCGTTCATGCGGCCTCGAATAAACCTGAAAAGCACTGTTGTTGCCAGGGTTTTTGTCACTGCCGGCATGGTTCTGAGAAGATATTGACTTCTCCGGGAAGAAACCTTGTGCTGCCAGTTCCTAGTTGGAAGCTCACCCTGCTCTGCTCTATACCTAAAGTGAAAGTCAACATGAGCCCAAGCCTCGAAGGAAGGCCCTGATTTGCCTTGCCAAACGGGAGGCATGGAGCAGCGCCATGAGGCCTTCTTCACTGTTCTGCTTTAGTTTCACGGTAGTAAGCTTTTCAAGACTGCTAGGGCCCTCTCTTCAGCAACCGTTTCGGTACCAGTACACTGAGTAGAGCCAAGAACCTCAGGGCCAGCTAAGCAACTTCAGCCCCGTAGGCCTTTGGGAACACCCCAGTGTTGGCTAGAGAAAGGCAACACACTGCACTCTTCCTTGGGAGAGCCAGATTACCTCAGCTATACACAAGATTCAGGAACACACTTCTAGAAGGTCCTCCATGCAATGGATGTAACCTCCTTCTCCTAGCTGAACTCTATTGAGAAAAACACTCTGCTTCTAATCCCTTTTCACCTTTTACAGTTAGAGTCACGCATCCTCAAGGAGGTGGTCGGCTTGCATTCCAAGTAGAATTTCAGCACTGTTCTTGGTGGAACACTGCAGGTCTTTGGAAGAAGCACAGGCACCTAAGTCTCCCTGGCGCATCCTTAGTTTAGGCGCTTTGCTGCACGCAGAGAAGCAGTCGTAGAAAAAAGTTGAATCAGGGAAAGCCCCAGTGGGTTTCCTGAATCTCTTTTGACTTGTTAGCATCAACATGTCCTTATGCTGCGTGTCAATCTGGAAATGTGAGACTGAGACACAAATCTTGTTTTCCCATTTTGAAAGCTCCACTCATGCAGTCTCGAAGCTACCTGAAAAGCACTGTTGTTACCGTGCTTTTAGTTACTGCCGGCATGGCTCAGAGAAGAAACTGAGTTTTCTGGAAAGAAACCTTGCGCTTCCAGTTCCTAGTTGGAAGCTCACCCTGCTCTCCTCTATAGCAAAAGTGAACGTCAACGTGAGCACTAACCTCCAAGTAAGGCCCTGATTATCCTGGCAAATCGGGAGGCATGCAGCAGCTCCATGAGGCCTTCATCGCAGTTCTGCTTTAGTTTCACGGTAGTAAGCTTCCCAAGACTCCTAGGAAGCTTGCTTCAGCACCCGTTTCGGTAACAGAACACTGCCTAGAGCCAGGAAGCTCTGGTCCTCCGTGTATGCCGCGTGTCAACCTAGAAATTGGAGACTGATGGCACAAGGCTTGTTTTCCCATTAGGAAAGCTCCGTTCATGCGGCCTCGAGGATACCTGAAAAGCATTGTTGTTGCCGGGGATTTAGTCACTGCCTGCCTGCTTCTGCGAAGAAAATGAGTTTTCCCAAAAGAAACCTTGTGCTTCCAGTTCCTAGTTGGAAGCTCACCCTGCTCTGCTCTATAACTAAAGTGAAAGTCAAGGGGAGCACTAGCCTCGATGTAAGGCCCTGAATATCCTTATAAAACGCGAGGCATGCAGCAGCAGCTCCTTGAGGCCTTCAACGCTGTTCTCCTTTAGTTTCACGGTAGTAAGCTTCCCAAGACTCCTAGGAACCTTGCTTCAGCACCCGTTTCGGTAACAGAACACTGCCTAGAGCCAGGAAGCTCTGGTCCTCCGTGTATGCTGCGTGTCAACCTAGAAATTGGAGACTGATGGCACAAGGCATGTTTTCCCAGTAGGAAAGCTCCGTTCATGCGGCCTCGAGGATACCTGAAAAGCATTGTTGTTGCCGGGGATTTAGTCACTGAGTGCCTGCTTCTGCGAAGAAAATGAGTTTTCCTGAAAGAAACCTTGTGCTGCCAGTTCCTAGTTGGAAGCTCACCCTGCTCTGCTCTATACCTAAAGTGAAAGTCAACGTGAGCCCAAGCCTGGAAGGAAGGCCCTGATTTGCCTTGCCAAACGGGAGGCATGGAGCAGCGCCATGAGGCCTTCTTCACTGTTCTGCTTTAGTTTCACGGTAGTAAGCTTTTCAAGACTCCTAGGGCCCTCTCTTCAGCAACCGTTTCGGTAACAGTACACTGAGTAGAGCCAAGAACCTCAGGGCCAGCTAAGCAACTTCAGCCCCGTAGGCCTTTGGGAACACCCCAGTGTTGGCTAGAGAAAGGCAACACACTGCACTCTTCCTTGGGAGAGCCAGATTACCTCAGCTATACACAAGATTCAGGAACACACTTCTAGAAGGTCCTCCATGCAATGGATGTAACCTCCTTCTCCTAGCTGAACTCTATTGAGAAAAACACTCTGCTTCTAATCCCTTTTCACCTTTTACACTTAGAGTCAGGCATCCTCAAGGAGGTGGTCGGCTTGCATTCCAAGTAGAATTTCAGCACTGTTCTTGGTGGAACACTGCAGGTCTTTGGAAGAAGCACAGGCACCTAAGTCTCCCTCGCGCATCCTTAGTTTAGGCACTTTGCTGCACGCAGAGAAGCAGTCGTAGAAAAAAGTTGAATCAGGGAAAGCCCCAGTGGGTGTCCTGAATCTCTTTTGACTTGTTAGCATCAACATGTCCTTATGCTGCGTGTCAATCTGGAAATGTGAGACTGAGACACAAATCTTGTTTTCCCATTTTGAAAGCTCCACTCATGCAGTCTCGAAGCTACCTGAAAAGCACTGTTGTTACCGTGCTTTTAGTTACTGCCGGCATGGCTCAGAGAAGAAACTGAGTTTTCTCGAAAGAAACCTTGTGCTTCCAGTTCCTAGTTGGAAACTCACCCTGGTCTCCTCTATAGCAAAATTGAACGTCAACGTGAGCACTAACCTCCAAGTAAGGCCCTGATTATCCTTGCAAATCGGGAGGCATGCAGCAGCTCCATGAGGCCTTCATCGCGGTTCTGCTTTAGTTTCACGGTAGTAAGCTTCCCAAGACTCCTAGGAAGCTTGCTTCAGCACCCGTTTCGGTAACAGAACACTGCCTAGAGCCAGGAAGCTCTGGTCCTCCGTGTATGCTGCGTGTCAACCTAGAAATTGGAGACTGATGGCACAAGGCTTGTTTTCCCATTAGAAAAGCTCCGTTCATGCGGCCTCGAGGATACCTGAAAAGCATTGTTGTTGCCGGGGATTTAGTCACTGCCTGCCTGCTTCTGTGAAGAAAATGAGTTTTCCTGAAAGAAACCTTATGCTTCCAGTTCCTAGTTGGAAGCTCACCCTGCTCTGCTCTATAACTAAATGAAAGTCAAGGGGAGCACTAGCCTCGAGGTAATGCCCTGAATATCCTTACAATACGGGAGGCATGCAGCAGCTCCATGAGGCCTTCAACGCTGTTCTGCTTTAGTTTAACGGTAGTAAGCCTGCCAAGACTCCTAGAGACCTTACTTAAGCACCCGTTTGGGTATCAGAAAACTGCCTAGAGCCAGGAAGCTTTGGTCCTGCGTGTATGCTGCCTATCAACTTACAAACTGGAGACTGACGTCACAAGGCTTGTTTGCCCATTAAGAAAGCTCCGTTCATGCGGCCTCGAATAAACCTGAAAAGCACTGTTGTTGCCAGGGTTTTTGTCACTGCCGGCATGGTTCTGAGAAGATATTGACTTCTCCGGGAAGAAACCTTGTGCTGCCAGTTCCTAGTTGGAAGCTCACCCTGCTCTGGCTCTATACCTAAAGTGAAAGTCAACGTGAGCCCAAGCCTCGAAGGAAGGCCCTGATTTGCCTTGCCAAACAGGAGGCATGGAGCAGCGCCATGAGGCCTTCTTCACTGTTCTGCTTTAGTTTCACGGTAGTAAGCTTTTCAAGACTGCTAGGGCCCTCTCTTCAGCAACCGTTTCGGTAACAGTACACTGAGTAGAGCCAAGAACCTCAGGGCCAGCTAAGCAACTTCAGCCCCGTAGGCCTTTGGGAACACCCCAGTGTTGGCTAGAGAAAGGCAACACACTGCACTCTTCCTTGGGAGAGCCAGATTACCTCAGCTATACACAAGATTCAGGAACACACTTCTAGAAGGTCCTCCATGCAATGGATGTAACCTCCTTCTCCTAGCTGAACTCTATTGAGAAAAACACTCTGCTTCTAATCCCTTTTCACCTTTTACACTTACAGTCAGGCATCCTCAAGGAGGTGGTCGGCTTGCATTCCAAGTAGAATTTCAGCACTGTTCTTGGTGGAACACTGCAGGTCTTTGGAAGAAGCACAGGCACCTAAGTCTCCCTGGCGCATCCTTAGTTTAGGCGCTTTGCTGCACGCAGAGAAGCAGTCGTAGAAAAAAGTTGAATCAGGGAAAGCCCCAGTGGGTGTCCTGAATCTCTTTTGACTTGTTAGCATCAACATGTCCTTATGCTGCGTGTCAATCTGGAAATGTGAGACTGAGACACAAATCTTGTTTTCCCATTTTGAAAGCTCCACTCATGCAGTCTCGAAGCTACCTGAAAAGCACTGTTGTTACCGTGCTTTTAGTTACTGCCGGCATGGCTCAGAGAAGAAACTGAGTTTTCTGGAAAGAAACCTTGCGCTTCCAGTTCCTAGTTGGAAGCTCACCCTGCTCTCCTCTATAGCAAAAGTGAACGTCAACGTGAGCACTAACCTCCAAGTAAGGCCCTGATTATCCTGGCAAATCGGGAGGCATGCAGCAGCTCCATGAGGCCTTCATCGCTCTTCTGCTTTAGTTTCACGGTAGTAAGCTTCCCAAGACTCCTAGGAAGCTTGCTTCAGCACCCGTTTCGGTAACAGAACACTGCCTAGAGCCAGGAAGCTCTGGTCCTCCGTGTATGCCGCGTGTCAACCTAGAAATTGGAGACTGATGGCACAAGGCTTGTTTTCCCATTAGGAAAGCTCCGTTCATGCGGCCTCGAGGATACCTGAAAAGCATTGTTGTTGCCGGGGATTTAGTCACTGCCTGCCTGCTTCTGCGAAGAAAATGAGTTTTCCCAAAAGAAACCTTGTGCTTCCAGTTCCTAGTTGGAAGCTCACCCTGCTCTGCTCTATAACTAAAGTGAAAGTCAAGGGGAGCACTAGCCTCGATGTAAGGCCCTGAATATCCTTATAAAACGCGAGGCATGCAGCAGCAGCTCCTTGAGGCCTTCAACGCCGTTCTCCTTTAGTTTCACGGTAGTAAGCTTTCCAAGACTTCAAGGAACCTTACTTCAACACCCGTTTCGGTAACAGAACACTGCATAGAGCCAGGAAGCTCTTGAACTCCGTGTATGCTCCGTGTCAACCTAGAAATTGGAGACTGATGGCACAAGGCTTGTTTTCCCAATAGGAAAGCTCCGTTCATGCGGCCTCGAGGATACCTGAAAAGCATTGTTGTTGCCGGGGATTTAGTCACTGCCTGCCTGCTTCTGTGAAGAAAATGAGTTTTCCTGAAAGAAACCTTATGCTTCCAGTTCCTAGTTGGAAGCTCACCCTGCTCTGCTCTATAACTAAATGAAAGTCAAGGGGAGCACTAGCCTCGAGGTAATGCCCTGAATATCCTTACAATACGGGAGGCATGCAGCAGCTCCATGAGGCCTTCAACGCTGTTCTGCTTTAGTTTAACGGTAGTAAGCCTGCCAAGACTCCTAGAGACCTTACTTAAGCACCCGTTTGGGTATCAGAAAACTGCCTAGAGCCAGGAAGCTTTGGTCCTGCGTGTATGCTGCCTATCAACTTACAAACTGGAGACTGACGTCACAAGGCTTGTTTGCCCATTAAGAAAGCTCCGTTCATGCGGCCTCGAATAAACCTGAAAAGCACTGTTGTTGCCAGGGTTTTTGTCACTGCCGGCATGGTTCTGAGAAGATATTGACTTCTCCGGGAAGAAACCTTGTGCTGCCAGTTCCTAGTTGGAAGCTCACCCTGCTCTGCTCTATACCTAAAGTGAAAGTCAACGTGAGCCCAAGCCTGGAAGGAAGGCCCTGATTTGCCTTGCCAAACGGGAGGCATGGAGCAGCGCCATGAGGCCTTCTTCACTGTTCTGCTTTAGTTTCACGGTAGTAAGCTTTTCAAGACTCCTAGGGCCCTCTCTTCAGCAACCGTTTCGGTAACAGTACACTGAGTAGAGCCAAGAACCTCAGGGCCAGCTAAGCAACTTCAGCCCCGTAGGCCTTTGGGAACACCCCAGTGTTGGCTAGAGAAAGGCAACACACTGCACTCTTCCTTGGGAGAGCCAGATTACCTCAGCTATACACAAGATTCAGGAACACACTTCTAGAAGGTCCTCCATGCAATGGATGTAACCTCCTTCTCCTAGCTGAACTCTATTGAGAAAAACACTCTGCTTCTAATCCCTTTTCACCTTTTACACTTAGAGTCAGGCATCCTCAAGGAGGTGGTCGGCTTGCATTCCAAGTAGAATTTCAGCACTGTTCTTGGTGGAACACTGCAGGTCTTTGGAAGAAGCACAGGCACCTAAGTCTCCCTCGCGCATCCTTAGTTTAGGCACTTTGCTGCACGCAGAGAAGCAGTCGTAGAAAAAAGTTGAATCAGGGAAAGCCCCAGTGGGTGTCCTGAATCTCTTTTGACTTGTTAGCATCAACATGTCCTTATGCTGCGTGTCAATCTGGAAATGTGAGACTGAGACACAAATCTTGTTTTCCCATTTTGAAAGCTCCACTCATGCAGTCTCGAAGCTACCTGAAAAGCACTGTTGTTACCGTGCTTTTAGTTACTGCCGGCATGGCTCAGAGAAGAAACTGAGTTTTCTCGAAAGAAACCTTGTGCTTCCAGTTCCTAGTTGGAAACTCACCCTGGTCTCCTCTATAGCAAAATTGAACGTCAACGTGAGCACTAACCTCCAAGTAAGGCCCTGATTATCCTTGCAAATCGGGAGGCATGCAGCAGCTCCATGAGGCCTTCATCGCGGTTCTGCTTTAGTTTCACGGTAGTAAGCTTCCCAAGACTCCTAGGAAGCTTGCTTCAGCACCCGTTTCGGTAACAGAACACTGCCTAGAGCCAGGAAGCTCTGGTCCTCCGTGTATGCTGCGTGTCAACCTAGAAATTGGAGACTGATGGCACAAGGCTTGTTTTCCCATTAGAAAAGCTCCGTTCATGCGGCCTCGAGGATACCTGAAAAGCATTGTTGTTGCCGGGGATTTAGTCACTGCCTGCCTGCTTCTGTGAAGAAAATGAGTTTTCCTGAAAGAAACCTTATGCTTCCAGTTCCTAGTTGGAAGCTCACCCTGCTCTGCTCTATAACTAAATGAAAGTCAAGGGGAGCACTAGCCTCGAGGTAATGCCCTGAATATCCTTACAATACGGGAGGCATGCAGCAGCTCCATGAGGCCTTCAACGCTGTTCTGCTTTAGTTTAACGGTAGTAAGCCTGCCAAGACTCCTAGAGACCTTACTTAAGCACCCGTTTGGGTATCAGAAAACTGCCTAGAGCCAGGAAGCTTTGGTCCTGCGTGTATGCTGCCTATCAACTTACAAACTGGAGACTGACGTCACAAGGCTTGTTTGCCCATTAAGAAAGCTCCGTTCATGCGGCCTCGAATAAACCTGAAAAGCACTGTTGTTGCCAGGGTTTTTGTCACTGCCGGCATGGTTCTGAGAAGATATTGACTTCTCCGGGAAGAAACCTTGTGCTGCCAGTTCCTAGTTGGAAGCTCACCCTGCTCTGGCTCTATACCTAAAGTGAAAGTCAACGTGAGCCCAAGCCTCGAAGGAAGGCCCTGATTTGCCTTGCCAAACAGGAGGCATGGAGCAGCGCCATGAGGCCTTCTTCACTGTTCTGCTTTAGTTTCACGGTAGTAAGCTTTTCAAGACTGCTAGGGCCCTCTCTTCAGCAACCGTTTCGGTAACAGTACACTGAGTAGAGCCAAGAACCTCAGGGCCAGCTAAGCAACTTCAGCCCCGTAGGCCTTTGGGAACACCCCAGTGTTGGCTAGAGAAAGGCAACACACTGCACTCTTCCTTGGGAGAGCCAGATTACCTCAGCTATACACAAGATTCAGGAACACACTTCTAGAAGGTCCTCCATGCAATGGATGTAACCTCCTTCTCCTAGCTGAACTCTATTGAGAAAAACACTCTGCTTCTAATCCCTTTTCACCTTTTACACTTACAGTCAGGCATCCTCAAGGAGGTGGTCGGCTTGCATTCCAAGTAGAATTTCAGCACTGTTCTTGGTGGAACACTGCAGGTCTTTGGAAGAAGCACAGGCACCTAAGTCTCCCTGGCGCATCCTTAGTTTAGGCGCTTTGCTGCACGCAGAGAAGCAGTCGTAGAAAAAAGTTGAATCAGGGAAAGCCCCAGTGGGTGTCCTGAATCTCTTTTGACTTGTTAGCATCAACATGTCCTTATGCTGCGTGTCAATCTGGAAATGTGAGACTGAGACACAAATCTTGTTTTCCCATTTTGAAAGCTCCACTCATGCAGTCTCGAAGCTACCTGAAAAGCACTGTTGTTACCGTGCTTTTAGTTACTGCCGGCATGGCTCAGAGAAGAAACTGAGTTTTCTGGAAAGAAACCTTGCGCTTCCAGTTCCTAGTTGGAAGCTCACCCTGCTCTCCTCTATAGCAAAAGTGAACGTCAACGTGAGCACTAACCTCCAAGTAAGGCCCTGATTATCCTGGCAAATCGGGAGGCATGCAGCAGCTCCATGAGGCCTTCATCGCTCTTCTGCTTTAGTTTCACGGTAGTAAGCTTCCCAAGACTCCTAGGAAGCTTGCTTCAGCACCCGTTTCGGTAACAGAACACTGCCTAGAGCCAGGAAGCTCTGGTCCTCCGTGTATGCCGCGTGTCAACCTAGAAATTGGAGACTGATGGCACAAGGCTTGTTTTCCCATTAGGAAAGCTCCGTTCATGCGGCCTCGAGGATACCTGAAAAGCATTGTTGTTGCCGGGGATTTAGTCACTGCCTGCCTGCTTCTGCGAAGAAAATGAGTTTTCCCAAAAGAAACCTTGTGCTTCCAGTTCCTAGTTGGAAGCTCACCCTGCTCTGCTCTATAACTAAAGTGAAAGTCAAGGGGAGCACTAGCCTCGATGTAAGGCCCTGAATATCCTTATAAAACGCGAGGCATGCAGCAGCAGCTCCTTGAGGCCTTCAACGCCGTTCTCCTTTAGTTTCACGGTAGTAAGCTTTCCAAGACTTCAAGGAACCTTACTTCAACACCCGTTTCGGTAACAGAACACTGCATAGAGCCAGGAAGCTCTTGAACTCCGTGTATGCTCCGTGTCAACCTAGAAATTGGAGACTGATGGCACAAGGCTTGTTTTCCCAATAGGAAAGCTCCGTTCATGCGGCCTCGAGGATACCTGAAAAGCATTGTTGTTGCCGGGGATTTAGTCACTGCCTGCCTGCTTCTGTGAAGAAAATGAGTTTTCCTGAAAGAAACCTTATGCTTCCAGTTCCTAGTTGGAAGCTCACCCTGCTCTGCTCTATAACTAAATGAAAGTCAAGGGGAGCACTAGCCTCGAGGTAATGCCCTGAATATCCTTACAATACGGGAGGCATGCAGCAGCTCCATGAGGCCTTCAACGCTGTTCTGCTTTAGTTTAACGGTAGTAAGCCTGCCAAGACTCCTAGAGACCTTACTTAAGCACCCGTTTGGGTATCAGAAAACTGCCTAGAGCCAGGAAGCTTTGGTCCTGCGTGTATGCTGCCTATCAACTTACAAACTGGAGACTGACGTCACAAGGCTTGTTTGCCCATTAAGAAAGCTCCGTTCATGCGGCCTCGAATAAACCTGAAAAGCACTGTTGTTGCCAGGGTTTTTGTCACTGCCGGCATGGTTCTGAGAAGATATTGACTTCTCCGGGAAGAAACCTTGTGCTGCCAGTTCCTAGTTGGAAGCTCACCCTGCTCTGCTCTATACCTAAAGTGAAAGTCAACGTGAGCCCAAGCCTCGAAGGAAGGCCCTGATTTGCCTTGCCAAACGGGAGGCGTGGAGCAGCGCCATGAGGCCTTCTTCACTGTTCTGCTTTAGTTTCACGGTAGTAAGCTTTTCAAGACTGCTAGGGCCCTCTCTTCAGCAACCGTTTCGGTACCAGTACACTGAGTAGAGCCAAGAACCTCAGGGCCAGCTAAGCAACTTCAGCCCCGTAGGCCTTTGGGAACACCCCAGTGTTGGCTAGAGAAAGGCAACACACTGCACTCTTCCTTGGGAGAGCCAGATTACCTCAGCTATACACAAGATTCAGGAACACACTTCTAGAAGGTCCTCCATGCAATGGATGTAACCTCCTTCTCCTAGCTGAACTCTATTGAGAAAAACACTCTGCTTCTAATCCCTTTTCACCTTTTACACTTAGAGTCAGGCATCCTCAAGGAGGTGGTCGGCTTGCATTCCAAGTAGAATTTCAGCACTGTTCTTGGTGGAACACTGCAGGTCTTTGGAAGAAGCACAGGAACCTAAGTCTCCCTGGCGCATCCTTAGTTTAGGCGCTTTGCTGCACGCAGAGAAGCAGTCGTAGAAAAAAGTTGAATCAGGGAAAGCCCCAGTGGGTGTCCTGAATCTCTTTTGACTTGTTAGCATCAACATGTCCTTATGCTGCGTGTCAATCTGGAAATGTGAGACTGAGACACAAATCTTGTTTTCCCATTTTGAAAGCTCCACTCATGCAGTCTCGAAGCTACCTGAAAAGCACTGTTGTTACCGTGCTTTTAGTTACTGCCGGCATGGCTCAGAGAAGAAACTGAGTTTTCTGGAAAGAAACCTTGCGCTTCCAGTTCGTAGTTGGAAGCTCACCCTGCTCTCCTCTATAGCAAAAGTGAACGTCAACGTGAGCACTAACCTCCAAGTAAGGCCCTGATTATCCTGGCAAATCGGGAGGCATGCAGCAGCTCCATGAGGCCTTCATCGCAGTTCTGCTTTAGTTTCACGGTAGTAAGCTTCCCAAGACTCCTAGGAAGCTTGCTTCAGCACCCGTTTCGGTAACAGAACACTGCCTAGAGCCAGGAAGCTCTGGTCCTCCGTGTATGCCGCGTGTCAACCTAGAAATTGGAGACTGATGGCACAAGGCTTGTTTTCCCATTAGGAAAGCTCCGTTCATGCGGCCTCGAGGATACCTGAAAAGCATTGTTGTTGCCGGGGATTTAGTCACTGCCTGCCTGCTTCTGCGAAGAAAATGAGTTTTCCCAAAAGAAACCTTGTGCTTCCAGTTCCTAGTTGGAAGCTCACCCTGCTCTGCTCTATAACTAAAGTGAAAGTCAAGGGGAGCACTAGCCTCGATGTAAGGCCCTGAATATCCTTATAAAACGCGAGGCATGCAGCAGCAGCTCCTTGAGGCCTTCAACGCCGTTCTCCTTTAGTTTCACGGTAGTAAGCTTTCCAAGACTTCAAGGAACCTTACTTCAACACCCGTTTCGGTAACAGAACACTGCATAGAGCCAGGAAGCTCTTGAACTCCGTGTATGCTCCGTGTCAACCTAGAAATTGGAGACTGATGGCACAAGGCTTGTTTTCCCAATAGGAAAGCTCCGTTCATGCGGCCTCGAGGATACCTGAAAAGCATTGTTGTTGCCGGGGATTTAGTCACTGCCTGCCTGCTTCTGTGAAGAAAATGAGTTTTCCTGAAAGAAACCTTATGCTTCCAGTTCCTAGTTGGAAGCTCACCCTGCTCTGCTCTATAACTAAATGAAAGTCAAGGGGAGCACTAGCCTCGAGGTAATGCCCTGAATATCCTTACAATACGGGAGGCATGCAGCAGCTCCATGAGGCCTTCAACGCTGTTCTGCTTTAGTTTAACGGTAGTAAGCCTGCCAAGACTCCTAGAGACCTTACTTAAGCACCCGTTTGGGTATCAGAAAACTGCCTAGAGCCAGGAAGCTTTGGTCCTGCGTGTATGCTGCCTATCAACTTACAAACTGGAGACTGACGTCACAAGGCTTGTTTGCCCATTAAGAAAGCTCCGTTCATGCGGCCTCGAATAAACCTGAAAAGCACTGTTGTTGCCAGGGTTTTTGTCACTGCCGGCATGGTTCTGAGAAGATATTGACTTCTCCGGGAAGAAACCTTGTGCTGCCAGTTCCTAGTTGGAAGCTCACCCTGCTCTGCTCTATACCTAAAGTGAAAGTCAACGTGAGCCCAAGCCTGGAAGGAAGGCCCTGATTTGCCTTGCCAAACGGGAGGCGTGGAGCAGCGCCATGAGGCCTTCTTCACTGTTCTGCTTTAGTTTCACGGTAGTAAGCTTTTCAAGACTCCTAGGGCCCTCGCTTCAGCAACCGTTTCGGTACCAGTACACTGAGTAGAGCCAAGAACCTCAGGGCCAGCTAAGCAACTTCAGCCCCGTAGGCCTTTGGGAACACCCCAGTGTTGGCTAGAGAAAGGCAACACACTGCACTCTTCCTTGGGAGAGCCAGATTACCTCAGCTATACACAGGATTCAGGAACACACTTCTAGAAGGTCCTCCATGCAATGGATGTAACCTCATTCTCCTAGCGGAACTCTATTGAGAAAAACACTCTGCTTCTAATCCCTTTTCACCTTTTACACTTAGAGTCAGGCATCCTCAAGGAGGTGGTCGGCTTGCATTCCAAGTAGAATTTCAGCACTGTTCTTGGTGGAACACTGCAGGTCTTTGGAAGAAGCACAGGCACCTAAGTCTCCCTGGCGCATCCTTAGTTTAGGCGCTTTGCTGCACGCAGAGAAGCAGTCGTAGAAAAAAGTTGAATCAGGGAAAGCCCCAGTGGGTGTCCTGAATCTCTTTTGACTTGTTAGCATCAACATGTCCTTATGCTGCGTGTCAATCTGGAAATGTGAGACTGAGACACAAATCTTGTTTTCCCATTTTGAAAGCTCCACTCATGCAGTCTCGAAGCTACCTGAAAAGCACTGTTGTTACCGTGCTTTTAGTTACTGCCGGCATGGCTCAGAGAAGAAACTGAGTTTTCTCGAAAAAAACCTTGCGCTTCCAGTTCCTAGTTGGAAGCTCACCCTGCTCTCCTCTATAGCAAAAGTGAACGTCAACGTGAGCACTAACCTCCAAGTAAGGCCCTGATTATCCTGGCAAATCGGGAGGCATGCAGCAGCTCCATGAGGCCTTCATCGCAGTTCTGCTTTAGTTTCACGGTAGTAAGCTTCCCAAGACTCCTAGGAAGCTTGCTTCAGCACCCGTTTCGGTAACAGAACACTGCCTAGAGCCAGGAAGCTCTGGTCCTCCGTGTATGCCGCGTGTCAACCTAGAAATTGGAGACTGATGGCACAAGGCTTGTTTTCCCATTAGGAAAGCTCCGTTCATGCGGCCTCGAGGATACCTGAAAAGCATTGTTGTTGCCGGGGATTTAGTCACTGCCTGCCTGCTTCTGCGAAGAAAATGAGTTTTCCCAAAAGAAACCTTGTGCTTCCAGTTCCTAGTTGGAAGCTCACCCTGCTCTGCTCTATAACTAAAGTGAAAGTCAAGGGGAGCACTAGCCTCGATGTAAGGCCCTGAATATCCTTATAAAACGCGAGGCATGCAGCAGCAGCTCCTTGAGGCCTTCAACGCTGTTCTCCTTTAGTTTCACGGTAGTAAGCTTCCCAAGACTCCTAGGAACCTTGCTTCAGCACCCGTTTCGGTAACAGAACACTGCCTAGAGCCAGGAAGCTCTGGTCCTCCGTGTATGCTGCGTGTCAACCTAGAAATTGGAGACTGATGGCACAAGGCATGTTTTCCCAGTAGGAAAGCTCCGTTCATGCGGCCTCGAGGATACCTGAAAAGCATTGTTGTTGCCGGGGATTTAGTCACTGAGTGCCTGCTTCTGCGAAGAAAATGAGTTTTCCTGAAAGAAACCTTGTGCTGCCAGTTCCTAGTTGGAAGCTCACCCTGCTCTGCTCTATACCTAAAGTGAAAGTCAACGTGAGCCCAAGCCTGGAAGGAAGGCCCTGATTTGCCTTGCCAAACGGGAGGCATGGAGCAGCGCCATGAGGCCTTCTTCACTGTTCTGCTTTAGTTTCACGGTAGTAAGCTTTTCAAGACTCCTAGGGCCCTCTCTTCAGCAACCGTTTCGGTAACAGTACACTGAGTAGAGCCAAGAACCTCAGGGCCAGCTAAGCAACTTCAGCCCCGTAGGCCTTTGGGAACACCCCAGTGTTGGCTAGAGAAAGGCAACACACTGCACTCTTCCTTGGGAGAGCCAGATTACCTCAGCTATACACAAGATTCAGGAACACACTTCTAGAAGGTCCTCCATGCAATGGATGTAACCTCCTTCTCCTAGCTGAACTCTATTGAGAAAAACACTCTGCTTCTAATCCCTTTTCACCTTTTACACTTAGAGTCAGGCATCCTCAAGGAGGTGGTCGGCTTGCATTCCAAGTAGAATTTCAGCACTGTTCTTGGTGGAACACTGCAGGTCTTTGGAAGAAGCACAGGCACCTAAGTCTCCCTCGCGCATCGTTAGTTTAGGCACTTTGCTGCACGCAGAGAAGCAGTCGTAGAAAAAAGTTGAATCAGGGAAAGCCCCAGTGGGTGTCCTGAATCTCTTTTGACTTGTTAGCATCAACATGTCCTTATGCTGCGTGTCAATCTGGAAATGTGAGACTGAGACACAAATCTTGTTTTCCCATTTTGAAAGCTCCACTCATGCAGTCTCGAAGCTACCTGAAAAGCACTGTTGTTACCGTGCTTTTAGTTACTGCCGGCATGGCTCAGAGAAGAAACTGAGTTTTCTCGAAAGAAACCTTGTGCTTCCAGTTCCTAGTTGGAAACTCACCCTGCTCTCCTCTATAGCAAAATTGAACGTCAACGTGAGCACTAACCTCCAAGTAAGGCCCTGATTATCCTTGCAAATCGGGAGGCATGCAGCAGCTCCATGAGGCCTTCATCGCGGTTCTGCTTTAGTTTCACGGTAGTAAGCTTCCCAAGACTCCTAGGAAGCTTGCTTCAGCACCCGTTTCGGTAACAGAACACTGCCTAGAGCCAGGAAGCTCTGGTCCTCCGTGTATGCTGCGTGTCAACCTAGAAATTGGAGACTGATGGCACAAGGCTTGTTTTCCCATTAGAAAAGCTCCGTTCATGCGGCCTCGAGGATACCTGAAAAGCATTGTTGTTGCCGGGGATTTAGTCACTGCCTGCCTGCTTCTGTGAAGAAAATGAGTTTTCCTGAAAGAAACCTTATGCTTCCAGTTCCTAGTTGGAAGCTCACCCTGCTCTGCTCTATAACTAAATGAAAGTCAAGGGGAGCACTAGCCTCGAGGTAATGCCCTGAATATCCTTACAATACGGGAGGCATGCAGCAGCTCCATGAGGCCTTCAACGCTGTTCTGCTTTAGTTTAACGGTAGTAAGCTTTCCAAGACTTCAAGGAACCTTACTTCAACACCCGTTTCGGTAACAGAACACTGCATAGAGCCAGGAAGCTCTTGAACTCCGTGTATGCTCCGTGTCAACCTAGAAATTGGAGACTGATGGCACAAGGCTTGTTTTCCCAATAGGAAAGCTCCGTTCATGCGGCCTCGAGGATACCTGAAAAGCATTGTTGTTGCCGGGGATTTAGTCACTGCCTGCCTGCTTCTGTGAAGAAAATGAGTTTTCCTGAAAGAAACCTTATGCTTCCAGTTCCTAGTTGGAAGCTCACCCTGCTCTGCTCTATAACTAAATGAAAGTCAAGGGGAGCACTAGCCTCGAGGTAATGCCCTGAATATCCTTACAATACGGGAGGCATGCAGCAGCTCCATGAGGCCTTCAACGCTGTTCTGCTTTAGTTTAACGGTAGTAAGCCTGCCAAGACTCCTAGAGACCTTACTTAAGCACCCGTTTGGGTATCAGAAAACTGCCTAGAGCCAGGAAGCTTTGGTCCTGCGTGTATGCTGCCTATCAACTTACAAACTGGAGACTGACGTCACAAGGCTTGTTTGCCCATTAAGAAAGCTCCGTTCATGCGGCCTCGAATAAACCTGAAAAGCACTGTTGTTGCCAGGGTTTTTGTCACTGCCGGCATGGTTCTGAGAAGATATTGACTTCTCCGGGAAGAAACCTTGTGCTGCCAGTTCCTAGTTGGAAGCTCACCCTGCTCTGCTCTATACCTAAAGTGAAAGTCAACGTGAGCCCAAGCCTGGAAGGAAGGCCCTGATTTGCCTTGCCAAACGGGAGGCATGGAGCAGCGCCATGAGGCCTTCTTCACTGTTCTGCTTTAGTTTCACGGTAGTAAGCTTTTCAAGACTCCTAGGGCCCTCTCTTCAGCAACCGTTTCGGTAACAGTACACTGAGTAGAGCCAAGAACCTCAGGGCCAGCTAAGCAACTTCAGCCCCGTAGGCCTTTGGGAACACCCCAGTGTTGGCTAGAGAAAGGCAACACACTGCACTCTTCCTTGGGAGAGCCAGATTACCTCAGCTATACACAAGATTCAGGAACACACTTCTAGAAGGTCCTCCATGCAATGGATGTAACCTCCTTCTCCTAGCTGAACTCTATTGAGAAAAACACTCTGCTTCTAATCCCTTTTCACCTTTTACACTTAGAGTCACGCATCCTCAAGGAGGTGGTCGGCTTGCATTCCAAGTAGAATTTCAGCACTGTTCTTGGTGGAACACTGCAGGTCTTTGGAAGAAGCACAGGCACCTAAGTCTCCCTGGCGCATCCTTAGTTTAGGCGCTTTGCTGCACGCAGAGAAGCAGTCGTAGAAAAAAGTTGAATCAGGGAAAGCCCCAGTGGGTTTCCTGAATCTCTTTTGACTTGTTAGCATCAACATGTCCTTATGCTGCGTGTCAATCTGGAAATGTGAGACTGAGACACAAATCTTGTTTTCCCATTTTGAAAGCTCCACTCATGCAGTCTCGAAGCTACCTGAAAAGCACTGTTGTTACCGTGCTTTTAGTTACTGCCGGCATGGCTCAGAGAAGAAACTGAGTTTTCTGGAAAGAAACCTTGCGCTTCCAGTTCCTAGTTGGAAGCTCACCCTGCTCTCCTCTATAGCAAAAGTGAACGTCAACGTGAGCACTAACCTCCAAGTAAGGCCCTGATTATCCTGGCAAATCGGGAGGCATGCAGCAGCTCCATGAGGCCTTCATCGCAGTTCTGCTTTAGTTTCACGGTAGTAAGCTTCCCAAGACTCCTAGGAAGCTTGCTTCAGCACCCGTTTCGGTAACAGAACACTGCCTAGAGCCAGGAAGCTCTGGTCCTCCGTGTATGCCGCGTGTCAACCTAGAAATTGGAGACTGATGGCACAAGGCTTGTTTTCCCATTAGGAAAGCTCCGTTCATGCGGCCTCGAGGATACCTGAAAAGCATTGTTGTTGCCGGGGATTTAGTCACTGCCTGCCTGCTTCTGCGAAGAAAATGAGTTTTCCCAAAAGAAACCTTGTGCTTCCAGTTCCTAGTTGGAAGCTCACCCTGCTCTGCTCTATAACTAAAGTGAAAGTCAAGGGGAGCACTAGCCTCGATGTAAGGCCCTGAATATCCTTATAAAACGCGAGGCATGCAGCAGCAGCTCCTTGAGGCCTTCAACGCTGTTCTCCTTTAGTTTCACGGTAGTAAGCTTCCCAAGACTCCTAGGAACCTTGCTTCAGCACCCGTTTCGGTAACAGAACACTGCCTAGAGCCAGGAAGCTCTGGTCCTCCGTGTATGCTGCGTGTCAACCTAGAAATTGGAGACTGATGGCACAAGGCATGTTTTCCCAGTAGGAAAGCTCCGTTCATGCGGCCTCGAGGATACCTGAAAAGCATTGTTGTTGCCGGGGATTTAGTCACTGAGTGCCTGCTTCTGCGAAGAAAATGAGTTTTCCTGAAAGAAACCTTGTGCTGCCAGTTCCTAGTTGGAAGCTCACCCTGCTCTGCTCTATACCTAAAGTGAAAGTCAACGTGAGCCCAAGCCTGGAAGGAAGGCCCTGATTTGCCTTGCCAAACGGGAGGCATGGAGCAGCGCCATGAGGCCTTCTTCACTGTTCTGCTTTAGTTTCACGGTAGTAAGCTTTTCAAGACTCCTAGGGCCCTCTCTTCAGCAACCGTTTCGGTAACAGTACACTGAGTAGAGCCAAGAACCTCAGGGCCAGCTAAGCAACTTCAGCCCCATAGGCCTTTGGGAACACCCCAGTGTTGGCTAGAGAAAGGCAACACACTGCACTCTTCCTTGGGAGAGCCAGATTACCTCAGCTATACACAAGATTCAGGAACACACTTCTAGAAGGTCCTCCATGCAATGGATGTAACCTCCTTCTCCTAGCTGAACTCTATTGAGAAAAACACTCTGCTTCTAATCCCTTTTCACCTTTTACACTTAGAGTCAGGCATCCTCAAGGAGGTGGTCGGCTTGCATTCCAAGTAGAATTTCAGCACTGTTCTTGGTGGAACACTGCAGGTCTTTGGAAGAAGCACAGGCACCTAAGTCTCCCTCGCGCATCCTTAGTTTAGGCACTTTGCTGCACGCAGAGAAGCAGTCGTAGAAAAAAGTTGAATCAGGGAAAGCCCCAGTGGGTGTCCTGAATCTCTTTTGACTTGTTAGCATCAACATGTCCTTATGCTGCGTGTCAATCTGGAAATGTGAGACTGAGACACAAATCTTGTTTTCCCATTTTGAAAGCTCCACTCATGCAGTCTCGAAGCTACCTGAAAAGCACTGTTGTTACCGTGCTTTTAGTTACTGCCGGCATGGCTCAGAGAAGAAACTGAGTTTTCTCGAAAGAAACCTTGTGCTTCCAGTTCCTAGTTGGAAACTCACCCTGCTCTCCTCTATAGCAAAATTGAACGTCAACGTGAGCACTAACCTCCAAGTAAGGCCCTGATTATCCTTGCAAATCGGGAGGCATGCAGCAGCTCCATGAGGCCTTCATCGCGGTTCTGCTTTAGTTTCACGGTAGTAAGCTTCCCAAGACTCCTAGGAAGCTTGCTTCAGCACCCGTTTCGGTAACAGAACACTGCCTAGAGCCAGGAAGCTCTGGTCCTCCGTGTATGCTGCGTGTCAACCTAGAAATTGGAGACTGATGGCACAAGGCTTGTTTTCCCATTAGAAAAGCTCCGTTCATGCGGCCTCGAGGATACCTGAAAAGCATTGTTGTTGCCGGGGATTTAGTCACTGCCTGCCTGCTTCTGTGAAGAAAATGAGTTTTCCTGAAAGAAACCTTATGCTTCCAGTTCCTAGTTGGAAGCTCACCCTGCTCTGCTCTATAACTAAATGAAAGTCAAGGGGAGCACTAGCCTCGAGGTAATGCCCTGAATATCCTTACAATACGGGAGGCATGCAGCAGCTCCATGAGGCCTTCAACGCTGTTCTGCTTTAGTTTAACGGTAGTAAGCCTGCCAAGACTCCTAGAGACCTTACTTAAGCACCCGTTTGGGTATCAGAAAACTGCCTAGAGCCAGGAAGCTTTGGTCCTGCGTGTATGCTGCCTATCAACTTACAAACTGGAGACTGACGTCACAAGGCTTGTTTGCCCATTAAGAAAGCTCCGTTCATGCGGCCTCGAATAAACCTGAAAAGCACTGTTGTTGCCAGGGTTTTTGTCACTGCCGGCATGGTTCTGAGAAGATATTGACTTCTCCGGGAAGAAACCTTGTGCTGCCAGTTCCTAGTTGGAAGCTCACCCTGCTCTGCTCTATACCTAAAGTGAAAGTCAACGTGAGCCCAAGCCTGGAAGGAAGGCCCTGATTTGCCTTGCCAAACGGGAGGCGTGGAGCAGCGCCATGAGGCCTTCTTCACTGTTCTGCTTTAGTTTCACGGTAGTAAGCTTTTCAAGACTCCTAGGGCCCTCGCTTCAGCAACCGTTTCGGTACCAGTACACTGAGTAGAGCCAAGAACCTCAGGGCCAGCTAAGCAACTTCAGCCCCGTAGGCCTTTGGGAACACCCCAGTGTTGGCTAGAGAAAGGCAACACACTGCACTCTTCCTTGGGAGAGCCAGATTACCTCAGCTATACACAGGATTCAGGAACACACTTCTAGAAGGTCCTCCATGCAATGGATGTAACCTCATTCTCCTAGCGGAACTCTATTGAGAAAAACACTCTGCTTCTAATCCCTTTTCACCTTTTACACTTAGAGTCAGGCATCCTCAAGGAGGTGGTCGGCTTGCATTCCAAGTAGAATTTCAGCACTGTTCTTGGTGGAACACTGCAGGTCTTTGGAAGAAGCACAGGCACCTAAGTCTCCCTGGCGCATCCTTAGTTTAGGCGCTTTGCTGCACGCAGAGAAGCAGTCGTAGAAAAAAGTTGAATCAGGGAAAGCCCCAGTGGGTGTCCTGAATCTCTTTTGACTTGTTAGCATCAACATGTCCTTATGCTGCGTGTCAATCTGGAAATGTGAGACTGAGACACAAATCTTGTTTTCCCATTTTGAAAGCTCCACTCATGCAGTCTCGAAGCTACCTGAAAAGCACTGTTGTTACCGTGCTTTTAGTTACTGCCGGCATGGCTCAGAGAAGAAACTGAGTTTTCTCGAAAAAAACCTTGCGCTTCCAGTTCCTAGTTGGAAGCTCACCCTGCTCTCCTCTATAGCAAAAGTGAACGTCAACGTGAGCACTAACCTCCAAGTAAGGCCCTGATTATCCTGGCAAATCGGGAGGCATGCAGCAGCTCCATGAGGCCTTCATCGCAGTTCTGCTTTAGTTTCACGGTAGTAAGCTTCCCAAGACTCCTAGGAAGCTTGCTTCAGCACCCGTTTCGGTAACAGAACACTGCCTAGAGCCAGGAAGCTCTGGTCCTCCGTGTATGCCGCGTGTCAACCTAGAAATTGGAGACTGATGGCACAAGGCTTGTTTTCCCATTAGGAAAGCTCCGTTCATGCGGCCTCGAGGATACCTGAAAAGCATTGTTGTTGCCGGGGATTTAGTCACTGCCTGCCTGCTTCTGCGAAGAAAATGAGTTTTCCCAAAAGAAACCTTGTGCTTCCAGTTCCTAGTTGGAAGCTCACCCTGCTCTGCTCTATAACTAAAGTGAAAGTCAAGGGGAGCACTAGCCTCGATGTAAGGCCCTGAATATCCTTATAAAACGCGAGGCATGCAGCAGCAGCTCCTTGAGGCCTTCAACGCTGTTCTCCTTTAGTTTCACGGTAGTAAGCTTCCCAAGACTCCTAGGAACCTTGCTTCAGCACCCGTTTCGGTAACAGAACACTGCCTAGAGCCAGGAAGCTCTGGTCCTCCGTGTATGCTGCGTGTCAACCTAGAAATTGGAGACTGATGGCACAAGGCTTGTTTTCCCAGTAGGAAAGCTCCGTTCATGCGGCCTCGAGGATACCTGAAAAGCATTGTTGTTGCCGGGGATTTAGTCACTGCCTGCCTGCTTCTGTGAAGAAAATGAGTTTTCCTGAAAGAAACCTTATGCTTCCAGTTCCTAGTTGGAAGCTCACCCTGCTCTGCTCTATAACTAAATGAAAGTCAAGGGGAGCACTAGCCTCGAGGTAATGCCCTGAATATCCTTACAATACGGGAGGCATGCAGCAGCTCCATGAGGCCTTCAACGCTGTTCTGCTTTAGTTTAACGGTAGTAAGCCTGCCAAGACTCCTAGAGACCTTACTTAAGCACCCGTTTGGGTGTCAGAAAACTGCCTAGAGCCAGGAAGCTTTGGTCCTGCGTGTATGCTGCCTATCAACTTACAAACTGGAGACTGACGTCACAAGGCTTGTTTGCCCATTAAGAAAGCTCCGTTCATGCGGCCTCGAATAAACCTGAAAAGCACTGTTGTTGCCAGGGTTTTTGTCACTGCCGGCATGGTTCTGAGAAGATATTGACTTCTCCGGGAAGAAACCTTGTGCTGCCAGTTCCTAGTTGGAAGATCACCCTGCTCTGCTCTATACCTAAAGTGAAAGTCAACGTGAGCCCAAGCCTCGAAGGAAGGCCCTGATTTGCCTTGCCAAACGGGAGGCATGGAGCAGCGCCATGAGGCCTTCTTCACTGTTCTGCTTTAGTTTCACGGTAGTAAGCTTTTCAAGACTGCTAGGGCCCTCTCTTCAGCAACCGTTTCGGTACCAGTACACTGAGTAGAGCCAAGAACCTCAGGGCCAGCTAAGCAACTTCAGCCCCGTAGGCCTTTGGGAACACCCCAGTGTTGGCTAGAGAAAGGCAACACACTGCACTCTTCCTTGGGAGAGCCAGATTACCTCAGCTATACACAGGATTCAGGAACACACTTCTAGAAGGTCCTCCATGCAATGGATGTAACCTCATTCTCCTAGCGGAACTCTATTGAGAAAAATACTCTGCTTCTAATCCCTTTTCACCTTTTACACTTAGAGTCAGGCATCCTCAAGGAGGTGGTCGGCTTGCATTCCAAGTAGAATTTCAGCACTGTTCTTGGTGGAACACTGCAGGTCTTTGGAAGAAGCACAGGCACCTAAGTCTCCCTGGCGCATCCTTAGTTTAGGCGCTTTGCTGCACGCAGAGAAGCAGTCGTAGAAAAAAGTTGAATCAGGGAAAGCCCCAGTGGGTTTCCTGAATCTCTTTTGACTTGTTAGCATCAACATGTCCTTATGCTGCGTGTCAATCTGGAAATGTGAGACTGAGACACAAATCTTGTTTTCCCATTTTGAAAGCTCCACTCATGCAGTCTCGAAGCTACCTGAAAAGCACTGTTGTTACCGTGCTTTTAGTTACTGCCGGCATGGCTCAGAGAAGAAACTGAGTTTTCTGGAAAGAAACCTTGCGCTTCCAGTTCCTAGTTGGAAGCTCACCCTGCTCTCCTCTATAGCAAAAGTGAACGTCAACGTGAGCACTAACCTCCAAGTAAGGCCCTGATTATCCTGGCAAATCGGGAGGCATGCAGCAGCTCCATGAGGCCTTCATCGCAGTTCTGCTTTAGTTTCACGGTAGTAAGCTTCCCAAGACTCCTAGGAAGCTTGCTTCAGCACCCGTTTCGGTAACAGAACACTGCCTAGAGCCAGGAAGCTCTGGTCCTCCGTGTATGCCGCGTGTCAACCTAGAAATTGGAGACTGATGGCACAAGGCTTGTTTTCCCATTAGGAAAGCTCCGTTCATGCGGCCTCGAGGATACCTGAAAAGCATTGTTGTTGCCGGGGATTTAGTCACTGCCTGCCTGCTTCTGCGAAGAAAATGAGTTTTCCCAAAAGAAACCTTGTGCTTCCAGTTCCTAGTTGGAAGCTCACCCTGCTCTGCTCTATAACTAAAGTGAAAGTCAAGGGGAGCACTAGCCTCGATGTAAGGCCCTGAATATCCTTATAAAACGCGAGGCATGCAGCAGCAGCTCCTTGAGGCCTTCAACGCCGTTCTCCTTTAGTTTCACGGTAGTAAGCTTTCCAAGACTTCAAGGAACCTTACTTCAACACCCGTTTCGGTAACAGAACACTGCATAGAGCCAGGAAGCTCTTGAACTCCGTGTATGCTCCGTGTCAACCTAGAAATTGGAGACTGATGGCACAAGGCTTGTTTTCCCAATAGGAAAGCTCCGTTCATGCGGCCTCGAGGATACCTGAAAAGCATTGTTGTTGCCGGGGATTTAGTCACTGCCTGCCTGCTTCTGTGAAGAAAATGAGTTTTCCTGAAAGAAACCTTATGCTTCCAGTTCCTAGTTGGAAGCTCACCCTGCTCTGCTCTATAACTAAATGAAAGTCAAGGGGAGCACTAGCCTCGAGGTAATGCCCTGAATATCCTTACAATACGGGAGGCATGCAGCAGCTCCATGAGGCCTTCAACGCTGTTCTGCTTTAGTTTAACGGTAGTAAGCCTGCCAAGACTCCTAGAGACCTTACTTAAGCACCCGTTTGGGTATCAGAAAACTGCCTAGAACCAGGAAGCTTTGGTCCTGCGTGTATGCTGCCTATCAACTTACAAACTGGAGACTGACGTCACAAGGCTTGTTTGCCCATTAAGAAAGCTCCGTTCATGCGGCCTCGAATAAACCTGAAAAGCACTGTTGTTGCCAGGGTTTTTGTCACTGCCGGCATGGTTCTGAGAAGATATTGACTTCTCCGGGAAGAAACCTTGTGCTGCCAGTTCCTAGTTGGAAGCTCACCCTGCTCTGCTCTATACCTAAAGTGAAAGTCAACATGAGCCCAAGCCTCGAAGGAAGGCCCTGATTTGCCTTGCCAAACGGGAGGCATGGAGCAGCGCCATGAGGCCTTCTTCACTGTTCTGCTTTAGTTTCACGGTAGTAAGCTTTTCAAGACTGCTAGGGCCCTCTCTTCAGCAACCGTTTCGGTACCAGTACACTGAGTAGAGCCAAGAACCTCAGGGCCAGCTAAGCAACTTCAGCCCCGTAGGCCTTTGGGAACACCCCAGTGTTGGCTAGAGAAAGGCAACACACTGCACTCTTCCTTGGGAGAGCCAGATTACCTCAGCTATACACAGGATTCAGGAACACACTTCTAGAAGGTCCTCCATGCAATGGATGTAACCTCCTTCTCCTAGCTGAACTCTATTGAGAAAAACACTCTGCTTCTAATCCCTTTTCACCTTTTACAGTTAGAGTCACGCATCCTCAAGGAGGTGGTCGGCTTGCATTCCAAGTAGAATTTCAGCACTGTTCTTGGTGGAACACTGCAGGTCTTTGGAAGAAGCACAGGCACCTAAGTCTCCCTGGCGCATCCTTAGTTTAGGCGCTTTGCTGCACGCAGAGAAGCAGTCGTAGAAAAAAGTTGAATCAGGGAAAGCCCCAGTGGGTTTCCTGAATCTCTTTTGACTTGTTAGCATCAACATGTCCTTATGCTGCGTGTCAATCTGGAAATGTGAGACTGAGACACAAATCTTGTTTTCCCATTTTGAAAGCTCCACTCATGCAGTCTCGAAGCTACCTGAAAAGCACTGTTGTTACCGTGCTTTTAGTTACTGCCGGCATGGCTCAGAGAAGAAACTGAGTTTTCTGGAAAGAAACCTTGCGCTTCCAGTTCCTAGTTGGAAGCTCACCCTGCTCTCCTCTATAGCAAAAGTGAACGTCAACGTGAGCACTAACCTCCAAGTAAGGCCCTGATTATCCTGGCAAATCGGGAGGCATGCAGCAGCTCCATGAGGCCTTCATCGCAGTTCTGCTTTAGTTTCACGGTAGTAAGCTTCCCAAGACTCCTAGGAAGCTTGCTTCAGCACCCGTTTCGGTAACAGAACACTGCCTAGAGCCAGGAAGCTCTGGTCCTCCGTGTATGCCGCGTGTCAACCTAGAAATTGGAGACTGATGGCACAAGGCTTGTTTTCCCATTAGGAAAGCTCCGTTCATGCGGCCTCGAGGATACCTGAAAAGCATTGTTGTTGCCGGGGATTTAGTCACTGCCTGCCTGCTTCTGCGAAGAAAATGAGTTTTCCCAAAAGAAACCTTGTGCTTCCAGTTCCTAGTTGGAAGCTCACCCTGCTCTGCTCTATAACTAAAGTGAAAGTCAAGGGGAGCACTAGCCTCGATGTAAGGCCCTGAATATCCTTATAAAACGCGAGGCATGCAGCAGCAGCTCCTTGAGGCCTTCAACGCTGTTCTCCTTTAGTTTCACGGTAGTAAGCTTCCCAAGACTCCTAGGAACCTTGCTTCAGCACCCGTTTCGGTAACAGAACACTGCCTAGAGCCAGGAAGCTCTGGTCCTCCGTGTATGCTGCGTGTCAACCTAGAAATTGGAGACTGATGGCACAAGGCTTGTTTTCCCAGTAGGAAAGCTCCGTTCATGCGGCCTCGAGGATACCTGAAAAGCATTGTTGTTGCCGGGGATTTAGTCACTGAGTGCCTGCTTCTGCGAAGAAAATGAGTTTTCCTGAAAGAAACCTTGTGCTGCCAGTTCCTAGTTGGAAGCTCACCCTGCTCTGCTCTATACCTAAAGTGAAAGTCAACGTGAGCCCAAGCCTGGAAGGAAGGCCCTGATTTGCCTTGCCAAACGGGAGGCATGGAGCAGCGCCATGAGGCCTTCTTCACTGTTCTGCTTTAGTTTCACGGTAGTAAGCTTTTCAAGACTCCTAGGGCCCTCTCTTCAGCAACCGTTTCGGTAACAGTACACTGAGTAGAGCCAAGAACCTCAGGGCCAGCTAAGCAACTTCAGCCCCGTAGGCCTTTGGGAACACCCCAGTGTTGGCTAGAGAAAGGCAACACACTGCACTCTTCCTTGGGAGAGCCAGATTACCTCAGCTATACACAAGATTCAGGAACACACTTCTAGAAGGTCCTCCATGCAATGGATGTAACCTCCTTCTCCTAGCTGAACTCTATTGAGAAAAACACTCTGCTTCTAATCCCTTTTCACCTTTTACACTTAGAGTCAGGCATCCTCAAGGAGGTGGTCGGCTTGCATTCCAAGTAGAATTTCAGCACTGTTCTTGGTGGAACACTGCAGGTCTTTGGAAGAAGCACAGGCACCTAAGTCTCCCTCGCGCATCCTTAGTTTAGGCACTTTGCTGCACGCAGAGAAGCAGTCGTAGAAAAAAGTTGAATCAGGGAAAGCCCCAGTGGGTGTCCTGAATCTCTTTTGACTTGTTAGCATCAACATGTCCTTATGCTGCGTGTCAATCTGGAAATGTGAGACTGAGACACAAATCTTGTTTTCCCATTTTGAAAGCTCCACTCATGCAGTCTCGAAGCTACCTGAAAAGCACTGTTGTTACCGTGCTTTTAGTTACTGCCGGCATGGCTCAGAGAAGAAACTGAGTTTTCTCGAAAGAAACCTTGTGCTTCCAGTTCCTAGTTGGAAACTCACCCTGCTCTCCTCTATAGCAAAATTGAACGTCAACGTGAGCACTAACCTCCAAGTAAGGCCCTGATTATCCTTGCAAATCGGGAGGCATGCAGCAGCTCCATGAGGCCTTCATCGCGGTTCTGCTTTAGTTTCACGGTAGTAAGCTTCCCAAGACTCCTAGGAAGCTTGCTTCAGCACCCGTTTCGGTAACAGAACACTGCCTAGAGCCAGGAAGCTCTGGTCCTCCGTGTATGCTGCGTGTCAACCTAGAAATTGGAGACTGATGGCACAAGGCTTGTTTTCCCATTAGAAAAGCTCCGTTCATGCGGCCTCGAGGATACCTGAAAAGCATTGTTGTTGCCGGGGATTTAGTCACTGCCTGCCTGCTTCTGTGAAGAAAATGAGTTTTCCTGAAAGAAACCTTATGCTTCCAGTTCCTAGTTGGAAGCTCACCCTGCTCTGCTCTATAACTAAATGAAAGTCAAGGGGAGCACTAGCCTCGAGGTAATGCCCTGAATATCCTTACAATACGGGAGGCATGCAGCAGCTCCATGAGGCCTTCAACGCTGTTCTGCTTTAGTTTAACGGTAGTAAGCCTGCCAAGACTCCTAGAGACCTTACTTAAGCACCCGTTTGGGTATCAGAAAACTGCCTAGAGCCAGGAAGCTTTGGTCCTGCGTGTATGCTGCCTATCAACTTACAAACTGGAGACTGACGTCACAAGGCTTGTTTGCCCATTAAGAAAGCTCCGTTCATGCGGCCTCGAATAAACCTGAAAAGCACTGTTGTTGCCAGGGATTTTGTCACTGCCGGCATGGTTCTGAGAAGATATTGACTTCTCCGGGAAGAAACCTTGTGCTGCCAGTTCCTAGTTGGAAGCTCACCCTGCTCTGCTCTATACCTAAAGTGAAAGTCAACGTGAGCCCAAGCCTCGAAGGAAGGCCCTGATTTGCCTTGCCAAACAGGAGGCATGGAGCAGCGCCATGAGGCCTTCTTCACTGTTCTGCTTTAGTTTCACGGTAGTAAGCTTTTCAAGACTGCTAGGGCCCTCTCTTCAGCAACCGTTTCGGTAACAGTACACTGAGTAGAGCCAAGAACCTCAGGGCCAGCTAAGCAACTTCAGCCCCGTAGGCCTTTGGGAACACCCCAGTGTTGGCTAGAGAAAGGCAACACACTGCACTCTTCCTTGGGAGAGCCAGATTACCTCAGCTATACACAAGATTCAGGAACACACTTCTAGAAGGTCCTCCATGCAATGGATGTAACCTCCTTCTCCTAGCTGAACTCTATTGAGAAAAACACTCTGCTTCTAATCCCTTTTCACCTTTTACACTTAGAGTCAGGCATCCTCAAGGAGGTGGTCGGCTTGCATTCCAAGTAGAATTTCAGCACTGTTCTTGGTGGAACACTGCAGGTCTTTGGAAGAAGCACAGGCACCTAAGTCTCCCTGGCGCATCCTTAGTTTAGGCGCTTTGCTGCACGCAGAGAAGCAGTCGTAGAAAAAAGTTGAATCAGGGAAAGCCCCAGTGGGTGTCCTGAATCTCTTTTGACTTGTTAGCATCAACATGTCCTTATGCTGCGTGTCAATCTGGAAATGTGAGACTGAGACACAAATCTTGTTTTCCCATTTTGAAAGCTCCACTCATGCAGTCTCGAAGCTACCTGAAAAGCACTGTTGTTACCGTGCTTTTAGTTACTGCCGGCATGGCTCAGAGAAGAAACTGAGTTTTCTCGAAAGAAACCTTGCGCTTCCAGTTCCTAGTTGGAAGCTCACCCTGCTCTCCTCTATAGCAAAAGTGAACGTCAACGTGAGCACTAACCTCCAAGTAAGGCCCTGATTATCCTGGCAAATCGGGAGGCATGCAGCAGCTCCATGAGGCCTTCATCGCTCTTCTGCTTTAGTTTCACGGTAGTAAGCTTCCCAAGACTCCTAGGAAGCTTGCTTCAGCACCCGTTTCGGTAACAGAACACTGCCTAGAGCCAGGAAGCTCTGGTCCTCCGTGTATGCCGCGTGTCAACCTAGAAATTGGAGACTGATGGCACAAGGCTTGTTTTCCCATTAGGAAAGCTCCGTTCATGCGGCCTCGAGGATACCTGAAAAGCATTGTTGTTGCCGGGGATTTAGTCACTGCCTGCCTGCTTCTGCGAAGAAAATGAGTTTTCCCAAAAGAAACCTTGTGCTTCCAGTTCCTAGTTGGAAGCTCACCCTGCTCTGCTCTATAACTAAAGTGAAAGTCAAGGGGAGCACTAGCCTCGATGTAAGGCCCTGAACATCCTTATAAAACGCGAGGCATGCAGCAGCAGCTCCTTGAGGCCTTCAACGCCGTTCTCCTTTAGTTTCACGGTAGTAAGCTTTCCAAGACTTCAAGGAACCTTACTTCAACACCCGTTTCGGTAACAGAACACTGCATAGAGCCAGGAAGCTCTTGAACTCCGTGTATGCTCCGTGTCAACCTAGAAATTGGAGACTGATGGCACAAGGCTTGTTTTCCCAATAGGAAAGCTCCGTTCATGCGGCCTCGAGGATACCTGAAAAGCATTGTTGTTGCCGGGGATTTAGTCACTGCCTGCCTGCTTCTGTGAAGAAAATGAGTTTTCCTGAAAGAAACCTTATGCTTCCAGTTCCTAGTTGGAAGCTCACCCTGCTCTGCTCTATAACTAAATGAAAGTCAAGGGGAGCACTAGCCTCGAGGTAATGCCCTGAATATCCTTACAATACGGGAGGCATGCAGCAGCTCCATGAGGCCTTCAACGCTGTTCTGCTTTAGTTTAACGGTAGTAAGCCTGCCAAGACTCCTAGAGACCTTACTTAAGCACCCGTTTGGGTATCAGAAAACTGCCTAGAGCCAGGAAGCTTTGGTCCTGCGTGTATGCTGCCTATCAACTTACAAACTGGAGACTGACGTCACAAGGCTTGTTTGCCCATTAAGAAAGCTCCGTTCATGCGGCCTCGAATAAACCTGAAAAGCACTGTTGTTGCCAGGGTTTTTGTCACTGCCGGCATGGTTCTGAGAAGATATTGACTTCTCCGGGAAGAAACCTTGTGCTGCCAGTTCCTAGTTGGAAGCTCACCCTGCTCTGCTCTATACCTAAAGTGAAAGTCAACGTGAGCCCAAGCCTCGAAGGAAGGCCCTGATTTGCCTTGCCAAACAGGAGGCATGGAGCAGCGCCATGAGGCCTTCTTCACTGTTCTGCTTTAGTTTCACGGTAGTAAGCTTTTCAAGACTGCTAGGGCCCTCTCTTCAGCAACCGTTTCGGTACCAGTACACTGAGTAGAGCCAAGAACCTCAGGGCCAGCTAAGCAACTTCAGCCCCGTAGGCCTTTGGGAACACCCCAGTGTTGGCTAGAGAAAGGCAACACACTGCACTCTTCCTTGGGAGAGCCAGATTACCTCAGCTATACACAAGATTCAGGAACACACTTCTAGAAGGTCCTCCATGCAATGGATGTAACCTCCTTCTCCTAGCTGAACTCTATTGAGAAAAACACTCTGCTTCTAATCCCTTTTCACCTTTTACACTTAGAGTCAGGCATCCTCAAGGAGGTGGTCGGCTTGCATTCCAAGTAGAATTTCAGCACTGTTCTTGGTGGAACACTGCAGGTCTTTGGAAGAAGCACAGGCACCTAAGTCTCCCTGGCGCATCCTTAGTTTAGGCGCTTTGCTGCACGCAGAGAAGCAGTCGTAGAAAAAAGTTGAATCAGGGAAAGCCCCAGTGGGTGTCCTGAATCTCTTTTGACTTGTTAGCATCAACATGTCCTTATGCTGCGTGTCAATCTGGAAATGTGAGACTGAGACACAAATCTTGTTTTCCCATTTTGAAAGCTCCACTCATGCAGTCTCGAAGCTACCTGAAAAGCACTGTTGTTACCGTGCTTTTAGTTACTGCCGGCATGGCTCAGAGAAGAAACTGAGTTTTCTCGAAAGAAACCTTGCGCTTCCAGTTCCTAGTTGGAAGCTCACCCTGCTCTCCTCTATAGCAAAAGTGAACGTCAACGTGAGCACTAACCTCCAAGTAAGGCCCTGATTATCCTGGCAAATCGGGAGGCATGCAGCAGCTCCATGAGGCCTTCATCGCAGTTCTGCTTTAGTTTCACGGTAGTAAGCTTCCCAAGACTCCTAGGAAGCTTGCTTCAGCACCCGTTTCGGTAACAGAACACTGCCTAGAGCCAGGAAGCTCTGGTCCTCCGTGTATGCCGCGTGTCAACCTAGAAATTGGAGACTGATGGCACAAGGCTTGTTTTCCCATTAGGAAAGCTCCGTTCATGCGGCCTCGAGGATACCTGAAAAGCATTGTTGTTGCCGGGGATTTAGTCACTGCCTGCCTGCTTCTGCGAAGAAAATGAGTTTTCCCAAAAGAAACCTTGTGCTTCCAGTTCCTAGTTGGAAGCTCACCCTGCTCTGCTCTATAACTAAAGTGAAAGTCAAGGGGAGCACTAGCCTCGATGTAAGGCCCTGAATATCCTTATAAAACGCGAGGCATGCAGCAGCAGCTCCTTGAGGCCTTCAACGCCGTTCTCCTTTAGTTTCACGGTAGTAAGCTTTCCAAGACTTCAAGGAACCTTACTTCAACACCCGTTTCGGTAACAGAACACTGCATAGAGCCAGGAAGCTCTTGAACTCCGTGTATGCTCCGTGTCAACCTAGAAATTGGAGACTGATGGCACAAGGCTTGTTTTCCCAATAGGAAAGCTCCGTTCATGCGGCCTCGAGGATACCTGAAAAGCATTGTTGTTGCCGGGGATTTAGTCACTGCCTGCCTGCTTCTGTGAAGAAAATGAGTTTTCCTGAAAGAAACCTTATGCTTCCAGTTCCTAGTTGGAAGCTCACCCTGCTCTGCTCTATAACTAAATGAAAGTCAAGGGGAGCACTAGCCTCGAGGTAATGCCCTGAATATCCTTACAATACGGGAGGCATGCAGCAGCTCCATGAGGCCTTCAACGCTGTTCTGCTTTAGTTTAACGGTAGTAAGCCTGCCAAGACTCCTAGAGACCTTACTTAAGCACCCGTTTGGGTATCAGAAAACTGCCTAGAGCCAGGAAGCTTTGGTCCTGCGTGTATGCTGCCTATCAACTTACAAACTGGAGACTGACGTCACAAGGCTTGTTTGCCCATTAAGAAAGCTCCGTTCATGCGGCCTCGAATAAACCTGAAAAGCACTGTTGTTGCCAGGGTTTTTGTCACTGCCGGCATGGTTCTGAGAAGATATTGACTTCTCCGGGAAGAAACCTTGTGCTGCCAGTTCCTAGTTGGAAGCTCACCCTGCTCTGCTCTATACCTAAAGTGAAAGTCAACGTGAGCCCAAGCCTCGAAGGAAGGCCCTGATTTGCCTTGCCAAACGGGAGGCATGGAGCAGCGCCATGAGGCCTTCTTCACTGTTCTGCTTTAGTTTCACGGTAGTAAGCTTTTCAAGACTGCTAGGGCCCTCTCTTCAGCAACCGTTTCGGTAACAGTACACTGAGTAGAGCCAAGAACCTCAGGGCCAGCTAAGCAACTTCAGCCCCGTAGGCCTTTGGGAACACCCCAGTGTTGGCTAGAGAAAGGCAACACACTGCACTCTTCCTTGGGAGAGCCAGATTACCTCAGCTATACACAAGATTCAGGAACACACTTCTAGAAGGTCCTCCATGCAATGGATGTAACCTCCTTCTCCTAGCTGAACTCTATTGAGAAAAACACTCTGCTTCTAATCCCTTTTCACCTTTTACACTTAGAGTCACGCATCCTCAAGGAGGTGGTCGGCTTGCATTCCAAGTAGAATTTCAGCACTGTTCTTGGTGGAACACTGCAGGTCTTTGGAAGAAGCACAGGCACCTAAGTCTCCCTGGCGCATCCTTAGTTTAGGCGCTTTGCTGCACGCAGAGAAGCAGTCGTAGAAAAAAGTTGAATCAGGGAAAGCCCCAGTGGGTTTCCTGAATCTCTTTTGACTTGTTAGCATCAACATGTCCTTATGCTGCGTGTCAATCTGGAAATGTGAGACTGAGACACAAATCTTGTTTTCCCATTTTGAAAGCTCCACTCATGCAGTCTCGAAGCTACCTGAAAAGCACTGTTGTTACCGTGCTTTTAGTTACTGCCGGCATGGCTCAGAGAAGAAACTGAGTTTTCTCGAAAGAAACCTTGCGCTTCCAGTTCCTAGTTGGAAGCTCACCCTGCTCTCCTCTATAGCAAAAGTGAACGTCAACGTGAGCACTAACCTCCAAGTAAGGCCCTGATTATCCTGGCAAATCGGGAGGCATGCAGCAGCTCCATGAGGCCTTCATCGCAGTTCTGCTTTAGTTTCACGGTAGTAAGCTTCCCAAGACTCCTAGGAAGCTTGCTTCAGCACCCGTTTCGGTAACAGAACACTGCCTAGAGCCAGGAAGCTCTGGTCCTCCGTGTATGCCGCGTGTCAACCTAGAAATTGGAGACTGATGGCACAAGGCTTGTTTTCCCATTAGGAAAGCTCCGTTCATGCGGCCTCGAGGATACCTGAAAAGCATTGTTGTTGCCGGGGATTTAGTCACTGCCTGCCTGCTTCTGCGAAGAAAATGAGTTTTCCCAAAAGAAACCTTGTGCTTCCAGTTCCTAGTTGGAAGCTCACCCTGCTCTGCTCTATAACTAAAGTGAAAGTCAAGGGGAGCACTAGCCTCGATGTAAGGCCCTGAATATCCTTATAAAACGCGAGGCATGCAGCAGCAGCTCCTTGAGGCCTTCAACGCTGTTCTCCTTTAGTTTCACGGTAGTAAGCTTCCCAAGACTCCTAGGAACCTTGCTTCAGCACCCGTTTCGGTAACAGAACACTGCCTAGAGCCAGGAAGCTCTGGTCCTCCGTGTATGCTGCGTGTCAACCTAGAAATTGGAGACTGATGGCACAAGGCATGTTTTCCCAGTAGGAAAGCTCCGTTCATGCGGCCTCGAGGATACCTGAAAAGCATTGTTGTTGCCGGGGATTTAGTCACTGAGTGCCTGCTTCTGCGAAGAAAATGAGTTTTCCTGAAAGAAACCTTGTGCTGCCAGTTCCTAGTTGGAAGCTCACCCTGCTCTGCTCTATACCTAAAGTGAAAGTCAACGTGAGCCCAAGCCTGGAAGGAAGGCCCTGATTTGCCTTGCCAAACGGGAGGCATGGAGCAGCGCCATGAGGCCTTCTTCACTGTTCTGCTTTAGTTTCACGGTAGTAAGCTTTTCAAGACTCCTAGGGCCCTCTCTTCAGCAACCGTTTCGGTAACAGTACACTGAGTAGAGCCAAGAACCTCAGGGCCAGCTAAGCAACTTCAGCCCCGTAGGCCTTTGGGAACACCCCAGTGTTGGCTAGAGAAAGGCAACACACTGCACTCTTCCTTGGGAGAGCCAGATTACCTCAGCTATACACAAGATTCAGGAACACACTTCTAGAAGGTCCTCCATGCAATGGATGTAACCTCCTTCTCCTAGCTGAACTCTATTGAGAAAAACACTCTGCTTCTAATCCCTTTTCCCCTTTTACACTTAGAGTCAGGCATCCTCAAGGAGGTGGTCGGCTTGCATTCCAAGTAGAATTTCAGCACTGTTCTTGGTGGAACACTGCAGGTCTTTGGAAGAAGCACAGGCACCTAAGTCTCCCTCGCGCATCCTTAGTTTAGGCACTTTGCTGCACGCAGAGAAGCAGTCGTAGAAAAAAGTTGAATCAGGGAAAGCCCCAGTGGGTGTCCTGAATCTCTTTTGACTTGTTAGCATCAACATGTCCTTATGCTGCGTGTCAATCTGGAAATGTGAGACTGAGACACAAATCTTGTTTTCCCATTTTGAAAGCTCCACTCATGCAGTCTCGAAGCTACCTGAAAAGCACTGTTGTTACCGTGCTTTTAGTTACTGCCGGCATGGCTCAGAGAAGAAACTGAGTTTTCTCGAAAGAAACCTTGTGCTTCCAGTTCCTAGTTGGAAACTCACCCTGCTCTCCTCTATAGCAAAATTGAACGTCAACGTGAGCACTAACCTCCAAGTAAGGCCCTGATTATCCTTGCAAATCGGGAGGCATGCAGCAGCTCCATGAGGCCTTCATCGCGGTTCTGCTTTAGTTTCACGGTAGTAAGCTTCCCAAGACTCCTAGGAAGCTTGCTTCAGCACCCGTTTCGGTAACAGAACACTGCCTAGAGCCAGGAAGCTCTGGTCCTCCGTGTATGCTGCGTGTCAACCTAGAAATTGGAGACTGATGGCACAAGGCTTGTTTTCCCATTAGAAAAGCTCCGTTCATGCGGCCTCGAGGATACCTGAAAAGCATTGTTGTTGCCGGGGATTTAGTCACTGCCTGCCTGCTTCTGTGAAGAAAATGAGTTTTCCTGAAAGAAACCTTATGCTTCCAGTTCCTAGTTGGAAGCTCACCCTGCTCTGCTCTATAACTAAATGAAAGTCAAGGGGAGCACTAGCCTCGAGGTAATGCCCTGAATATCCTTACAATACGGGAGGCATGCAGCAGCTCCATGAGGCCTTCAACGCTGTTCTGCTTTAGTTTAACGGTAGTAAGCCTGCCAAGACTCCTAGAGACCTTACTTAAGCACCCGTTTGGGTATCAGAAAACTGCCTAGAGCCAGGAAGCTTTGGTCCTGCGTGTATGCTGCCTATCAACTTACAAACTGGAGACTGACGTCACAAGGCTTGTTTGCCCATTAAGAAAGCTCCGTTCATGCGGCCTCGAATAAACCTGAAAAGCACTGTTGTTGCCAGGGTTTTTGTCACTGCCGGCATGGTTCTGAGAAGATATTGACTTCTCCGGGAAGAAACCTTGTGCTGCCAGTTCCTAGTTGGAAGCTCACCCTGCTCTGCTCTATACCTAAAGTGAAAGTCAACGTGAGCCCAAGCCTCGAAGGAAGGCCCTGATTTGCCTTGCCAAACAGGAGGCATGGAGCAGCGCCATGAGGCCTTCTTCACTGTTCTGCTTTAGTTTCACGGTAGTAAGCTTTTCAAGACTGCTAGGGCCCTCTCTTCAGCAACCGTTTCGGTAACAGTACACTGAGTAGAGCCAAGAACCTCAGGGCCAGCTAAGCAACTTCAGCCCCGTAGGCCTTTGGGAACACCCCAGTGTTGGCTAGAGAAAGGCAACACACTGCACTCTTCCTTGGGAGAGCCAGATTACCTCAGCTATACACAAGATTCAGGAACACACTTCTAGAAGGTCCTCCATGCAATGGATGTAACCTCCTTCTCCTAGCTGAACTCTATTGAGAAAAACACTCTGCTTCTAATCCCTTTTCACCTTTTACACTTAGAGTCAGGCATCCTCAAGGAGGTGGTCGGCTTGCATTCCAAGTAGAATTTCAGCACTGTTCTTGGTGGAACACTGCAGGTCTTTGGAAGAAGCACAGGCACCTAAGTCTCCCTGGCGCATCCTTAGTTTAGGCGCTTTGCTGCACGCAGAGAAGCAGTCGTAGAAAAAAGTTGAATCAGGGAAAGCCCCAGTGGGTGTCCTGAATCTCTTTTGACTTGTTAGCATCAACATGTCCTTATGCTGCGTGTCAATCTGGAAATGTGAGACTGAGACACAAATCTTGTTTTCCCATTTTGAAAGCTCCACTCATGCAGTCTCGAAGCTACCTGAAAAGCACTGTTGTTACCGTGCTTTTAGTTACTGCCGGCATGGCTCAGAGAAGGAACTGAGTTTTCTCGAAAGAAACCTTGCGCTTCCAGTTCCTAGTTGGAAGCTCACCCTGCTCTCCTCTATAGCAAAAGTGAACGTCAACGTGAGCACTAACCTCCAAGTAAGGCCCTGATTATCCTGGCAAATCGGGAGGCATGCAGCAGCTCCATGAGGCCTTCATCGCTCTTCTGCTTTAGTTTCACGGTAGTAAGCTTCCCAAGACTCCTAGGAAGCTTGCTTCAGCACCCGTTTCGGTAACAGAACACTGCCTAGAGCCAGGAAGCTCTGGTCCTCCGTGTATGCCGCGTGTCAACCTAGAAATTGGAGACTGATGGCACAAGGCTTGTTTTCCCATTAGGAAAGCTCCGTTCATGCGGCCTCGAGGATACCTGAAAAGCATTGTTGTTGCCGGGGATTTAGTCACTGCCTGCCTGCTTCTGCGAAGAAAATGAGTTTTCCCAAAAGAAACCTTGTGCTTCCAGTTCCTAGTTGGAAGCTCACCCTGCTCTGCTCTATAACTAAAGTGAAAGTCAAGGGGAGCACTAGCCTCGATGTAAGGCCCTGAACATCCTTATAAAACGCGAGGCATGCAGCAGCAGCTCCTTGAGGCCTTCAACGCCGTTCTCCTTTAGTTTCACGGTAGTAAGCTTTCCAAGACTTCAAGGAACCTTACTTCAACACCCGTTTCGGTAACAGAACACTGCATAGAGCCAGGAAGCTCTTGAACTCCGTGTATGCTCCGTGTCAACCTAGAAATTGGAGACTGATGGCACAAGGCTTGTTTTCCCAATAGGAAAGCTCCGTTCATGCGGCCTCGAGGATACCTGAAAAGCATTGTTGTTGCCGGGGATTTAGTCACTGCCTGCCTGCTTCTGTGAAGAAAATGAGTTTTCCTGAAAGAAACCTTATGCTTCCAGTTCCTAGTTGGAAGCTCACCCTGCTCTGCTCTATAACTAAATGAAAGTCAAGGGGAGCACTAGCCTCGAGGTAATGCCCTGAATATCCTTACAATACGGGAGGCATGCAGCAGCTCCATGAGGCCTTCAACGCTGTTCTGCTTTAGTTTAACGGTAGTAAGCCTGCCAAGACTCCTAGAGACCTTACTTAAGCACCCGTTTGGGTATCAGAAAACTGCCTAGAGCCAGGAAGCTTTGGTCCTGCGTGTATGCTGCCTATCAACTTACAAACTGGAGACTGACGTCACAAGGCTTGTTTGCCCATTAAGAAAGCTCCGTTCATGCGGCCTCGAATAAACCTGAAAAGCACTGTTGTTGCCAGGGTTTTTGTCACTGCCGGCATGGTTCTGAGAAGATATTGACTTCTCCGGGAAGAAACCTTGTGCTGCCAGTTCCTAGTTGGAAGCTCACCCTGCTCTGCTCTATACCTAAAGTGAAAGTCAACGTGAGCCCAAGCCTCGAAGGAAGGCCCTGATTTGCCTTGCCAAACGGGAGGCATGGAGCAGCGCCATGAGGCCTTCTTCACTGTTCTGCTTTAGTTTCACGGTAGTAAGCTTTTCAAGACTGCTAGGGCCCTCTCTTCAGCAACCGTTTCGGTACCAGTACACTGAGTAGAGCCAAGAACCTCAGGGCCAGCTAAGCAACTTCAGCCCCGTAGGCCTTTGGGAACACCCCAGTGTTGGCTAGAGAAAGGCAACACACTGCACTCTTCCTTGGGAGAGCCAGATTACCTCAGCTATACACAAGATTCAGGAACACACTTCTAGAAGGTCCTCCATGCAATGGATGTAACCTCCTTCTCCTAGCTGAACTCTATTGAGAAAAACACTCTGCTTCTAATCCCTTTTCACCTTTTACACTTAGAGTCAGGCATCCTCAAGGAGGTGGTCGGCTTGCATTCCAAGTAGAATTTCAGCACTGTTCTTGGTGGAACACTGCAGGTCTTTGGAAGAAGCACAGGCACCTAAGTCTCCCTGGCGCATCCTTAGTTTAGGCGCTTTGCTGCACGCAGAGAAGCAGTCGTAGAAAAAAGTTGAATCAGGGAAAGCCCCAGTGGGTGTCCTGAATCTCTTTTGACTTGTTAGCATCAACATGTCCTTATGCTGCGTGTCAATCTGGAAATGTGAGACTGAGACACAAATCTTGTTTTCCCATTTTGAAAGCTCCACTCATGCAGTCTCGAAGCTACCTGAAAAGCACTGTTGTTACCGTGCTTTTAGTTACTGCCGGCATGGCTCAGAGAAGAAACTGAGTTTTCTCGAAAGAAACCTTGCGCTTCCAGTTCCTAGTTGGAAGCTCACCCTGCTCTCCTCTATAGCAAAAGTGAACGTCAACGTGAGCACTAACCTCCAAGTAAGGCCCTGATTATCCTGGCAAATCGGGAGGCATGCAGCAGCTCCATGAGGCCTTCATCGCAGTTCTGCTTTAGTTTCACGGTAGTAAGCTTCCCAAGACTCCTAGGAAGCTTGCTTCAGCACCCGTTTCGGTAACAGAACACTGCCTAGAGCCAGGAAGCTCTGGTCCTCCGTGTATGCCGCGTGTCAACCTAGAAATTGGAGACTGATGGCACAAGGCTTGTTTTCCCATTAGGAAAGCTCCGTTCATGCGGCCTCGAGGATACCTGAAAAGCATTGTTGTTGCCGGGGATTTAGTCACTGCCTGCCTGCTTCTGCGAAGAAAATGAGTTTTCCCAAAAGAAACCTTGTGCTTCCAGTTCCTAGTTGGAAGCTCACCCTGCTCTGCTCTATAACTAAAGTGAAAGTCAAGGGGAGCACTAGCCTCGATGTAAGGCCCTGAATATCCTTATAAAACGCGAGGCATGCAGCAGCAGCTCCTTGAGGCCTTCAACGCCGTTCTCCTTTAGTTTCACGGTAGTAAGCTTTCCAAGACTTCAAGGAACCTTACTTCAACACCCGTTTCGGTAACAGAACACTGCATAGAGCCAGGAAGCTCTTGAACTCCGTGTATGCTCCGTGTCAACCTAGAAATTGGAGACTGATGGCACAAGGCTTGTTTTCCCAATAGGAAAGCTCCGTTCATGCGGCCTCGAGGATACCTGAAAAGCATTGTTGTTGCCGGGGATTTAGTCACTGCCTGCCTGCTTCTGTGAAGAAAATGAGTTTTCCTGAAAGAAACCTTATGCTTCCAGTTCCTAGTTGGAAGCTCACCCTGCTCTGCTCTATAACTAAATGAAAGTCAAGGGGAGCACTAGCCTCGAGGTAATGCCCTGAATATCCTTACAATACGGGAGGCATGCAGCAGCTCCATGAGGCCTTCAACGCTGTTCTGCTTTAGTTTAACGGTAGTAAGCCTGCCAAGACTCCTAGAGACCTTACTTAAGCACCCGTTTGGGTATCAGAAAACTGCCTAGAGCCAGGAAGCTTTGGTCCTGCGTGTATGCTGCCTATCAACTTACAAACTGGAGACTGACGTCACAAGGCTTGTTTGCCCATTAAGAAAGCTCCGTTCATGCGGCCTCGAATAAACCTGAAAAGCACTGTTGTTGCCAGGGTTTTTGTCACTGCCGGCATGGTTCTGAGAAGATATTGACTTCTCCGGGAAGAAACCTTGTGCTGCCAGTTCCTAGTTGGAAGCTCACCCTGCTCTGCTCTATACCTAAAGTGAAAGTCAACGTGAGCCCAAGCCTCGAAGGAAGGCCCTGATTTGCCTTGCCAAACGGGAGGCATGGAGCAGCGCCATGAGGCCTTCTTCACTGTTCTGCTTTAGTTTCACGGTAGTAAGCTTTTCAAGACTGCTAGGGCCCTCTCTTCAGCAACCGTTTCGGTAACAGTACACTGAGTAGAGCCAAGAACCTCAGGGCCAGCTAAGCAACTTCAGCCCCGTAGGCCTTTGGGAACACCCCAGTGTTGGCTAGAGAAAGGCAACACACTGCACTCTTCCTTGGGAGAGCCAGATTACCTCAGCTATACACAAGATTCAGGAACACACTTCTAGAAGGTCCTCCATGCAATGGATGTAACCTCCTTCTCCTAGCTGAACTCTATTGAGAAAAACACTCTGCTTCTAATCCCTTTTCACCTTTTACACTTAGAGTCACGCATCCTCAAGGAGGTGGTCGGCTTGCATTCCAAGTAGAATTTCAGCACTGTTCTTGGTGGAACACTGCAGGTCTTTGGAAGAAGCACAGGCACCTAAGTCTCCCTGGCGCATCCTTAGTTTAGGCGCTTTGCTGCACGCAGAGAAGCAGTCGTAGAAAAAAGTTGAATCAGGGAAAGCCCCAGTGGGTTTCCTGAATCTCTTTTGACTTGTTAGCATCAACATGTCCTTATGCTGCGTGTCAATCTGGAAATGTGAGACTGAGACACAAATCTTGTTTTCCCATTTTGAAAGCTCCACTCATGCAGTCTCGAAGCTACCTGAAAAGCACTGTTGTTACCGTGCTTTTAGTTACTGCCGGCATGGCTCAGAGAAGAAACTGAGTTTTCTGGAAAGAAACCTTGCGCTTCCAGTTCCTAGTTGGAAGCTCACCCTGCTCTCCTCTATAGCAAAAGTGAACGTCAACGTGAGCACTAACCTCCAAGTAAGGCCCTGATTATCCTGGCAAATCGGGAGGCATGCAGCAGCTCCATGAGGCCTTCATCGCAGTTCTGCTTTAGTTTCACGGTAGTAAGCTTCCCAAGACTCCTAGGAAGCTTGCTTCAGCACCCGTTTCGGTAACAGAACACTGCCTAGAGCCAGGAAGCTCTGGTCCTCCGTGTATGCCGCGTGTCAACCTAGAAATTGGAGACTGATGGCACAAGGCTTGTTTTCCCATTAGGAAAGCTCCGTTCATGCGGCCTCGAGGATACCTGAAAAGCATTGTTGTTGCCGGGGATTTAGTCACTGCCTGCCTGCTTCTGCGAAGAAAATGAGTTTTCCCAAAAGAAACCTTGTGCTTCCAGTTCCTAGTTGGAAGCTCACCCTGCTCTGCTCTATAACTAAAGTGAAAGTCAAGGGGAGCACTAGCCTCGATGTAAGGCCCTGAATATCCTTATAAAACGCGAGGCATGCAGCAGCAGCTCCTTGAGGCCTTCAACGCTGTTCTCCTTTAGTTTCACGGTAGTAAGCTTCCCAAGACTCCTAGGAACCTTGCTTCAGCACCCGTTTCGGTAACAGAACACTGCCTAGAGCCAGGAAGCTCTGGTCCTCCGTGTATGCTGCGTGTCAACCTAGAAATTGGAGACTGATGGCACAAGGCATGTTTTCCCAGTAGGAAAGCTCCGTTCATGCGGCCTCGAGGATACCTGAAAAGCATTGTTGTTGCCGGGGATTTAGTCACTGAGTGCCTGCTTCTGCGAAGAAAATGAGTTTTCCTGAAAGAAACCTTGTGCTGCCAGTTCCTAGTTGGAAGCTCACCCTGCTCTGCTCTATACCTAAAGTGAAAGTCAACGTGAGCCCAAGCCTCGAAGGAAGGCCCTGATTTGCCTTGCCAAACGGGAGGCATGGAGCAGCGCCATGAGGCCTTCTTCACTGTTCTGCTTTAGTTTCACGGTAGTAAGCTTTTCAAGACTCCTAGGGCCCTCTCTTCAGCAACCGTTTCGGTAACAGTACACTGAGTAGAGCCAAGAACCTCAGGGCCAGCTAAGCAACTTCAGCCCCGTAGGCCTTTGGGAACACCCCAGTGTTGGCTAGAGAAAGGCAACACACTGCACTCTTCCTTGGGAGAGCCAGATTACCTCAGCTATACACAAGATTCAGGAACACACTTCTAGAAGGTCCTCCATGCAATGGATGTAACCTCCTTCTCCTAGCTGAACTCTATTGAGAAAAACACTCTGCTTCTAATCCCTTTTCACCTTTTACACTTAGAGTCAGGCATCCTCAAGGAGGTGGTCGGCTTGCATTCCAAGTAGAATTTCAGCACTGTTCTTGGTGGAACACTGCAGGTCTTTGGAAGAAGCACAGGCACCTAAGTCTCCCTCGCGCATCCTTAGTTTAGGCACTTTGCTGCACGCAGAGAAGCAGTCGTAGAAAAAAGTTGAATCAGGGAAAGCCCCAGTGGGTGTCCTGAATCTCTTTTGACTTGTTAGCATCAACATGTCCTTATGCTGCGTGTCAATCTGGAAATGTGAGACTGAGACACAAATCTTGTTTTCCCATTTTGAAAGCTCCACTCATGCAGTCTCGAAGCTACCTGAAAAGCACTGTTGTTACCGTGCTTTTAGTTACTGCCGGCATGGCTCAGAGAAGAAACTGAGTTTTCTCGAAAGAAACCTTGTGCTTCCAGTTCCTAGTTGGAAACTCACCCTGCTCTCCTCTATAGCAAAATTGAACGTCAACGTGAGCACTAACCTCCAAGTAAGGCCCTGATTATCCTTGCAAATCGGGAGGCATGCAGCAGCTCCATGAGGCCTTCATCGCGGTTCTGCTTTAGTTTCACGGTAGTAAGCTTCCCAAGACTCCTAGGAAGCTTGCTTCAGCACCCGTTTCGGTAACAGAACACTGCCTAGAGCCAGGAAGCTCTGGTCCTCCGTGTATGCTGCGTGTCAACCTAGAAATTGGAGACTGATGGCACAAGGCTTGTTTTCCCATTAGAAAAGCTCCGTTCATGCGGCCTCGAGGATACCTGAAAAGCATTGTTGTTGCCGGGGATTTAGTCACTGCCTGCCTGCTTCTGTGAAGAAAATGAGTTTTCCTGAAAGAAACCTTATGCTTCCAGTTCCTAGTTGGAAGCTCACCCTGCTCTGCTCTATAACTAAATGAAAGTCAAGGGGAGCACTAGCCTCGAGGTAATGCCCTGAATATCCTTACAATACGGGAGGCATGCAGCAGCTCCATGAGGCCTTCAACGCTGTTCTGCTTTAGTTTAACGGTAGTAAGCCTGCCAAGACTCCTAGAGACCTTACTTAAGCACCCGTTTGGGTATCAGAAAACTGCCTAGAGCCAGGAAGCTTTGGTCCTGCGTGTATGCTGCCTATCAACTTACAAACTGGAGACTGACGTCACAAGGCTTGTTTGCCCATTAAGAAAGCTCCGTTCATGCGGCCTCGAATAAACCTGAAAAGCACTGTTGTTGCCAGGGTTTTTGTCACTGCCGGCATGGTTCTGAGAAGATATTGACTTCTCCGGGAAGAAACCTTGTGCTGCCAGTTCCTAGTTGGAAGCTCACCCTGCTCTGCTCTATACCTAAAGTGAAAGTCAACGTGAGCCCAAGCCTGGAAGGAAGGCCCTGATTTGCCTTGCCAAACGGGAGGCGTGGAGCAGCGCCATGAGGCCTTCTTCACTGTTCTGCTTTAGTTTCACGGTAGTAAGCTTTTCAAGACTCCTAGGGCCCTCGCTTCAGCAACCGTTTCGGTACCAGTACACTGAGTAGAGCCAAGAACCTCAGGGCCAGCTAAGCAACTTCAGCCCCGTAGGCCTTTGGGAACACCCCAGTGTTGGCTAGAGAAAGGCAACACACTGCACTCTTCCTTGGGAGAGCCAGATTACCTCAGCTATACACAGGATTCAGGAACACACTTCTAGAAGGTCCTCCATGCAATGGATGTAACCTCATTCTCCTAGCGGAACTCTATTGAGAAAAACACTCTGCTTCTAATCCCTTTTCACCTTTTACACTTAGAGTCAGGCATCCTCAAGGAGGTGGTCGGCTTGCATTCCAAGTAGAATTTCAGCACTGTTCTTGGTGGAACACTGCAGGTCTTTGGAAGAAGCACAGGCACCTAAGTCTCCCTCGCGCATCCTTAGTTTAGGCGCTTTGCTGCACGCAGAGAAGCAGTCGTAGAAAAAAGTTGAATCAGGGAAAGCCCCAGTGGGTGTCCTGAATCTCTTTTGACTTGTTAGCATCAACATGTCCTTATGCTGCGTGTCAATCTGGAAATGTGAGACTGAGACACAAATCTTGTTTTCCCATTTTGAAAGCTCCACTCATGCAGTCTCGAAGCTACCTGAAAAGCACTGTTGTTACCGTGCTTTTAGTTACTGCCGGCATGGCTCAGAGAAGAAACTGAGTTTTCTCGAAAAAAACCTTGCGCTTCCAGTTCCTAGTTGGAAGCTCACCCTGCTCTCCTCTATAGCAAAAGTGAACGTCAACGTGAGCACTAACCTCCAAGTAAGGCCCTGATTATCCTGGCAAATCGGGAGGCATGCAGCAGCTCCATGAGGCCTTCATCGCAGTTCTGCTTTAGTTTCACGGTAGTAAGCTTCCCAAGACTCCTAGGAAGCTTGCTTCAGCACCCGTTTCGGTAACAGAACACTGCCTAGAGCCAGGAAGCTCTGGTCCTCCGTGTATGCCGCGTGTCAACCTAGAAATTGGAGACTGATGGCACAAGGCTTGTTTTCCCATTAGGAAAGCTCCGTTCATGCGGCCTCGAGGATACCTGAAAAGCATTGTTGTTGCCGGGGATTTAGTCACTGCCTGCCTGCTTCTGCGAAGAAAATGAGTTTTCCCAAAAGAAACCTTGTGCTTCCAGTTCCTAGTTGGAAGCTCACCCTGCTCTGCTCTATAACTAAAGTGAAAGTCAAGGGGAGCACTAGCCTCGATGTAAGGCCCTGAATATCCTTATAAAACGCGAGGCATGCAGCAGCAGCTCCTTGAGGCCTTCAACGCTGTTCTCCTTTAGTTTCACGGTAGTAAGCTTCCCAAGACTCCTAGGAACCTTGCTTCAGCACCCGTTTCGGTAACAGAACACTGCCTAGAGCCAGGAAGCTCTGGTCCTCCGTGTATGCTGCGTGTCAACCTAGAAATTGGAGACTGATGGCACAAGGCTTGTTTTCCCAGTAGGAAAGCTCCGTTCATGCGGCCTCGAGGATACCTGAAAAGCATTGTTGTTGCCGGGGATTTAGTCACTGCCTGCCTGCTTCTGTGAAGAAAATGAGTGTTCCTGAAAGAAACCTTATGCTTCCAGTTCCTAGTTGGAAGCTCACCCTGCTCTGCTCTATAACTAAATGAAAGTCAAGGGGAGCACTAGCCTCGAGGTAATGCCCTGAATATCCTTACAATACGGGAGGCATGCAGCAGCTCCATGAGGCCTTCAACGCTGTTCTGCTTTAGTTTAACGGTAGTAAGCCTGCCAAGACTCCTAGAGACCTTACTTAAGCACCCGTTTGGGTGTCAGAAAACTGCCTAGAGCCAGGAAGCTTTGGTCCTGCGTGTATGCTGCCTATCAACTTACAAACTGGAGACTGACGTCACAAGGCTTGTTTGCCCATTAAGAAAGCTCCGTTCATGCGGCCTCGAATAAACCTGAAAAGCACTGTTGTTGCCAGGGTTTTTGTCACTGCCGGCATAGTTCTGAAAAGATATTGACTTCTCCGGGAAGAAACCTTGTGCTGCCAGTTCCTAGTTGGAAGATCACCCTGCTCTGCTCTATACCTAAAGTGAAAGTCAACGTGAGCCCAAGCCTCGAAGGAAGGCCCTGATTTGCCTTGCCAAACGGGAGGCATGGAGCAGCGCCATGAGGCCTTCTTCACTGTTCTGCTTTAGTTTCACGGTAGTAAGCTTTTCAAGACTCCTAGGGCCCTCTCTTCAGCAACCGTTTCGGTACCAGTACACTGAGTAGAGCCAAGAACCTCAGGGCCAGCTAAGCAACTTCAGCCCCGTAGGCCTTTGGGAACACCCCAGTGTTGGCTAGAGAAAGGCAACACACTGCACTCTTCCTTGGGAGAGCCAGATTACCTCAGCTATACACAGGATTCAGGAACACACTTCTAGAAGGTCCTCCATGCAATGGATGTAACCTCATTCTCCTAGCGGAACTCTATTGAGAAAAATACTCTGCTTCTAATCCCTTTTCACCTTTTACACTTAGAGTCAGGCATCCTCAAGGAGGTGGTCGGCTTGCATTCCAAGTAGAATTTCAGCACTGTTCTTGGTGGAACACTGCAGGTCTTTGGAAGAAGCACAGGCACCTAAGTCTCCCTGGCGCATCCTTAGTTTAGGCGCTTTGCTGCACGCAGAGAAGCAGTCGTAGAAAAAAGTTGAATCAGGGAAAGCCCCAGTGGGTTTCCTGAATCTCTTTTGACTTGTTAGCATCAACATGTCCTTATGCTGCGTGTCAATCTGGAAATGTGAGACTGAGACACAAATCTTGTTTTCCCATTTTGAAAGCTCCACTCATGCAGTCTCGAAGCTACCTGAAAAGCACTGTTGTTACCGTGCTTTTAGTTACTGCCGGCATGGCTCAGAGAAGAAACTGAGTTTTCTGGAAAGAAACCTTGCGCTTCCAGTTCCTAGTTGGAAGCTCACCCTGCTCTCCTCTATAGCAAAAGTGAACGTCAACGTGAGCACTAACCTCCAAGTAAGGCCCTGATTATCCTGGCAAATCGGGAGGCATGCAGCAGCTCCATGAGGCCTTCATCGCAGTTCTGCTTTAGTTTCACGGTAGTAAGCTTCCCAAGACTCCTAGGAAGCTTGCTTCAGCACCCGTTTCGGTAACAGAACACTGCCTAGAGCCAGGAAGCTCTGGTCCTCCGTGTATGCCGCGTGTCAACCTAGAAATTGGAGACTGATGGCACAAGGCTTGTTTTCCCATTAGGAAAGCTCCGTTCATGCGGCCTCGAGGACACCTGAAAAGCATTGTTGTTGCCGGGGATTTAGTCACTGCCTGCCTGCTTCTGCGAAGAAAATGAGTTTTCCCAAAAGAAACCTTGTGCTTCCAGTTCCTAGTTGGAAGCTCACCCTGCTCTGCTCTATAACTAAAGTGAAAGTCAAGGGGAGCACTAGCCTCGATGTAAGGCCCTGAATATCCTTATAAAACGCGAGGCATGCAGCAGCAGCTCCTTGAGGCCTTCAACGCTGTTCTCCTTTAGTTTCACGGTAGTAAGCTTTCCAAGACTTCAAGGAACCTTACTTCAACACCCGTTTCGGTAACAGAACACTGCATAGAGCCAGGAAGCTCTTGAACTCCGTGTATGCTCCGTGTCAACCTAGAAATTGGAGACTGATGGCACAAGGCTTGTTTTCCCAATAGGAAAGCTCCGTTCATGCGGCCTCGAGGATACCTGAAAAGCATTGTTGTTGCCGGGGATTTAGTCACTGCCTGCCTGCTTCTGTGAAGAAAATGAGTTTTCCTGAAAGAAACCTTATGCTTCCAGTTCCTAGTTGGAAGCTCACCCTGCTCTGCTCTATAACTAAATGAAAGTCAAGGGGAGCACTAGCCTCGAGGTAATGCCCTGAATATCCTTACAATACGGGAGGCATGCAGCAGCTCCATGAGGCCTTCAACGCTGTTCTGCTTTAGTTTAACGGTAGTAAGCCTGCCAAGACTCCTAGAGACCTTACTTAAGCACCCGTTTGGGTATCAGAAAACTGCCTAGAGCCAGGAAGCTTTGGTCCTGCGTGTATGCTGCCTATCAACTTACAAACTGGAGACTGACGTCACAAGGCTTGTTTGCCCATTAAGAAAGCTCCGTTCATGCGGCCTCGAATAAACCTGAAAAGCACTGTTGTTGCCAGGGTTTTTGTCACTGCCGGCATGGTTCTGAGAAGATATTGACTTCTCCGGGAAGAAACCTTGTGCTGCCAGTTCCTAGTTGGAAGCTCACCCTGCTCTGCTCTATACCTAAAGTGAAAGTCAACGTGAGCCCAAGCCTCGAAGGAAGGCCCTGATTTGCCTTGCCAAACGGGAGGCATGGAGCAGCGCCATGAGGCCTTCTTCACTGTTCTGCTTTAGTTTCACGGTAGTAAGCTTTTCAAGACTGCTAGGGCCCTCTCTTCAGCAACCGTTTCGGTACCAGTACACTGAGTAGAGCCAAGAACCTCAGGGCCAGCTAAGCAACTTCAGCCCCGTAGGCCTTTGGGAACACCCCAGTGTTGGCTAGAGAAAGGCAACACACTGCACTCTTCCTTGGGAGAGCCAGATTACCTCAGCTATACACAAGATTCAGGAACACACTTCTAGAAGGTCCTCCATGCAATGGATGTAACCTCCTTCTCCTAGCTGAACTCTATTGAGAAAAACACTCTGCTTCTAATCCCTTTTCACCTTTTACACTTAGAGTCAGGCATCCTCAAGGAGGTGGTCGGCTTGCATTCCAAGTAGAATTTCAGCACTGTTCTTGGTGGAACACTGCAGGTCTTTGGAAGAAGCACAGGCACCTAAGTCTCCCTGGCGCATCCTTAGTTTAGGCGCTTTGCTGCACGCAGAGAAGCAGTCGTAGAAAAAAGTTGAATCAGGGAAAGCCCCAGTGGGTGTCCTGAATCTCTTTTGACTTGTTAGCATCAACATGTCCTTATGCTGCGTGTCAATCTGGAAATGTGAGACTGAGACACAAATCTTGTTTTCCCATTTTGAAAGCTCCACTCATGCAGTCTCGAAGCTACCTGAAAAGCACTGTTGTTACCGTGCTTTTAGTTACTGCCGGCATGGCTCAGAGAAGAAACTGAGTTTTCTCGAAAGAAACCTTGCGCTTCCAGTTCCTAGTTGGAAGCTCACCCTGCTCTCCTCTATAGCAAAAGTGAACGTCAACGTGAGCACTAACCTCCAAGTAAGGCCCTGATTATCCTGGCAAATCGGGAGGCATGCAGCAGCTCCATGAGGCCTTCATCGCGGTTCTGCTTTAGTTTCACGGTAGTAAGCTTCCCAAGACTCCTAGGAAGCTTGCTTCAGCACCCGTTTCGGTAACAGAACACTGCCTAGAGCCAGGAAGCTCTGGTCCTCCGTGTATGCCGCGTGTCAACCTAGAAATTGGAGACTGATGGCACAAGGCTTGTTTTCCCATTAGGAAAGCTCCGTTCATGCGGCCTCGAGGATACCTGAAAAGCATTGTTGTTGCCGGGGATTTAGTCACTGCCTGCCTGCTTCTGCGAAGAAAATGAGTTTTCCCAAAAGAAACCTTGTGCTTCCAGTTCCTAGTTGGAAGCTCACCCTGCTCTGCTCTATAACTAAAGTGAAAGTCAAGGGGAGCACTAGCCTCGATGTAAGGCCCTGAATATCCTTATAAAACGCGAGGCATGCAGCAGCAGCTCCTTGAGGCCTTCAACGCCGTTCTCCTTTAGTTTCACGGTAGTAAGCTTTCCAAGACTTCAAGGAACCTTACTTCAACACCCGTTTCGGTAACAGAACACTGCATAGAGCCAGAAAGCTCTTGAACTCCGTGTATGCTCCGTGTCAACCTAGAAATTGGAGACTGATGGCACAAGGCTTGTTTTCCCAATAGGAAAGCTCCGTTCATGCGGCCTCGAGGATACCTGAAAAGCATTGTTGTTGCCGGGGATTTAGTCACTGCCTGCCTGCTTCTGTGAAGAAAATGAGTTTTCCTGAAAGAAACCTTATGCTTCCAGTTCCTAGTTGGAAGCTCACCCTGCTCTGCTCTATAACTAAATGAAAGTCAAGGGGAGCACTAGCCTCGAGGTAATGCCCTGAATATCCTTACAATACGGGAGGCATGCAGCAGCTCCATGAGGCCTTCAACGCTGTTCTGCTTTAGTTTAACGGTAGTAAGCCTGCCAAGACTCCTAGAGACCTTACTTAAGCACCCGTTTGGGTATCAGAAAACTGCCTAGAACCAGGAAGCTTTGGTCCTGCGTGTATGCTGCCTATCAACTTACAAACTGGAGACTGACGTCACAAGGCTTGTTTGCCCATTAAGAAAGCTCCGTTCATGCGGCCTCGAATAAACCTGAAAAGCACTGTTGTTGCCAGGGTTTTTGTCACTGCCGGCATGGTTCTGAGAAGATATTGACTTCTCCGGGAAGAAACCTTGTGCTGCCAGTTCCTAGTTGGAAGCTCACCCTGCTCTGCTCTATACCTAAAGTGAAAGTCAACATGAGCCCAAGCCTCGAAGGAAGGCCCTGATTTGCCTTGCCAAACGGGAGGCATGGAGCAGCGCCATGAGGCCTTCTTCACTGTTCTGCTTTAGTTTCACGGTAGTAAGCTTTTCAAGACTCCTAGGGCCCTTGCTTCAGCAACCGTTTCGGTACCAGTACACTGAGTAGAGCCAAGAACCTCAGGGCCAGCTAAGCAACTTCAGCCCCGTAGGCCTTTGGGAACACCCCAGTGTTGGCTAGAGAAAGGCAACACACTGCACTCTTCCTTGGGAGAGCCAGATTACCTCAGCTATACACAAGATTCAGGAACACACTTCTAGAAGGTCCTCCATGCAATGGATGTAACCTCCTTCTCCTAGCTGAACTCTATTGAGAAAAACACTCTGCTTCTAATCCCTTTTCACCTTTTACACTTAGAGTCAGGCATCCTCAAGGAGGTGGTCGGCTTGCATTCCAAGTAGAATTTCAGCACTGTTCTTGGTGGAACACTGCAGGTCTTTGGAAGAAGCACAGGCACCTAAGTCTCCCTGGCGCATCCTTAGTTTAGGCGCTTTGCTGCACGCAGAGAAGCAGTCGTAGAAAAAAGTTGAATCAGGGAAAGCCCCAGTGGGTTTCCTGAATCTCTTTTGACTTGTTAGCATCAACATGTCCTTATGCTGCGTGTCAATCTGGAAATGTGAGACTGAGACACAAATCTTGTTTTCCCATTTTGAAAGCTCCACTCATGCAGTCTCGAAGCTACCTGAAAAGCACTGTTGTTACCGTGCTTTTAGTTACTGCCGGCATGGCTCAGAGAAGAAACTGAGTTTTCTGGAAAGAAACCTTGCGCTTCCAGTTCCTAGTTGGAAGCTCACCCTGCTCTCCTCTATAGCAAAAGTGAACGTCAACGTGAGCACTAACCTCCAAGTAAGGCCCTGATTATCCTGGCAAATCGGGAGGCATGCAGCAGCTCCATGAGGCCTTCATCGCAGTTCTGCTTTAGTTTCACGGTAGTAAGCTTCCCAAGACTCCTAGGAAGCTTGCTTCAGCACCCGTTTCGGTAACAGAACACTGCCTAGAGCCAGGAAGCTCTGGTCCTCCGTGTATGCCGCGTGTCAACCTAGAAATTGGAGACTGATGGCACAAGGCTTGTTTTCCCATTAGGAAAGCTCCGTTCATGCGGCCTCGAGGATACCTGAAAAGCATTGTTGTTGCCGGGGATTTAGTCACTGCCTGCCTGCTTCTGCGAAGAAAATGAGTTTTCCCAAAAGAAACCTTGTGCTTCCAGTTCCTAGTTGGAAGCTCACCCTGCTCTGCTCTATAACTAAAGTGAAAGTCAAGGGGAGCACTAGCCTCGATGTAAGGCCCTGAATATCCTTATAAAATGCGAGGCATGCAGCAGCAGCTCCTTGAGGCCTTCAACGCTGTTCTCCTTTAGTTTCACGGTAGTAAGCTTCCCAAGACTCCTAGGAACCTTGCTTCAGCACCCGTTTCGGTAACAGAACACTGCCTAGAGCCAGGAAGCTCTGGTCCTCCGTGTATGCTGCGTGTCAACCTAGAAATTGGAGACTGATGGCACAAGGCATGTTTTCCCAGTAGGAAAGCTCCGTTCATGCGGCCTCGAGGATACCTGAAAAGCATTGTTGTTGCCGGGGATTTAGTCACTGAGTGCCTGCTTCTGCGAAGAAAATGAGTTTTCCTGAAAGAAACCTTGTGCTGCCAGTTCCTAGTTGGAAGCTCACCCTGCTCTGCTCTATACCTAAAGTGAAAGTCAACGTGAGCCCAAGCCTGGAAGGAAGGCCCTGATTTGCCTTGCCAAACGGGAGGCATGGAGCAGCGCCATGAGGCCTTCTTCACTGTTCTGCTTTAGTTTCACGGTAGTAAGCTTTTCAAGACTCCTAGGGCCCTCTCTTCAGCAACCGTTTCGGTAACAGTACACTGAGTAGAGCCAAGAACCTCAGGGCCAGCTAAGCAACTTCAGCCCCGTAGGCCTTTGGGAACACCCCAGTGTTGGCTAGAGAAAGGCAACACACTGCACTCTTCCTTGGGAGAGCCAGATTACCTCAGCTATACACAAGATTCAGGAACACACTTCTAGAAGGTCCTCCATGCAATGGATGTAACCTCCTTCTCCTAGCTGAACTCTATTGAGAAAAACACTCTGCTTCTAATCCCTTTTCACCTTTTACACTTAGAGTCAGGCATCCTCAAGGAGGTGGTCGGCTTGCATTCCAAGTAGAATTTCAGCACTGTTCTTGGTGGAACACTGCAGGTCTTTGGAAGAAGCACAGGCACCTAAGTCTCCCTGGCGCATCCTTAGTTTAGGCGCTTTGCTGCACGCAGAGAAGCAGTCGTAGAAAAAAGTTGAATCAGGGAAAGCCCCAGTGGGTGTCCTGAATCTCTTTTGACTTGTTAGCATCAACATGTCCTTATGCTGCGTGTCAATCTGGAAATGTGAGACTGAGACACAAATCTTGTTTTCCCATTTTGAAAGCTCCACTCATGCAGTCTCGAAGCTACCTGAAAAGCACTGTTGTTACCGTGCTTTTAGTTACTGCCGGCATGGCTCAGAGAAGAAACTGAGTTTTCTCGAAAGAAACCTTGTGCTTCCAGTTCCTAGTTGGAAACTCACCCTGCTCTCCTCTATAGCAAAATTGAACGTCAACGTGAGCACTAACCTCCAAGTAAGGCCCTGATTATCCTTGCAAATCGGGAGGCATGCAGCAGCTCCATGAGGCCTTCATCGCGGTTCTGCTTTAGTTTCACGGTAGTAAGCTTCCCAAGACTCCTAGGAAGCTTGCTTCAGCACCCGTTTCGGTAACAGAACACTGCCTAGAGCCAGGAAGCTCTGGTCCTCCGTGTATGCTGCGTGTCAACCTAGAAATTGGAGACTGATGGCACAAGGCTTGTTTTCCCATTAGAATAGCTCCGTTCATGCGGCCTCGAGGATACCTGAAAAGCATTGTTGTTGCCGGGGATTTAGTCACTGCCTGCCTGCTTCTGTGAAGAAAATGAGTTTTCCTGAAAGAAACCTTATGCTTCCAGTTCCTAGTTGGAAGCTCACCCTGCTCTGCTCTATAACTAAATGAAAGTCAAGGGGAGCACTAGCCTCGAGGTAATGCCCTGAATATCCTTACAATACGGGAGGCATGCAGCAGCTCCATGAGGCCTTCAACGCTGTTCTGCTTTAGTTTAACGGTAGTAAGCCTGCCAAGACTCCTAGAGACCTTACTTAAGCACCCGTTTGGGTATCAGAAAACTGCCTAGAGCCAGGAAGCTTTGGTCCTGCGTGTATGCTGCCTATCAACTTACAAACTGGAGACTGACGTCACAAGGCTTGTTTGCCCATTAAGAAAGCTCCGTTCATGCGGCCTCGAATAAACCTGAAAAGCACTGTTGTTGCCAGGGTTTTTGTCACTGCCGGCATGGTTCTGAGAAGATATTGACTTCTCCGGGAAGAAACCTTGTGCTGCCAGTTCCTAGTTGGAAGCTCACCCTGCTCTGCTCTATACCTAAAGTGAAAGTCAACGTGAGCCCAAGCCTGGAAGGAAGGCCCTGATTTGCCTTGCCAAACGGGAGGCGTGGAGCAGCGCCATGAGGCCTTCTTCACTGTTCTGCTTTAGTTTCACGGTAGTAAGCTTTTCAAGACTCCTAGGGCCCTCGCTTCAGCAACCGTTTCGGTACCAGTACACTGAGTAGAGCCAAGAACCTCAGGGCCAGCTAAGCAACTTCAGCCCCGTAGGCCTTTGGGAACACCCCAGTGTTGGCTAGAGAAAGGCAACACACTGCACTCTTCCTTGGGAGAGCCAGATTACCTCAGCTATACACAGGATTCAGGAACACACTTCTAGAAGGTCCTCCATGCAATGGATGTAACCTCATTCTCCTAGCGGAACTCTATTGAGAAAAACACTCTGCTTCTAATCCCTTTTCACCTTTTACACTTAGAGTCAGGCATCCTCAAGGAGGTGGTCGGCTTGCATTCCAAGTAGAATTTCAGCACTGTTCTTGGTGGAACACTGCAGGTCTTTGGAAGAAGCACAGGCACCTAAGTCTCCCTGGCGCATCCTTAGTTTAGGCGCTTTGCTGCACGCAGAGAAGCAGTCGTAGAAAAAAGTTGAATCAGGGAAAGCCCCAGTGGGTGTCCTGAATCTCTTTTGACTTGTTAGCATCAACATGTCCTTATGCTGCGTGTCAATCTGGAAATGTGAGACTGAGACACAAATCTTGTTTTCCCATTTTGAAAGCTCCACTCATGCAGTCTCGAAGCTACCTGAAAAGCACTGTTGTTACCGTGCTTTTAGTTACTGCCGGCATGGCTCAGAGAAGAAACTGAGTTTTCTCGAAAGAAACCTTGCGCTTCCAGTTCCTAGTTGGAAGCTCACCCTGCTCTCCTCTATAGCAAAAGTGAACGTCAACGTGAGCACTAACCTCCAAGTAAGGCCCTGATTATCCTGGCAAATCGGGAGGCATGCAGCAGCTCCATGAGGCCTTCATCGCAGTTCTGCTTTAGTTTCACGGTAGTAAGCTTCCCAAGACTCCTAGGAAGCTTGCTTCAGCACCCGTTTCGGTAACAGAACACTGCCTAGAGCCAGGAAGCTCTGGTCCTCCGTGTATGCCGCGTGTCAACCTAGAAATTGGAGACTGATGGCACAAGGCTTGTTTTCCCATTAGGAAAGCTCCGTTCATGCGGCCTCGAGGATACCTGAAAAGCATTGTTGTTGCCGGGGATTTAGTCACTGCCTGCCTGCTTCTGCGAAGAAAATGAGTTTTCCCAAAAGAAACCTTGTGCTTCCAGTTCCTAGTTGGAAGCTCACCCTGCTCTGCTCTATAACTAAAGTGAAAGTCAAGGGGAGCACTAGCCTCGATGTAAGGCCCTGAATATCCTTATAAAACGCGAGGCATGCAGCAGCAGCTCCTTGAGGCCTTCAACGCCGTTCTCCTTTAGTTTCACGGTAGTAAGCTTTCCAAGACTTCAAGGAACCTTACTTCAACACCCGTTTCGGTAACAGAACACTGCATAGAGCCAGGAAGCTCTTGAACTCCGTGTATGCTCCGTGTCAACCTAGAAATTGGAGACTGATGGCACAAGGCTTGTTTTCCCAATAGGAAAGCTCCGTTCATGCGGCCTCGAGGATACCTGAAAAGCATTGTTGTTGCCGGGGATTTAGTCACTGCCTGCCTGCTTCTGTGAAGAAAATGAGTTTTCCTGAAAGAAACCTTATGCTTCCAGTTCCTAGTTGGAAGCTCACCCTGCTCTGCTCTATAACTAAATGAAAGTCAAGGGGAGCACTAGCCTCGAGGTAATGCCCTGAATATCCTTACAATACGGGAGGCATGCAGCAGCTCCATGAGGCCTTCAACGCTGTTCTGCTTTAGTTTAACGGTAGTAAGCCTGCCAAGACTCCTAGAGACCTTACTTAAGCACCCGTTTGGGTATCAGAAAACTGCCTAGAGCCAGGAAGCTTTGGTCCTGCGTGTATGCTGCCTATCAACTTACAAACTGGAGACTGACGTCACAAGGCTTGTTTGCCCATTAAGAAAGCTCCGTTCATGCGGCCTCGAATAAACCTGAAAAGCACTGTTGTTGCCAGGGTTTTTGTCACTGCCGGCATGGTTCTGAGAAGATATTGACTTCTCCGGGAAGAAACCTTGTGCTGCCAGTTCCTAGTTGGAAGCTCACCCTGCTCTGCTCTATACCTAAAGTGAAAGTCAACGTGAGCCCAAGCCTCGAAGGAAGGCCCTGATTTGCCTTGCCAAACGGGAGGCATGGAGCAGCGCCATGAGGCCTTCTTCACTGTTCTGCTTTAGTTTCACGGTAGTAAGCTTTTCAAGACTGCTAGGGCCCTCTCTTCAGCAACCGTTTCGGTACCAGTACACTGAGTAGAGCCAAGAACCTCAGGGCCAGCTAAGCAACTTCAGCCCCGTAGGCCTTTGGGAACACCCCAGTGTTGGCTAGAGAAAGGCAACACACTGCACTCTTCCTTGGGAGAGCCAGATTACCTCAGCTATACACAAGATTCAGGAACACACTTCTAGAAGGTCCTCCATGCAATGGATGTAACCTCCTTCTCCTAGCTGAACTCTATTGAGAAAAACACTCTGCTTCTAATCCCTTTTCACCTTTTACAGTTAGAGTCAGGCATCCTCAAGGAGGTGGTCGGCTTGCATTCCAAGTAGAATTTCAGCACTGTTCTTGGTGGAACACTGCAGGTCTTTGGAAGAAGCACAGGCACCTAAGTCTCCCTGGCGCATCCTTAGTTTAGGCGCTTTGCTGCACGCAGAGAAGCAGTCGTAGAAAAAAGTTGAATCAGGGAAAGCCCCAGTGGGTTTCCTGAATCTCTTTTGACTTGTTAGCATCAACATGTCCTTATGCTGCGTGTCAATCTGGAAATGTGAGACTGAGACACAAATCTTGTTTTCCCATTTTGAAAGCTCCACTCATGCAGTCTCGAAGCTACCTGAAAAGCACTGTTGTTACCGTGCTTTTAGTTACTGCCGGCATGGCTCAGAGAAGAAACTGAGTTTTCTGGAAAGAAACCTTGCGCTTCCAGTTCCTAGTTGGAAGCTCACCCTGCTCTCCTCTATAGCAAAAGTGAACGTCAACGTGAGCACTAACCTCCAAGTAAGGCCCTGATTATCCTGGCAAATCGGGAGGCATGCAGCAGCTCCATGAGGCCTTCATCGCAGTTCTGCTTTAGTTTCACGGTAGTAAGCTTCCCAAGACTCCTAGGAAGCTTGCTTCAGCACCCGTTTCGGTAACAGAACACTGCCTAGAGCCAGGAAGCTCTGGTCCTCCGTGTATGCCGCGTGTCAACCTAGAAATTGGAGACTGATGGCACAAGGCTTGTTTTCCCATTAGGAAAGCTCCGTTCATGCGGCCTCGAGGATACCTGAAAAGCATTGTTGTTGCCGGGGATTTAGTCACTGCCTGCCTGCTTCTGCGAAGAAAATGAGTTTTCCCAAAAGAAACCTTGTGCTTCCAGTTCCTAGTTGGAAGCTCACCCTGCTCTGCTCTATAACTAAAGTGAAAGTCAAGGGGAGCACTAGCCTCGATGTAAGGCCCTGAATATCCTTATAAAACGCGAGGCATGCAGCAGCAGCTCCTTGAGGCCTTCAACGCTGTTCTCCTTTAGTTTCACGGTAGTAAGCTTCCCAAGACTCCTAGGAACCTTGCTTCAGCACCCGTTTCGGTAACAGAACACTGCCTAGAGCCAGGAAGCTCTGGTCCTCCGTGTATGCTGCGTGTCAACCTAGAAATTGGAGACTGATGGCACAAGGCATGTTTTCCCAGTAGGAAAGCTCCGTTCATGCGGCCTCGAGGATACCTGAAAAGCATTGTTGTTGCCGGGGATTTAGTCACTGAGTGCCTGCTTCTGCGAAGAAAATGAGTTTTCCTGAAAGAAACCTTGTGCTGCCAGTTCCTAGTTGGAAGCTCACCCTGCTCTGCTCTATACCTAAAGTGAAAGTCAACGTGAGCCCAAGCCTGGAAGGAAGGCCCTGATTTGCCTTGCCAAACGGGAGGCATGGAGCAGCGCCATGAGGCCTTCTTCACTGTTCTGCTTTAGTTTCACGGTAGTAAGCTTTTCAAGACTCCTAGGGCCCTCTCTTCAGCAACCGTTTCGGTAACAGTACACTGAGTAGAGCCAAGAACCTCAGGGCCAGCTAAGCAACTTCAGCCCCGTAGGCCTTTGGGAACACCCCAGTGTTGGCTAGAGAAAGGCAACACACTGCACTCTTCCTTGGGAGAGCCAGATTACCTCAGCTATACACAAGATTCAGGAACACACTTCTAGAAGGTCCTCCATGCAATGGATGTAACCTCCTTCTCCTAGCTGAACTCTATTGAGAAAAACACTCTGCTTCTAATCCCTTTTCACCTTTTACACTTAGAGTCAGGCATCCTCAAGGAGGTGGTCGGCTTGCATTCCAAGTAGAATTTCAGCACTGTTCTTGGTGGAACACTGCAGGTCTTTGGAAGAAGCACAGGCACCTAAGTCTCCCTCGCGCATCCTTAGTTTAGGCACTTTGCTGCACGCAGAGAAGCAGTCGTAGAAAAAAGTTGAATCAGGGAAAGCCCCAGTGGGTGTCCTGAATCTCTTTTGACTTGTTAGCATCAACATGTCCTTATGCTGCGTGTCAATCTGGAAATGTGAGACTGAGACACAAATCTTGTTTTCCCATTTTGAAAGCTCCACTCATGCAGTCTCGAAGCTACCTGAAAAGCACTGTTGTTACCGTGCTTTTAGTTACTGCCGGCATGGCTCAGAGAAGAAACTGAGTTTTCTCGAAAGAAACCTTGTGCTTCCAGTTCCTAGTTGGAAACTCACCCTGCTCTCCTCTATAGCAAAATTGAACGTCAACGTGAGCACTAACCTCCAAGTAAGGCCCTGATTATCCTTGCAAATCGGGAGGCATGCAGCAGCTCCATGAGGCCTTCATCGCGGTTCTGCTTTAGTTTCACGGTAGTAAGCTTCCCAAGACTCCTAGGAAGCTTGCTTCAGCACCCGTTTCGGTAACAGAACACTGCCTAGAGCCAGGAAGCTCTGGTCCTCCGTGTATGCTGCGTGTCAACCTAGAAATTGGAGACTGATGGCACAAGGCTTGTTTTCCCATTAGAAAAGCTCCGTTCATGCGGCCTCGAGGATACCTGAAAAGCATTGTTGTTGCCGGGGATTTAGTCACTGCCTGCCTGCTTCTGTGAAGAAAATGAGTTTTCCTGAAAGAAACCTTATGCTTCCAGTTCCTAGTTGGAAGCTCACCCTGCTCTGCTCTATAACTAAATGAAAGTCAAGGGGAGCACTAGCCTCGAGGTAATGCCCTGAATATCCTTACAATACGGGAGGCATGCAGCAGCTCCATGAGGCCTTCAACGCTGTTCTGCTTTAGTTTAACGGTAGTAAGCCTGCCAAGACTCCTAGAGACCTTACTTAAGCACCCGTTTGGGTATCAGAAAACTGCCTAGAGCCAGGAAGCTTTGGTCCTGCGTGTATGCTGCCTATCAACTTACAAACTGGAGACTGACGTCACAAGGCTTGTTTGCCCATTAAGAAAGCTCCGTTCATGCGGCCTCGAATAAACCTGAAAAGCACTGTTGTTGCCAGGGTTTTTGTCACTGCCGGCATGGTTCTGAGAAGATATTGACTTCTCCGGGAAGAAACCTTGTGCTGCCAGTTCCTAGTTGGAAGCTCACCCTGCTCTGCTCTATACCTAAAGTGAAAGTCAACGTGAGCCCAAGCCTGGAAGGAAGGCCCTGATTTGACTTGCCAAACGGGAGGCGTGGAGCAGCGCCATGAGGCCTTCTTCACTGTTCTGCTTTAGTTTCACGGTAGTAAGCTTTTCAAGACTCCTAGGGCCCTCGCTTCAGCAACCGTTTCGGTACCAGTACACTGAGTAGAGCCAAGAACCTCAGGGCCAGCTAAGCAACTTCAGCCCCGTAGGCCTTTGGGAACACCCCAGTGTTGGCTAGAGAAAGGCAACACACTGCACTCTTCCTTGGGAGAGCCAGATTACCTCAGCTATACACAGGATTCAGGAACACACTTCTAGAAGGTCCTCCATGCAATGGATGTAACCTCATTCTCCTAGCGGAACTCTATTGAGAAAAACACTCTGCTTCTAATCCCTTTTCACCTTTTACACTTAGAGTCAGGCATCCTCAAGGAGGTGGTCGGCTTGCATTCCAAGTAGAATTTCAGCACTGTTCTTGGTGGAACACTGCAGGTCTTTGGAAGAAGCACAGGCACCTAAGTCTCCCTCGCGCATCCTTAGTTTAGGCACTTTGCTGCACGCAGAGAAGCAGTCGTAGAAAAAAGTTGAATCAGGGAAAGCCCCAGTGGGTGTCCTGAATCTCTTTTGACTTGTTAGCATCAACATGTCCTTATGCTGCGTGTCAATCTGGAAATGTGAGACTGAGACACAAATCTTATTTTCCCATTTTGAAAGCTCCACTCATGCAGTCTCGAAGCTACCTGAAAAGCACTGTTGTTACCGTGCTTTTAGTTACTGCCGGCATGGCTCAGAGAAGAAACTGAGTTTTCTCGAAAGAAACCTTGCGCTTCCAGTTCCTAGTTGGAAGCTCACCCTGCTCTCCTCTATAGCAAAAGTGAACGTCAACGTGAGCACTAACCTCCAAGTAAGGCCCTGATTATCCTGGCAAATCGGGAGGCATGCAGCAGCTCCATGAGGCCTTCATCGCAGTTCTGCTTTAGTTTCACGGTAGTAAGCTTCCCAAGACTCCTAGGAAGCTTGCTTCAGCACCCGTTTCGGTAACAGAACACTGCCTAGAGCCAGGAAGCTCTGGTCCTCCGTGTATGCCGCGTGTCAACCTAGAAATTGGAGACTGATGGCACAAGGCTTGTTTTCCCATTAGGAAAGCTCCGTTCATGCGGCCTCGAGGATACCTGAAAAGCATTGTTGTTGCCGGGGATTTAGTCACTGCCTGCCTGCTTCTGCGAAGAAAATGAGTTTTCCCAAAAGAAACCTTGTGCTTCCAGTTCCTAGTTGGAAGCTCACCCTGCTCTGCTCTATAACTAAAGTGAAAGTCAAGGGGAGCACTAGCCTCGATGTAAGGCCCTGAATATCCTTATAAAACGCGAGGCATGCAGCAGCAGCTCCTTGAGGCCTTCAACGCCGTTCTCCTTTAGTTTCACGGTAGTAAGCTTTCCAAGACTTCAAGGAACCTTACTTCAACACCCGTTTCGGTAACAGAACACTGCATAGAGCCAGGAAGCTCTTGAACTCCGTGTATGCTCCGTGTCAACCTAGAAATTGGAGACTGATGGCACAAGGCTTGTTTTCCCAATAGGAAAGCTCCGTTCATGCGGCCTCGAGGATACCTGAAAAGCATTGTTGTTGCCGGGGATTTAGTCACTGCCTGCCTGCTTCTGTGAAGAAAATGAGTTTTCCTGAAAGAAACCTTATGCTTCCAGTTCCTAGTTGGAAGCTCACCCTGCTCTGCTCTATAACTAAATGAAAGTCAAGGGGAGCACTAGCCTCGAGGTAATGCCCTGAATATCCTTACAATACGGGAGGCATGCAGCAGCTCCATGAGGCCTTCAACGCTGTTCTGCTTTAGTTTAACGGTAGTAAGCCTGCCAAGACTCCTAGAGACCTTACTTAAGCACCCGTTTGGGTATCAGAAAACTGCCTAGAGCCAGGAAGCTTTGGTCCTGCGTGTATGCTGCCTATCAACTTACAAACTGGAGACTGACGTCACAAGGCTTGTTTGCCCATTAAGAAAGCTCCGTTCATGCGGCCTCGAATAAACCTGAAAAGCACTGTTGTTGCCAGGGTTTTTGTCACTGCCGGCATGGTTCTGAGAAGATATTGACTTCTCCGGGAAGAAACCTTGTGCTGCCAGTTCCTAGTTGGAAGCTCACCCTGCTCTGCTCTATACCTAAAGTGAAAGTCAACGTGAGCCCAAGCCTGGAAGGAAGGCCCTGATTTGCCTTGCCAAACGGGAGGCATGGAGCAGCGCCATGAGGCCTTCTTCACTGTTCTGCTTTAGTTTCACGGTAGTAAGCTTTTCAAGACTGCTAGGGCCCTCTCTTCAGCAACCGTTTCGGTACCAGTACACTGAGTAGAGCCAAGAACCTCAGGGCCAGCTAAGCAACTTCAGCCCCGTAGGCCTTTGGGAACACCCCAGTGTTGGCTAGAGAAAGGCAACACACTGCACTCTTCCTTGGGAGAGCCAGATTACCTCAGCTATACACAAGATTCAGGAACACACTTCTAGAAGGTCCTCCATGCAATGGATGTAACCTCCTTCTCCTAGCTGAACTCTATTGAGAAAAACACTCTGCTTCTAATCCCTTTTCACCTTTTACAGTTAGAGTCACGCATCCTCAAGGAGGTGGTCGGCTTGCATTCCAAGTAGAATTTCAGCACTGTTCTTGGTGGAACACTGCAGGTCTTTGGAAGAAGCACAGGCACCTAAGTCTCCCTGGCGCATCCTTAGTTTAGGCGCTTTGCTGCACGCAGAGAAGCAGTCGTAGAAAAAAGTTGAATCAGGGAAAGCCCCAGTGGGTTTCCTGAATCTCTTTTGACTTGTTAGCATCAACATGTCCTTATGCTGCGTGTCAATCTGGAAATGTGAGACTGAGACACAAATCTTGTTTTCCCATTTTGAAAGCTCCACTCATGCAGTCTCGAAGCTACCTGAAAAGCACTGTTGTTACCGTGCTTTTAGTTACTGCCGGCATGGCTCAGAGAAGAAACTGAGTTTTCTGGAAAGAAACCTTGCGCTTCCAGTTCCTAGTTGGAAGCTCACCCTGCTCTCCTCTATAGCAAAAGTGAACGTCAACGTGAGCACTAACCTCCAAGTAAGGCCCTGATTATCCTGGCAAATCGGGAGGCATGCAGCAGCTCCATGAGGCCTTCATCGCAGTTCTGCTTTAGTTTCACGGTAGTAAGCTTCCCAAGACTCCTAGGAAGCTTGCTTCAGCACCCGTTTCGGTAACAGAACACTGCCTAGAGCCAGGAAGCTCTGGTCCTCCGTGTATGCCGCGTGTCAACCTAGAAATTGGAGACTGATGGCACAAGGCTTGTTTTCCCATTAGGAAAGCTCCGTTCATGCGGCCTCGAGGATACCTGAAAAGCATTGTTGTTGCCGGGGATTTAGTCACTGCCTGCCTGCTTCTGCGAAGAAAATGAGTTTTCCCAAAAGAAACCTTGTGCTTCCAGTTCCTAGTTGGAAGCTCACCCTGCTCTGCTCTATAACTAAAGTGAAAGTCAAGGGGAGCACTAGCCTCGATGTAAGGCCCTGAATATCCTTATAAAACGCGAGGCATGCAGCAGCAGCTCCTTGAGGCCTTCAACGCTGTTCTCCTTTAGTTTCACGGTAGTAAGCTTCCCAAGACTCCTAGGAACCTTGCTTCAGCACCCGTTTCGGTAACAGAACACTGCCTAGAGCCAGGAAGCTCTGGTCCTCCGTGTATGCTGCGTGTCAACCTAGAAATTGGAGACTGATGGCACAAGGCTTGTTTTCCCATTAGAAAAGCTCCGTTCATGCGGCCTCGAGGATACCTGAAAAGCATTATTGTTGCCGGGGATTTAGTCACTGCCTGCCTGCTTCTGTGAAGAAAATGAGTTTTCCTGAAAGAAACCTTATGCTTCCAGTTCCTAGTTGGAAGCTCACCCTGCTCTGCTCTATAACTAAATGAAAGTCAAGGGGAGCACTAGCCTCGAGGTAATGCCCTGAATATCCTTACAATACGGGAGGCATGCAGCAGCTCCATGAGGCCTTCAACGCTGTTCTGCTTTAGTTTAACGGTAGTAAGCCTGCCAAGACTCCTAGAGACCTTACTTAAGCACCCGTTTGGGTATCAGAAAACTGCCTAGAGCCAGGAAGCTTTGGTCCTGCGTGTATGCTGCCTATCAACTTACAAACTGGAGACTGACGTCACAAGGCTTGTTTGCCCATTAAGAAAGCTCCGTTCATGCGGCCTCGAATAAACCTGAAAAGCACTGTTGTTGCCAGGGTTTTTGTCACTGCCGGCATGGTTCTGAGAAGATATTGACTTCTCCGGGAAGAAACCTTGTGCTGCCAGTTCCTAGTTGGAAGCTCACCCTGCTCTGCTCTATACCTAAAGTGAAAGTCAACGTGAGCCCAAGCCTGGAAGGAAGGCCCTGATTTGACTTGCCAAACGGGAGGCGTGGAGCAGCGCCATGAGGCCTTCTTCACTGTTCTGCTTTAGTTTCACGGTAGTAAGCTTTTCAAGACTCCTAGGGCCCTCGCTTCAGCAACCGTTTCGGTACCAGTACACTGAGTAGAGCCAAGAACCTCAGGGCCAGCTAAGCAACTTCAGCCCCGTAGGCCTTTGGGAACACCCCAGTGTTGGCTAGAGAAAGGCAACACACTGCACTCTTCCTTGGGAGAGCCAGATTACCTCAGCTATACATAGGATTCAGGAACACACTTCTAGAAGGTCCTCCATGCAATGGATGTAACCTCATTCTCCTAGCGGAACTCTATTGAGAAAAACACTCTGCTTCTAATCCCTTTTCACCTTTTACACTTAGAGTCAGGCATCCTCAAGGAGGTGGTCGGCTTGCATTCCAAGTAGAATTTCAGCACTGTTCTTGGTGGAACACTGCAGGTCTTTGGAAGAAGCACAGGCACCTAAGTCTCCCTCGCGCATCCTTAGTTTAGGCACTTTGCTGCACGCAGAGAAGCAGTCGTAGAAAAAAGTTGAATCAGGGAAAGCCCCAGTGGGTGTCCTGAATCTCTTTTGACTTGTTAGCATCAACATGTCCTTATGCTGCGTGTCAATCTGGAAATGTGAGACTGAGACACAAATCTTGTTTTCCCATTTTGAAAGCTCCACTCATGCAGTCTCGAAGCTACCTGAAAAGCACTGTTGTTACCGTGCTTTTAGTTACTGCCGGCATGGCTCAGAGAAGAAACTGAGTTTTCTGGAAAGAAACCTTGCGCTTCCAGTTCCTAGTTGGAAGCTCACCCTGCTCTCCTCTATAGCAAAAGTGAACGTCAACGTGAGCACTAACCTCC